>NC_050574.1:65250265-65603030 GCF_011100635.1 Trichosurus vulpecula | reverse complement strand
TTCTGCGATACGGCATCTCCCTGAATCTTTCCCTTTTAGTGTTAGCTCCCAGCCTCTGTCTGTCTCTGCTTCGCGTCACTGGGTGTTCCTGGGGTTCATCTCCCTGGGTGAATGGAGGCGGTCCTCAGTGATGGAAAAAGCCCTTCCTCAGAGCCCTCACCTGCTGGGAGAGCATGTCCTTCCCTGGGTAGAATCATCCTCCATCTCTCTTGCCTTATCTCTGGGCCAGCGAGTTCCAGCTGCTCTCAAGGGCAGGCACGAAATAAAGCACTGTTCCTCATGGTCCTTCATCTCACCAAATCAACCTGGGAAACGCTGGCCCCCTCCTTACTCCCATTTCACGTTCTGTATTAGGAGAGGAAAGGCAAGTGGAGTTGGGTGTGGCAATTTGCCATCTTTCTCCCTGGAGATCTTTAGCAAAGTCAGGCTCCCAGGGCCCCTCAGCCACCAATAGTCCTTGTCCGGGAGTCTGGAGACCAGGGGCATGGCTCTATTCTTCCACTAATATGCTTTGTGACGTCGGGTAAGTCATTTCCTTTTTCTGGGCCAGTATGATCCTGTGCAGAAAATGAGGGGATTGGACTGAAGGAGGGCGAGACAGAGAGGCAGAGAGAGAGAGAGACAGAGAGAGAGATCTGAACTTGGATTAAGGAAAATATGGGTTTAAATTCTGCCTCCAGATAGTAGTTAGGCAACCTCTCCGGGCCTCAATTACTTACCTGGAAAGTGAGTGGAATGAATCCAGCTCTGACATCCTGTGTTCTAATGGCCCTCCCAGCTCTGACCTTCTGTGTTCTAATGGCCCTCCCAGCTCTGACATTCTGGGTTCTAAGGGCCCTCCAGCTCTGACATCCTGTGTTCTAAGGGTCCTCCCAGCTCTGACATTCTAGGTTCTAATGGCCCTCTCAGCTCTGACATTTTGTGTTCTATGATCCTTTCCAGCTCTGACCATCTGAGTTCAAAGGCCCTTTTCGGCTTTGATTCTTTGTGCTCTAAGGCTCCTCCCAGCTCTGATCTTCTGGGCCCTTATCTGGGACCTCATCTATCTTTTTCTCCAGTGTCCTCTACCCTTCCCTTTTTCTGGCCTGGCTCTTTGCTCCCACCCTTCTCTGCCTCATCTTTCTCTGTCATTTTCTCATTCCCTCTCTTCCCCTTTCCTGCCCCCACTCTCCTCCTTCTAGTGCTTCCTGGAACCACAGGCATGTAATCACTGGGTTGATGGCTTCCCCTGAAACCTCAAAGAGCTCCTGCTGAACCCTGCTGGGCATTTTGGTCTCATGGCTGGGGCCTGGCATGGAGACAACATGGGGTGAATGAAGTGAGCTGACTGAGAAGGGGAAGAAAGGCCCCTGCAGTGGCAGGCCTGGTGGAAAGCACGTCCTCTGAGCTATGGTGGGGTGCCTGGAACCCTGGGCTGTACCACTCAGAATCAAGAGACAAGTTCTGAGTTGGCCAGTCAAAAGCTTGTCCTTCCTGGAGGTTCTGCCTGAGGCCTTCCACCCTCAGCCTTTGTGCCAGAAATTCTTTGAAATTAGTTTTCTTTGGGGTGCAGGTAGGCATCCAGTCCCTTCTATTAAACTACAAATAGTCTCAAGAAATGCCTAGAGCACCGGGCCAGGTGTCAGGAAGACCTGAGTTTTGAACCTGAGTTCAAATCTGGCCTTAGATACTTACTAGCTGTGTGACCCTGGGCAAGTCACTTAACCCCATTTGCCTCAGTTTCCTCATCTATAAAATGAACTGGAGAAGGAAATGGCAAATCACTCCAGTATCTTTGCCAAGAAAACCCCAAATGGGGTCAGGAAGAGTTGGGCATAACTGAAAAAGACTGAACAAGAACAAGGCCTCAAGAAGGGGAATATCTTCAGCTCTAGAGGCTATCTGGTACAGCAGAAAGGTCCCTGGCCTAGGTAGGAATTAGGAAACAGGGCTGACTCTGCTTCTAACTCACTGTATGACCTTGGGCAAGTCACAACTTATTTAAGCCTCAGTTTACTCATCTTGCTATTTGGGGCTAATACACTCACAGGATTGTTGTAAGGATGAAGTGAAACAACATGTATAAAGTGCTTCTGGAACCAAATGCTCCAAATACATGAGGGATTGTTAGTATTATCACCTGTGTCCCTGGATCTATCTTCTCCTTGCCTCTAGCATCCTGTTCCATCAATCAGCCTGCCTCCCTCATTCATTTCAATTCATTCCAATCTACAAGAGTATAATAAGCACCAATTTTGTGGAGGCAGCTTGGTTTATTGGCTAGGGCAGGGGACTCAGACAGTGCTTTGTAATGATTTCAACTTGCTCCCTGACACAAAAGCTCATCTTTTCAGTACCACTGGTTTCCTGGTGACGCTAGCTGCTTGTGAAGAATGGAACATTATGGTGGCCAAAAGAGAGAGAGAGAGAGACAGAGAAAGAGGGGTGGGAAGAGGGAGAGAGAGAGAGAGAGAGAGGGAGAGAGAGAGAGAGAGACAGAGAAAGAGAGAGAGAGAGAGAGAGAGAGAGACAGAGAGAGAGAGAGAGAGACAGAGAGAGAGAGAGAGAGAGAGAGAGACAGAGAGAGAGAGAGACAGAGAGAGGGAGAGACAGAGAGAGACACAGACACAGAGACAGAGACAGAGATATGGAGGCAGAGAGATAGGCTAGCCCTGTATTTTCCCATTCTTCATATGAGTAGTGACATCTTAGAATAAGGCTCCATTTTAAACAGGCAGCCACATCCCTGTTTTGCTTTCCTTGATCCCAAATCTTGGGCAAGGGGTCCACTTATCTCAGAGACCAGAAGCCAATAATAGACCAGCTTATTAGAAAGTCTCTGTCCCCTCCTCCTCCATTCCCCCAACACAACAAAAGTCCTTCAAGGCTAGTGTTAGATTGGTTATAAACCCAGCATGACTGGGGTTTTTGCATATAAGTACCTGTGGGAAAAATGTCTCATATTTAGAAACCTGCTAACCCCAGAGGGACTTCCTGTCTCTATGTGCCAAACAAAATTTCTTTCTGTGTTGGCTTATAATAATGAATGAAATAAGGCTTTTACTGCCTTATACACTAAATTGTAAACAGTGGGGTTTCTTTCCACAACCATAGAGAAACCCAAGAGAAAATGAGTGCTAGCTGCCCAGGGGACCCAAAGAGCAATGGAAGGATCCCTGCCAGTTGTAAGAAAGCCATAGCATTAAAAAAATTTAAAGAATTCTGAACTTAACAAACATGAAATAAAATGAGCTTTTCTATATATAACTAGCAAGTCCAGGCATGTTCCATCTGTCTCTGGGGGTTCTAGGATACCCCAGAGTTGGGGGAATCTCTTTTTTCTACTGATATCAGTTTGAGCCCCCACTAGTAGTGGGGCCCCTCTTGCTTTGGGCTGGAGACTAGCACCCTAGTTCCAATTTACTACTTAACATTAATTAGTTTTACAAAGGGATATTTACTTTAAAGATAGAGCAGAACAAACCTACAAGCATTTCCCCTTCAATATCTCCTGGGGATACTCTTGTTTTAAACTACCTCATTAATGGGAGGTTGAGGAATAGTTCAAAACTTAGCTGCCCTTCCCTCTGGGATCAGACTCTTCTGTTTGAAACATAATCAGACTTGGCCTCTTCATCATCTCTCATTAGTGCTGGGTCCAAATCTCCTTCCTCCTTCCTTTTTCCCTTCTTCTTCCTTTCTCTCCTCTCTTTGAGCCCCTCCCTCTGTACTGGCAACCAAAAATGGGCTCCTTAGCACTTAGTCAACAAGTGCCCTTGACTAGTTTGGCTTTTTCCCCTGAACTGAATGTTGGACTGGAGTAAGCTTGTCGACCCCTTCACCTTGCTTCCCTTGCTTAAGCTGATGGAAAGAACTTGTGCTTTCCCGGTCAACCCTTTCACCTTGCTTAAGCAGATTGAAAGAACCTGTGCTTTCCCCGGCGTACCTTACACCCCCGCAGAAGCTGGATGGTTAAAAGCAGCTCCCATTGGAGCCAGAGGTGGCTGTGGCTATAGCTACAGCCACAGCCACGGCCACAGCTGAAGCAGGAGCTGCCAGTAGCAGAGCTGACCTACGGGAGGAAGCTGAACAAAGACTTCAGGCCAGTGGGTAATCTTATTACCATAGAGGGGGAAGCATGATTTTGCTTTACGCAATCATGCTTCTCTGTAGCCTCCTGGTTACTCTTTCAAGGCGTACTTATTGGGTCTGGAAGCTTTTGATCAATATATCAAAATGGGGTTGCTGGTTCATGGGTTGGTTACTGTGGAGCCTAAATATATGTTTTGATTCTTCTACCTTCTACTTTGAGAGTTTCTTATATCCGGCGGTTCCGAACCTTTCAGACATGTTTATGATCCTCTTTGAGATTATAAACTCTGCCCTCCTAATACACCCTCCAATTCCAACTTAGAGCATCATTCCCTTGTACTAAGGCATGTCCCAGTCCACCAGACAAACAGACAAGATCAACTCCCTCTAATTCTCTTTTTCACATTCCCCTGGGAGGGGCAGCACACTAAGTCTTTGTGGGTCACTAACACCTCAGAATGAATTAATATCGCTAATATTTATATAGTGCTTTAAGGCTAGCAAAGCATTTTTACAAATATTATCCATTTGACTCTCACAATAACCCCGACAGGTAGGCACTGCCCTTATCCCCATTTTACAGATGAGGAAACAGAGGCTGAGAGGTTAGGTGATTTATCTAGGGTCACATAGTGTCTCAGGCAGGATTTGAACTCAGGGGTATCCTGTCTACAAGCCATTACCCTGCCCAGTACAGCATTGTAGAGCTTATGGAGCATCTAGTCCACCTTCCTAATATGTGCCAGGCATCATGGTGGGTGATGGGAAGACAAAGACAAAAGCAAACCATTCAATTTGGGGATGTACCCAGAAATAGATGACTATAAGACATGGTAGGGAATGATAGATTTGAGGGAGAGATCAGACAATGTACTCCATTGTCCATCAACCCTGGACTCTTTGCTGTTCCTTGCAGAAGATACTCCATCTCCTGACCCTGGGCATTTTCTTTCTTTTCTTTTTTTTTTTTAATACTTTTGGCCTCACAGACTTTCCCAAAAGGGTCTTGCGAACCCTATGGATCACACTTTCAGAACTGCCGCATTAGCTCATACTGCTTTTTCAGGCGCCTGTCTCTTTCTCTTAAACTGTTGGTGTTTGATTCTTTGTGATTGTATTTGGGGTTTTCTTGGCAAAGAGACTGGAGTGTTTTGTCATTTCCTTCTACAACTCATTTTTTACAGATGAGGAAATGGAAGCAAATAGGGTTAAGTGACTTGTCCTAGGTCACACAGCTAGTAAGAATTGGAAGGGACCTCAGAAGACAAGACCTAGCTGAAACCAACCTGACCTGGGACAGGGATCCTTTCCTCATCATCTATGACAAGTAGCTATCCAGGCTCTGCTTGAAGACTTCCAGTGATGGCAGGGTACCCACTTCATCTGTCAGTCAGGCAACAAGCATTTATTAAACACCTACTGTGTACCAGGCACTCTGCTAAGCACTGAGTATATAAAGAAAGGTAAAAGACCATCCATGTTTCTGAAGAGTCATAATCTAATGGGGACAGATATTCAAATAACCATGTACAAAAAAGATATAAACAGGATAAATAGGAGATAATCAATAGAGGTAGGGTGCTAGCACTAAGGAGAACTGAGAAAGGCTTCTCTGGTAGAAGGTAGGATTTTAACTGGGACTTGAAGGAAGCCAAGAGAAGCCAGGAAGCAGAGACGAGGAAGGAGAGAATCCTAGGCATGGGGACTGCAAATGAAAATGCCCAGAATTGAGAGATTTGCAGATGGCTTGAATTATTAGGAAGTTTACTTTTTAGTAAAATTAAATTAATTATTAGGAAGTTTAATTATTTTTTTTTCCTTTTGTTGAGGCTAAGCATGCATCTCTCGAGTTTAGGATCACAGATTTAGGGTAAGGGACCTTGGACCATCTTGTACACCTTCTTCAATTTTTCATTGAGGAAATTGAGGGCACAGGAAGTGAAGGGGCTTCCTCAGGTCACAAAATATCAATTGAAGGAGGCAGGATTTGAACCCAGATTCTTGGACAGAAGAAACAAGTGCTTTTTTCATTGTATGAATGTACTTCCAGTCTTGCCCTGGGAGCCCTTCTCCACATGATTGCTCTTGAGATAATTGATGAATATTGTTATCTGTGCTAATTAATATCTGTCAAAATTAATATCCATGAATAATGTCTTCAACAGATCCACATTTTCAAGTCCCCATACCATTCTGGCTGCCCTCCTATGGACGTGATCCAGTTTGTCGATGTTCTTCCTAAAGCCCAGTGCCCAGGACTGAAAATAATACTCCTATAGCACCCTCTGGGGGCACCCAGCAATTCACACTTACAGACGGGTTGGCCCCCTGGGGGATAGATGACTATCCCAGGTTCAGGGTCCACACTCCTAAAAGTATGTCTCAAGAGCCCCTACCAATATCAGTCTAGGTGGCCCAGTGGATAAAACACTTGGTCAGTGGAGTCAGGAAGACCTGAGTTCAAATTCAGACTTAGACACTTATTAGCTGTGTGACTCTGGCCAAGTCACTTCACACCTGCCTGCCCCAGTTTACTCATCTGTAAAGTGGGGATACATAATAGCACCTACTTCTCTGGGTGTTTGTGAGGATTAAGGGTGATAATATTTGTAAAGCCCTTAACACAATGTCTGGCACATAGTAGGTGCTTAATAAATGCTTATCCCTTCTTCCACTCCTCTCACCCTTCAGAGCAGGGTCTATCCTCTGGTTTTAAATTCTCCTCAAGGCTACTGGCCCAGGGGAAAGTTAGTCAATAGCTTGGAGCAATCCTCAGACTTTCCTAAGCCTTTCATATGCAAATGAACCAATCAATGTCTGAAAGGGGCTTTCTCTCTCTGTGACATCTCATTTCCTCTGTTATCCCCCATAATGACATCCCATAATTTCATAGAGTGGATGGAGAGGACTCAATTGATTAAGGGGTCCCCCACTCTACTCCACGTGTGCACAGTTTGACTAAGGAAGGAGGATGGTATCACAATCACCTTCCTCCTTCTGGAGACTTTGCAAGAATGGAATCTCCAATCAGATTCGTGGGTTTGGCTTTCATCTGCCTCTGTTAACGCACATGATGTAGGCAGTTCACTGAACCTCTGCCCTGCCCCTCCCCATCTTTTTCACATGGCCTATTGTCTACCTGGGCCTCCAGTAGCAGAGTGGGGTTGGAGATCAGTTAAACTGACTGAATCAAATTGTCACTTCTGTTGGAATAACTATCCAGCTGCTGTTTGTGGGGACTACAGTTGTCAGATGGGTTCAGTCATAGGAGACCATAAAGATTTTTTTTTCTTTTTAAAAACTTTACTACTTATTTTTAATGTTAAAAATGCTTTTTGAGTTCCAAATTCTCTTTTTCCTTCCTGCCCTCTTCCCACCCATTGATAGAAATTATACATTTGAAATCATGGGAAACATATTTCCACATTAGCCATGTTGCACAAAAGCCTCAAAAAAAATAAAGTTTAAAAATTATACTTTGATTTGAACTTAGAGTTCATCAGTTCTCTCTCTCTGAAAGGGGGAAAGCATTTTTCATCTTGAGTCCTTTGTAATTGTCTTGTATTGTTGTATTGATCAGAGTATCTAAGTCTTTTGCAGTTGATAATTGTTACAATATTGCTGGTACTGTGTACAACGTTCTCCTGGTCCTTCTTTCTTCACTTTCCATCTGTTCATATCAGTCTTCCCAGGTTTTTCTTTTTGAAACCATCTCCCTTGTTATTTCTTATAGCACAATCATATACTACAACTTGTTCAAGCCATTCTCCAACTGATGGACACCCCCTCAATTTTCAATTCTTTGCTACCATAAAAAAAGCTGCTATAAATATTTTTTTACATATAGGTCCTTTTCCCTTTTCTTTGATTTCTTTGGAGTATAGACCTAGTAGTGCTATTGCTGAGTCAACGGGTGTGCAGTTTTCTAGTCCTTTGGGCATAGTTCCAAATTGTTTTTCTAGAACCTAAAGGTTTCAAGTCTGGATTTGAAAGGGGAAGGCTGGGCCAGGAATATGGTAGGGAAGAATAGGGAGAGAAGCAGGGAATAAATAATTTATTAAGCCTCTACTAAGTGACAAGTGCAAATATTATCTCATTTAATCCTTAAAAAACCCTGTGAGGTTCATGCAATTTTCATCCCCATTTCTTAGATAAGGAAACTGAGGCAGACAGAAGTTAAGAGATGTGCCCAGGATCATATATTAGGAAATATCTGAGGCAATATCTGAACTCAGGTCTTCCCAATTCCAGGCTTAGCACTCTATCCACTTTATTACTTAGCTGTTTCTAGGGTCCAAGATAAGCCAGGAATTGGGAGCAGCTACTCCAGGAGTTCCTTTTTATGTCCTGGATCTTTTTGACTATCTGTTGAAACCTATGGACGCTTTCTTAACGACCTATATTCTTAACAGAAGGAAATGCTAAATTTCAGTTAGAAGTTAGTGAAAATAAGGATGTAATTTTTTTTTCTCATCCAAGTTCCCAGACAACCTAATGTCTCTTCAAGGATGCTTTGAGGAGGTGTGGACTCTAGTTTAAGAACTGTTGACTAGGCGAATAATGAGTCCAAGCAGCTAGAAGCATATCCAGCTAAACTAAAGGCTGCTGGGCTGTGGCCTTCCTGATTGATGTCTCATCACCCTCCCCTGAGACTGGTGGGTCATAAGTGCTCATCGGGACCCTTAACGAGTGGCCTCTTCTGGCCACAGCCCTCAAATCAATAACCTCCCAGGCAAGGCTTGCAGCCAGCAACATGAAGGCTTCCCCAGGAAACTCGGGCTCCCAAGCCTGATGTACCTAATAATAACTGATGCTGGGGCAGCCCTTTAAAAGGTGGAAAGTGCTTTAGAGACATCTTATCTGAGCCTCATAAGGTAGATTCTATAGATATTATCATCCTTCTTATTTTACAGATGTGGAATGGAGAGGCTTGAAGGGGTTAAGTGTCTTGTCTTTTGAACCCACATCTCCCTGACTACAAGTTCAGGCCTCAGTCCATTGTACCCTGCTGTAATACTAAAGTCATCCTTTATCTATCTATCTATCTATCTATCTATCTATCTATCTATCTATCTATCTATCTATCTGTCCGTCTGTCTGTCTGTCTATATATCTCTCCATCCATCCATCCATTCATCCATCTATCCATCCATCCATTCATCCATCCATCCATCCATCCATCCATCCATCCGACCATCTTTTGAGAGGTAATGTCTAGAGAAGGGAAATGTAGCCTTCCCTCTTGTTCTAGGCAGAATCCCATGCCTTAGGTCAGTGAACAGTCGACTTGATAATGCAGAGACCTAGAATCTGTCCCCAGACTTTGCCACTCACTTGTGTTACTTTTGGCAAAGTCATTTCCCTCAGTTTCTTCACCTGTGAAACTGGACTGATGGTCACTGCCTGGCTTCTGTCATACAGTTGTTGTGTGGGACCAGAGAGGAAACTAATGGGGAAAAATGTTTTGAAATACAAAGTGTAAAGCCCTGGGCAGGTGAGAGGTATGGTTGTTATTCTGGTTGTTTTCCCCTCTTCATCCCTCCCTCCTGGATTCTAAAATGACAGCATCAAAGCCAGCAACATCTATGAGCAGGCACCACCCTGTCCCTGGGCCCCCCCCCCAGCTGGGTCTGAATTATTAGTATTCATGACATCGACTGCTGTTGGGAGGAAGCGACCACCTGGTGAGGCTGACGCTCAGGGCCTGGCAGGAAGTGGGAGGAAGCTCTCTCATGGAAGCCATGCTGGCAGGGGCTGAGCTCATCTTGTCTCACTCTGAGTATGGTCTTGGAACCACAGGATGCTAAGCTTTAGACCTTACAGATGAGCAAGCTGATCCAAAGGTGACACAGTGAGTGAGTGTCGGAGCTAGGATCTGAATGCAGATTCTCTGATTCGAAATCCAGGGTTGTTTTCATTAAGGCAGCCAGACTGGCCTCAGGCACTTATGAGCTGTGTGACCCTGAACAAACTGCTTAACCTTTCTCAGCCTCAGTTTCCTCATCTGCAAAATGCCAATAATAATAGCACCTTAAAGATGTATTTCTACTATGAGAATAAGAGGGGAATTGGAATTCTTGGGAGGTCAGGGAAAAGAATATTGGACTCAGGGATGACTGGATTGGGGACACAACAGATGCTGAGGCTTTTATGTAAAAAAAAGTAATATAATTTTTCTTCTTTTTCTCTCTCTTTCCTTTTCTCCTCCTTCCTCCCTCCCTCCTTCCTTCCTTCCTTCCTTCTTCCTTCCTTCCTTTCTTCCTTCCTCCTTCCTTCCTTCCTTCCTTCCTTCCTTCCTTCCTTCCTTCCTTCCTTCCTTCCTTCCTTTCTTCCTTCCTCCTTCCTTCCTTCCTTCCTTCCTCCCTTCCTCCCTTCCTTCCTTCCTTCCTTCCTTCCTTCCTTCCTTCCTTCCTCCTTCCTTCCTTCCTTCCTTCCTTCCTCCTTCCTTCCTTCCTTCTTCCTTCCTTCCTTCCTTCCTTTCTCTCATTTCATCAGTGTAGAGAGTTCTTGCTGAAAGACTTAGCTAATGCGTATAGGCACCTTCTTTGCTGTTTTGTCTGCTAAACTGGGCTACTAGAGGTTGTACTTAGGAGTAGCTAAGCTATTTAACATCAAACTGTGGCTCTTATTTTCTGTTGGGTGAAATATAAGCCTATCCTATATCAGACATTTGGTAGCCTGAATGCTTGTACAGGATTTGAAGGCTCTCTTTCCTTTTTCTTGTGGAAATGTAGGCTAGAGCCAACTTCTGATGTTCCTAGTAGAAACCTGGGGTGAGGTCGTGGTCTAAAGGAAGGATATTAATGAGAACTCCCCTAGACCGAACCTTGTCTGTGGAAACCCAGAAATTCAGTCCTGGACCACAGGTTATAAATTTTTTTCATATCTCAAATGAGATCATCGCAAAGTGCTTAGCACAATGCCTGGTGCATAGTAGATGTTATGTAAATGTTAGTTATTATTATTAAACAATAAAAATAAGAACATCTATGAAATATGAAATAGCATTTAATTTGTAGGGTTATTTTGAGGATCAAATGAGATCATTTATATCAAGCATTTTGCAAACCTTAAAGCACTGTATAAATATCATCACCATCACCATCACCATCACCATCACCATCACCATCACCATCACCATCACCATCACCATCACCATCACCATCACCATCACCATCACCACCACCACCATCACCATCACCATCACCATCACCATCACCATCACCATCACCACCATCACCATCACCATCACCATCACCATCACCATCATCATCATCATTTCTTCAAAATAATGTGAACTAGCTAACCCCTGGGTGCTATCCTTGCCCCATTAGTGGATCATTGATTGAGTCAGGGCTAGTCATCCATCTGAGCTATGCCCTTGGGCTTGGTCTTTAAAAGAAAAATTGAAAGGTAGAGTTGAGATAGAGGGACCTAGAAAGTAGGAAGTGGAACATTGTAAAGAAAGATAGAGTGAGGAGAGGCGCTACCCACAGGAACTTGGATTTGATTCAGTGGAAAGAAAACCTAACATCTGTATGGCCTCTCCAGGCAGCTGTGTGGCCCCAAAGATGACAGTGGACAGAGGCTGATTTAAAGCCATGAGAAGTTCTTGGGCCAAGCTGGAATCTCCAGGAATGTAAGCTGGCAGCATTGGAGTGCCAATGGCAGAGAGACAAAAGAATTTCTGGACAAGTAGAAGCATTTCCAGATCAAGTTTCCAGGATCCAGAAGAGGAATTCATGAACTAATGAGGAGCCATGATATGGAGGAGCAATCCCAGGCCTTGCCTTTCACTGGTAAGGGGTAAGGGTTTGAGATGTTAAGGACTGGAATATTTTCCCTTAGTGGTGGTGGTGGTGGTAGTGGTGGTGATGATGATGATGATGATGGTGATGATGACAACAATGGTGGTGGCTTGCTACTAGGATATTGCCATAAGTCTGGAGTCCCTGGGGCTGGCACCAATCCCATAGAAGGAGAACATTAGAGAAAGGAGGAGAATGGTCTTGACTGATTGTGGACTTGGCTTCCAGTCTTTATATTTTTTGTTGGTCTAAGTAAAGCCTATCCTATATCTGATATTTTGTTAGCCTGAGTGCTTGCATGGGGACTCAGAGGCATTTACTTTTCTATGAAGGTAAGAGTCAAATCCTGATATTTTCAGGGGAAATCCTGGAAGAGGCATAAGCCAAAAGAAGAATAATTATTGAGGAAACCCAGATAGTGAATCCAGTTCATATAAACCCAGAACTTTTATAGATTCTACTTGTATGAGTTTAATATTGGTATGTGTTACATTTGATAAAAAGCAATGAGGTCCCTTGAGAGCAGGGACTGTTTCATTCTTGTTTTTGTATCTCAGTGCCTAGCATTGTGTGCTTATTATATAATTGGTGCTCGATTTGAGGGACTTTATAGGAAGAGAAACCTTTAAACACTGCATTTTGCTCCACTTAAACAAAAGTGGTGTTGTTGTTTAGTCATGTCTGACTCTTTGTGATCCCATTCAGAGTTTTCTTGGTAAAGATACTGGAGTGGTTTGTCATTGTCTTCTTCAGCTCATTTTACAAATGAGGAAACCAAGGCAAACAGCGTTAAGTGATTCACTTGGGATCACACAGCTTTTAAGTGCTTTTTTTAAAGGCCAGATTTGAACTCAGGAAGATGAGTCTTTCTGACTCCAGGCCCTGAACTCTATCTACTCCCCCACCTAGCTGGTTTAGCTGCTCTCTTAATAAGTCTACTGGAAGTGAGATGAGATAACCCTCCTCTCCAGCTTACTCTCTCTGCCACACACTCAGCTCCCCAACAGGGATGGGTAGGCAGCCACTTCATCACCACCTGTAGCCAATGCCATTTGTCAGGCCTCCTGAATGCTGATAATTCAATACCCCAGACAGGGCCCCAGGGGCAGGGCGGTGCCTGCTCATAGACGCTGCTGGCTTTGATAGAGTGTTTAGAATCCTAGGGGGAGGAAGGGAGGAAAAGCAGCTGAGACAACAACTATACCTTCCACCTGTCGGGGCTGCCAGTTTTGCAAGCAACTTTCCCATTCATTTCCTCATCCTGTCCCCACAAAGAGCCCTGTGATGGAAGCAGGGCAAGGTTTATTAGCCCCATTCTGAAGATGAGGAAGTGATTTTGACCCAGGTCACATAGAAAATGAGTATCATACCAGAGTCTGGTGTTTGCTGAGCTTAGTGGAGAGATTCTAAGAATGGGGTGGAACCCTACCAGCAATGATGAAACTGGAAGAGAGGAGTTCTTCCTGATGTCCCCTGAATCCCAGTGCCTAAATCATTACACACTCTTGCTTACCTACATGTGAGGTCAATTGGGGGAAAGGGGAGGACATCAAAATAGCGATCACTATATTTTGGTTTTACATCACTTTCATTTCCAAATGTTTCTCTTTCCTCTTACCCTACCCAGCAAGCAATCCCTTAGGAAATAAAGAGGAAAATGAGACCTTTGGCAAAACTAACAGTCACATTAACAGAGTCTGGCAGTATGTGCAACGTTCCACTCCCATGGTCTCCTATCTCTGCAAAGAAGAGAGAAAGCTATATTCTTATGACTTTTCTTCATGGGCAAGCTTTGTCACTATAATTACACACTATCCAATTTCATGTTTTATTTTGTTTACGTTGTAGTCAATGTGTGTGTTATTTTCCTGGTTCTATTTACTTTACTTTGCATCTGTTCATACAAGTCTTTCCATGGGTCTCAGTGTTCTTCATATGCATTGAATCAGGATCATAATTTTAGAGGTGGAAGGGACCTTAGAAGGTGTCTTTTCTAACACCTTTATTTTAGAGATGAGGAACGCTGAAGTTAAGAAACTTGTCCAAGGTCACACAGATTGTAAGTGGCAGAATAGGAATTCAAACTCAGCTCTTTTGATTCCAGATCCAGTGTTCCAGTGATTCCACACTGTACTATGCTGCCTCCCTATTTATTTTTACTTCCTCTAAATACAACTTTATTAATATCTTTTGCTTTTATGTCACTTACTTTTTCCATTGTATTCTTCCTGGTGCTTTCCTGCTTCCTCCCAGAGAGCCATCCCTTATAAACTGCAGAATAGTTTCCTCTAATACTTTTGGCTTAAGCCCTCATTTTGTTGTGTTCTCCCCTCTCCCACTGTTCCTTAGTTCCATATGACCAATTAACATTGATTAACTCCTACAAAAGGATATTTACTTTGAAGATAGAAAAACAGAAACAACAGATACAAGATAGAAGAATGGAAATCCAAGCATTTCCCTCTCACATATCTGGGAACCTGCTCTCCCTTTCACTACTGTGGTACCTGGGGAGAGTGGTCTCAGAGTTAACAGTATCTACGTAAAGATGATCCCATCAAATTCATATCCATGTAGGAGGTGGCCCATGAGCTGAGCTTTGCTCAAGAGAAGGATTCTAAGAGGTTGAGATGAGGAGGGAGTGCATTCCAGGCATGGCAGAAAGCCTGAACAAAGGTGTAGAGGCTGAAGATGGAATACTGAGTTTGGGGGCCAACAAATAGCATGTTTGTTTAAACCCAAATGCAATAGAGGACCACAGAAGAATTTTCAGCAGAGGGGTGACATGGTCAGATATGTGAGTCAGGGAAAACAATTTTGACATCTGTGTGGAGGAGGATGGATTGATGAAGGAGAGACTGGAAGCAGGGAGATTTGGAGGCAATTTATGTAGTCTAGGGAAGAAGTAATGAGGTCCCGACCTTGGGTCATGGAAAGGAGAGAGGTCAGTTTTGAGAGATGTTGAGGAGGAACAAGTGAATGGATATGAGGGGAGGGATGACGGAAATGGATGAATATAGGAGGAATTTGTGACTGTGAACCTGTATGACTGGAAGGATAGTGACTCCCTTGACAGAAACTGAGAAGTTTGCTGGAAGGGTGGGATTGGTTGAGATCTCAAGAGGTCCTTTATTTTCCTCCTTCCTTCCAGAAATATTTGGGATCATAGGATCTGACTTGAGAGAACATGGATTGTTCAATGAATGCATAAGTCTAATGGAACAGAACAGACTGATTTCTTTGTTGCTGAGCTGACCTGGAAATGCTCAAGCAGAGGGTGGGTAATCAACTGACAAATATTCCAGAGAGAGATTTTGTGCGTCAGGCAGATGGCTGGATTTGATCATCTCTGATATCTCTTTGATTTCTGAGATTCTATAATCAAACAATAGACAACTCAAGAGAGAATTACCAGTGATGGAGACTCCCATTTTGGGACTAGGGGTTATCCCCAAACTGTCATCTTTCCTCTCCCTGCAAGGATACCCTCCTTCCTCCTTTCCCCCATGACTACCAGCCCACCCCCACCAGGTTACGGCGATTTTTCTGGAGAAGAAGCTAGCTTCTAGCTTGGTCCTCTTGCCTTCTTCTTCTGGTCATGCAGAGCTTGCCACCTAGTGGCCAGGATGCTAAGAAACTGTTCCTTCTGGGCTCCTAGGAGCTGCCCCATCTTGGGCTCAGAACCTTGCTTCTTTCCATCTTGGTGGCCCCATTTCTATCTGGGAGATAGGTCAAAGACATTTCTAAGGAATCACTTGTGGTTGGGTTGCCTTCTGGTGCCCCTCCTTGTTTGAAACCCATAAAAGCATCATGGTAGAAGGACCTTCAAGGCCATTTCATCCAACCCACTCATTTTATAGATGAGATAACTGAGACCCAGAAAGGCTTGCCCAAGTTCACACAGCTAGGAAGCTGGAGAGCTGGCATCCAAGTCTGGATTCTTTGACTCCAAATCCAGCATGTTTTCTGCACTGAGTACTTTCCTGCCTGGCACACAGAAGACAAGTCCAACTGCCACTGATGCAATGTAGGATTGTGGGCAAGTCACTTCCCCTCTGTAGACTTCAGTTTCCTTACTTGTAAAACTAGTTGGTTGGACTAAATTGTCTCTAAGGTACATTCAAGGTCTGATAATTTATATTTTAAAAAATGCCATTTAAAAATTATTGATCTCTAGTTTTAAAATCATTTTAATTTTAAAACATATTCTTCCCCTCCCTACTCAGTGAGTCCACCCTTGTAACAACAAATAAAAAAAGAAGAAAAAAATCAGTTCACAAAATCAGCCTGTATACTGTCCAGTAGTATATGTAACATTCTGTACCTGTAGCCTTCCCCAGAAGAAGAATAATTGCATTTTCTCAGCTATTTTCTGCATTCTTCTTCTTCTTCTTCTTCTTCTTCTTCTTCTTCTTCTTCTTCTTCTTCTTCTTCTTCTTCTTCCTCTTCCTCTTCCTCTTCCTCTTCCTCTTCCTCTTCCTCTTCCTCTTCCTCTTCCTCTTCCTCTTCCTCCTCCTCCTCCTCCTCCTCCTCCTCCTCCTCCTCCTCCTCCTCCATTTTTTCCCATTGGTATAACTGCTCCTTTTTAAGTAATATTTTATTTTTCCATAATTACATGTAAAGACAATTTTTAATATTCATTTAAAAATTTAGTTCCAAATTTTCTCCCTCCCTCCCTCTTCTTCCCCCTCCCTGAGACAATAAACAATTTGATGTAGGTTATGCATGTTCCATCATGTAAAACATAGTACCATACTAGTTGTGTTGTGAAAGAAGACAGACCCAAAGGGAAAAGAAACCACAAAAAATATAGTAAGTGAAAAATAGTACACTTCGATCTGCATTCAGGCTCCATCACTTCTTTCTCTGGAGGTGGATAGCATTTTCAATCAGAAGTACTTTGGAATTGTCTTGGATCATTGGATTTCTGGGAATAGCTAAGTCATTCATAGTTGATCATCATACAATGTTGCTAGTACCGTGTACAATGTTCTCCTGGTTCTGCTCACTTCACTTTGCATCAGTTCATGTAGGTCTTTCCAAGTTTTTCTGAAATTTCTTGTAGCACAATAGTATTCCATTGTAACCATATACCACAACTTGTTCATCCATTCCCTAATTGATGAGCATCCCCTTGATTTCTAATTCTTTTGGGCCATGCTTCTTGCTCATTATAATTGCACAGTGTTCACTTTCATTTTACATTCTCAGGGAGACAGTATGGCATAGTGGACAAAGCAGTGGACTTAAGTTAGGAAGATCAGAGTTTGAAAAGATAAGAGGGCTCTCAGAAGCAAGTAAATACTCACTGTGTGGCCCCTCTCTAAGCTTCAGCTTCCTTCTCAGGAAAAATGGAGCTAATACTAGCAACTAACTCATAGGGTTGTTGTGAGTCTCAAGTGAGACATTGTATGTGAAGCTTCTTGAAAATCTCAAAGCATTTTGTAAATATGAGCTGCTAGCATTACTATCTTCTCTTTTAAGTTACACTATTATTTGGTGGGCTCTTAATCTCTTCCTCCCTCCTATTCTTCCCAGTTGGCCCAACAGTGCGCTACTAAATGCTTTTACAACCAGCTGGCTGGTTGTAAAATGTATGCAGGACACACTTAAATTTAATCTGTGTTATTAGCATTTTTCTCCATCGCTTTCTTAAGCCTAAAAACTATCAAAACAATAAATCAAGCCCTGATTTGTCATGTGTGCTGATTTCTGAGGTGTTAATGCCCACACTGAAAATTGAACAATGGCTTCCAACTTCAGCATATTCCTGCATTGGCCCCAAAGCCCGAAATCTATTTTTACGGTTTCCTGAGGAAAGGCACCTGTCAGTCTCTATGGGCCTTTTTCCTTCTGTTTGTATCCCTTGTGTCCTTGGGGTACGAAAGACTCAGTATACATTTTGTAGGACATCACACTTCTTCTGGCTCAAGGGCTTCCCCAGAAACCTGGACAGCAGAGACAACTGGACTATTGGGTACATTCCCACTTTTAAGCACTCTAGAAACAAGATACAAAATAGGGGAAAAAAACCTAAGAAATTTTTAATAACAGCATACAGCCCCATTTGATGTGCTAGAAATAGTGGGTGGAAGTATTGTTGTTGTGGTTCAGTCACTTCAATCGTGTCCGATTCTTCATGGCCCCATTTGGGGTTTTCTTGGCAGAGATACTAGAGTGGTTTGCCATTTCCTTCTCCAGCTCATTTTACAGGTGAGGAGACTGAGGCAAATAGGGTGAAGTGACTTGCCCAGGTCACACAGTGTGACATTTAAAAAGTTCAAGAAATGTAGTTTCTGGATAATTTAATCATTTTATTAATAATGTCAGCATGTTTATTAATAAAAGGATAGTCATTTGGCTCTCTCTCTCAGACCAAAGACCCCTTGTGGTGATTGGCTCACAGTTTATATACTCTTGGATGAGTTCCTGAGAGTGGCAATCAGCTCTGATTGGTTAACAATCAATGAGAGAATAAATATTACAGTGAGAGGCTGGGCAATTAAAATGAGGGTCTTGGGGTATCAATCACCCAAATCTTGGTCAAAGATTCTTATCAATTTCCATATCACCTGTCTGAAAAAAAGGGAGAATCTACATTTTCCCAGACCTGTTTGAGTAAGCATAATGAGCAAAAATGTGCCCATTAGCCTAAACTTAGAATTTCTTTTACTGTCTGATTAGATGTCAGCCTGGGTAAATCTCTGAGAAAGATTTCCCACACTGGTTGATTTCTGGATGGGGTAGTAGAAAAGGAGGAAAACCTTGGTTCTAATTCAATAATTAGTTATTAATAAAAGAGAGAAATGATCATTTCTCTCAACAGCTAGTAAGTGTCTGAGGCCAGAGTTGAACTCAGGAAGACAAGTCTTCTTGACTCTAAGCCCAGTGTTCTATCCATTGCTCCACCTTGCTGCTCTGGTAGAAGTTATAGAGAGGCACAAACTTTGGCTCAAGATGAGGAAGAACTTTCTAATCATTGGCACATATTCCAACATGGAACCTTCTGCCGTGGAAGGTAATAAGATCCCTGTCATTGGAGGTACAAGTACATTGAGTTGGAAGAGACCCGAGAGATCATCTAGTGTGGGGCTGTCCAACCTTGGGTTTTTATTGAAGCAACAGACAATATAGTTCGATTTGCCATTTTAATGAGAGCTCTGTGGTATCTCGACTTCATTTACTAAAGCATTTATGTAAATTTCTATGCTTGTAGGTGGGCCGCATGAATCAAACAAACTATTTTGGGAAACAATGAAAGATGGAAAAATTGGAGGGGCCTTACAGTACCGGATCTCAAACTATTATAAACCAGTAACATGAAATGTTACATCATATAGCAGTTAGAGGGTAGAAAAAGGTACCTTTCAAATCTATAGTTAGGGGGAGAAATCTTAGTGAAGCAAGGGTAGAATTGATCACAAAAGAGCAAACAGACAGTTGTGATTACCTAAAATTAAAAAAAATTTGCATGGACAAAATCAATGCAGCTAAGAAAATTTCAATTGGGAAAAATCTATACATCATTTAACTCTGATGAGAACTACAGATTAATATCTTACAGCTGTACTCAGACTTTTGGAATGCTCTGTATAGGGAAATGATGAAAAGATAAAACCAAGAGTGATTCCCCAAAGGATATATGGTCAAAAGATATGAACAGTTTTCAGAAGAGGAAATGCAAATGATCAACAACTTTATTTTAAAATGCTACAAATTACCAAAAATAGGAGAAATGCAAATTAAAACAACCCTAAAGTTTCACTTCATACCAGGAAAATTGATAAAGATGATAAAAATCAGAAAAACTCAATATTGAAAGAGTTGTGGGAAGAAAGACAGATTAATACTCTATTGCTAAGGCTGGGACTTGGTCCAACCATTCTAGAAAACAATTTGCTATTATGCAAAAAAATAGTCATTAATTGTCCTTATAACTTGACTCAGTGATCCCACTTCTGGGCATGTGCTCCAAGGAGGTCCGTGTTAGAAAAGAAAGGTTCCATATATAATAAGATATTCATAGCAGCAGTTTTTGTGGCAGCAGAACTGGAAATAGACTGGGGGCATAATAATTGAGGAATGGACAAACAAATTGTGGTATATAAATATAATGGAATATTTTTGCATTATGAGAAACAATGGACATAAGAACTTAGAGAAAGTTGGAAAGACTTATATGAACTGATACAGAGTTAAGTAAAAGAAACCGAAAGAAAAAAATATACTTAATTGTAATAATACAGTCACAGAAAACGACACTAACGACACAGGGACTAAGCTCAGTCTAATGATCGGATGACACTCAAGTGATGAAATAGGTTGTGGATAAAGGGCTAGCCTTTGAATCAGCAAGACCAGGGCTCAAATCTTATTTCAGAAGATTCTACCTGTAAGACTTAACCTTTCTGAGCCTCAGTTTCCTCATTTGTAAAGTTGGAGGGAACTGGACTGGAGGATTTCTAAGGCCTCTTTTATCTCAAAATCTAAATACTAATAGGGAGAGTGTAATCTACAGGTGTGAAATTAGGAATATGTTGTCAGATATTGTCAATGTATTGGTTAGGTTTACTTAACTGTTTTTTTTTCCAATGTCTTGGAGTGCTTGACTCTTCCTAGGGTTTACTAGTCAGTGGGATGGCTACTAACCACTTATTTAGTTCCCTACTCTCTCCCCAGATAGACCACCCCTCCCCCAACCTCTCCAACATAGCTGCTGCATTTTTCCTCTCTCTTAGGAAGTATAAGATTTAAGCTATTTGGCCTAGAATTTTAGTGCTTTCTATATTCCAAACAACTAACTTAAGTATTTCTCATTGACACCTTTTACAAGTTACATATTCCTGTATAAGTTAGGGTCCTTTAGTTCCTCATGGGGATATTAGGTCAAAGACTTGTGAAACCAGGATATGATTCTGTTATTTAGTTACTGTCTCAGTTCCATTACAATTAGTTATCTTAGAAGAAGAATGGCTTGTGGTCTATCTGGCAAATGCCTTAAAAGAAACATCCACTTTAATTAGGGGTTATTTATTTGAACATGGTTAGGAGTTGGAAATGTTTTATTGATATGTACTGTTTTAAAATGATTACTCAATGTATTTATATATATCGTCCCCGAAACTTTTGTTACAATTGTAGTTAATCTGGCAACTTTCAAATGAATTCATTTATGTGTTGGAGTCCATCTTCTTATAAAAAGCGTTCTTTTATTAATTCATCTACCTTGTGTCCCTGTCTTTTGTTGACAAGGTAGAGAAGGAAGTCTGATGGAGTTGAATGTCGAAGGTGTCTGAATAGCAATATCAGTACTGCTGCAGTAAACAGCTCCTTACTAAGCCAGGATGGTGAGTGGTGGTGGTGGTGGTGGTGGGAGGGGGGGGTGGGGTAGAGGGATGTGGGTCGAGGGTGAAGGAGTGGGGCTTGTGTGGCTCACATAACCAGTGTAAAGCACTTTGCAAACCTTAAAGTGCTATGTAAATGTCTGTTGTTGTTACTATTATTGTCCGGCTCTCTCAAGCCAGCTGATTAGAACTGGTTCTGGCACCCCCTTGTATTCAGCCTTCCTAAGCTTTACTTAATTAAACCATCTCCCCCAAACCCTTTGACTTCCACTGGTCAGAGAAGACCTTACTTTGTTTCTAACTTGCTGAATAACTTTGGGTAAATTGCTGATGCTCTCTGGGCTTCAGTTTCCTATCTGTAAAATGGGGATCATAATACCTCTCCAACCTTCTTTGAGGTTTGTTCTGTGAAGACTTGCAGGGGTGGGGAATGGTTATGACATCACATCCCTTTGAAAAGTGTGGATTAAAATATGAGGCTTTGCCCAGCCTTGCCTGTAGGGGGTGCCCTAGGCTTAGGAGTCTGAGGTGCTTAGGTTTCTGTGGCTAGAGTAGAATCTGAGGGATGCTGCCAGTGAACATAACTGGGTGCATGGGGAGGAGGAAGGCAGTGAGCGTTCAAGGCTCACCTGAAGGTCTGCTTAGACAATGCTCATTCAAGGTTGGCCTGAGATAAATTTGCCCTCTGCATCACCAATGTCTGTGCCCCTCAGCTCTCCTGCAGCACCACCACCAGGTGCCCATGCCCTCCTGATGCCATAGAACTATGCCTGAACACAGAATCAGGATGTCATTCTGGAAGAGACTGTAGAACACCAAATGTTAGGACTGGAAGGAGCACACAACACAGAGTATGAGAGCTAGAAAGTCCTGCATAACATAGAACATTAGAGCTGGAAAGGAACATGGAACACAGAATCTCAGAGTTGGAAGGGACCTTAGAATACAGAATATTAGAGTTGGGAAAATCCTTTAAAACATAAAATGTCAGCTGGCAGGAGATGGAGCACATCAAACATCAGGGTGGGGAGGGGTAGAAACACAACTTCAAAATGGGGGGAGGGAGCTTAGAACACAGAATGTCAGGGCTGGGAGGGGCCTTAGAAGCACAACTTCAAAATTGGGGAAGGGGGACTAAGAACACAGAATGTCAGGGCTGGGAGGGGCCTTAGCACAACTTCAAAATTGGGAGAGGGGGGCTAAGAACACAGAACGTCAGGGCTGGGCAGGACCTTAGAACCCAAAACACTAGAAAATCATCTCTAAAAGTTGTAAGTGCTTAGAGATCATTGAGTCAAAGACCCTCATGAAAGGGAAATTGAAATCCCAAGGGGGAAGTGGGCAATTCATTTAAGATTACACAAAGATTGCGTGGTGAAACCAGGATTAGGCATCTTCAGGTAATTTACTGGATAATAAATGTTTGTTGAAATGAGCTGAATTGAATTGGCTGGAAATGCTGAGGACAGGTCCTTGTGATAATGAGGGTCTTCAACTCTTCTTAATCTGTCCGGGGTCCCTCCTTTGTCCCACCCCCTCCCAGCCTTCCTTCAGTGATGCCCCCAGTCCTGCACTACCTCTCCTTCCCCAATCAAAACATCCCACTCCCATATCCTGTTTCATGATGCTGCTGGGTAGGGGTTATCTGCAAAGGGCACTGGACTAGGGGGTGAAATGCCATTGAGTCCCTGTTCAAACATAGCGCACCTGTGTGGCCCCTGAGCACCTTGTATCAATTTTGTGTATACTTATTAATGCTCAGGTTGTCTTCCCTGAGAGAATGTGTGCTCCCTGAGGACAAGAACTAC
The DNA here is from genome assembly GCF_011100635.1 of Trichosurus vulpecula. Taxonomy (NCBI): domain Eukaryota; kingdom Metazoa; phylum Chordata; class Mammalia; order Diprotodontia; family Phalangeridae; genus Trichosurus; species Trichosurus vulpecula. Next base: position 65,579,999 of record NC_050574.1, on the reverse strand, counting down.
CTCTCTTTGCATCTCCAGTGCTTAGCACAGTGTCTGGGCATAAGAAGTACTTAATAAATGCTTGTTGACTGAATAGGTCATTAATAAATGCTTATTGATGAATTTGGAGACAGAGTAACCAGATTCAAATCCTAGTTCATTTATTGCTTACATAATACCACTTCTGTGGTTCTCAGTTTCCACTTCTGTAAAATGAGATCATTTTAGAAGAACTCCAAAATCCGTTAGCTCTAAATCTATAATGGGCTCATGTCCCCTCCCTGGGCTTCGGTTTCTTCATCTGTAAAATGGGGGTGATAATCACTGCCCTTCCTCCTCCAAAGTGTTGGCGGTGAGGCTTTAGAAAGAATGGGTGTGAAACAAGTTTGTAGTTAACAGTGTAACTCTTTAACTCAAGGAACACTAATGGGGAAATTTTGAGAGGATTATTTTGGAGTGGGGGCTTTTCAGTGGGCCACTAATTTCGAGAGAAGGTGGCAGCTGTTTCCGACTGACCTGAAGAGTAGGAGGAAGCTGATGAGGCCAGCTGGGTCTGACCATCCCTGAGTCAGAATCTCCACAGATGGCAAGGACTTCAGGGGCCATCTAGCCTAAAACCCTGTGTGAGGAATCCCCTTCCTCTCCCACATACCCAATAAGTGGTTATGACCAGCTTTGGCTTGAAGACCTCCAGGGAGGTCTCTCTCCTGAACCAGCTGTTCACTTTGGCATAACTCAGATGGTTAGGATGTCCCCCTCTCTGTGAAGGGGAGGCAAGCATGTGCTGTGTGGTGCCTTCAAAGCCCCTAGTCTCTATCTTGGCCTTAGCAATGGACAGTAAGGGGCAGCTGGTGGAAAAGCTGTGGGCTTCCTGGCATCTCCTGAGGAAAGGAGTTTGGGTAGGCAGCAGACAAGTTTGGCAGATGTGTTGTAAGAGGGGTAGGGGTCAGGGCAGACTGTGAGACAAAATGGAGAAAGGAGAAGCGTGAGCCCTTCCCTTTGTGGATGGCGGGGTTTGGCTAAATTAATTTCAGACGACAAGATCAATATGGCCCCTTAGAAGTCTTCTGAGGTTGGAAGCCCAGGGGCCAGGTACCCCTTTATTCAGCTGGGACCAGGAGGGCTGGGCTGGGCTGGGCTTGGGCTCGGTCACAGACTAGTCACTGGAGTTGGCTTGCCTATCCCATGGACTCACTCTACCCGCATCTGCAGAGGCCAGTTGCTGGTCTTGCTGGACTCTAGTCTAGAGAAAGAGAGAGAGAAGAGAGAGGGAAGAGAGAAAGAAAGAGAGACAGAGAGAATGAGAGGGAGGGAGAGGGAAAGACAGAAACAGAGACATTTTATATATACATATATAAAATTTTATATATACATATATAAAATTTACATATATATATAGACTCCCATAGAACAAGACTGGAATATATATATAGTCTGGAGCTACATTGCAAAGGGCTTTAAATGCTAGAGGGGTTTGTATTGCATTCTACAAACAACGGGGAGTGACTAGTTTTCTCGAGTTGGGAAATGATACGATCATAGCTAGGCTTTAGGACTATCAATTTGTCCGTGGTGTAGAGGATGATTTCAGAGGAGAGAGACTGGCCACTGGGAGATCCCACAGGAAGCTGGGTGCTGTTTCTCAAGGACAGCAGTCTCCCCTTTTTTGCATCCTTTCTGCCCCGTATATGCCTAATCGATGTGTGCTGGATTGAATCATACACCTTTAGCTCTTACCATCTTTCTTACTCGTGGGCCCTTAGCATATGCTGCCTTATCCTATGAGCTTTACATGTGTGATGGTTTTATGTCCTTAAGTGGTAGGTAGCTGGATCTGTTCGGTGACACGGCATGTTAATCTGCTTCGCCTCCTTCACACATAGCCTTGGGCAAGGTCTAGCTTATAGCAGCCACTTAATAAAGGGGTATTGTATTCATCCACCTGCTCCTGACACCCAGTCTGGGGCTCCCACTTGGGCAGTGCAGGTCCCAATGTACCATTGTGCTTACTCCCTAGCAAGAAGGTGCCCCTCTTTGGAGGGTGACCTTGGCATGACTGACTGGAGAAGAAGGTCAGATTGTCTCCAAGTATTTGTACAGCTGTCACATGTGGAAGAAGGAGCAGACTTTTCAACCTGGTCACAAAGGATTGTACCGGGAGCAATAGATGAGAGATATAAAGGGGTAGATTCTGATTCCACGGAAGGAAAAATTTCCTAATAACTTATTGTTGTTCAGTCATCTCAGTCACATCCAACTCTTTGTGACCCCCTTTAGGGTTTTCTTAGCAAAGCTACTAGAGAGGCTTGCCATTTACTTCTCTAGTACAAGGAAACTGAGGCAAACAGGGTTAATTGACTTGCCCAGGGTCACACAGCTAGTGAATGTCTGAAGCCAGATTTGGACTCAGGTCTTCTTGACTCTAGGCCTGGCATTCTATCTGCTGCACTGCCTAGGTGACCTTCTAATAACTACAGGCGTCTGAAAATGAAGTAAGTTAGCTCAGGAGGTAGTGAGCTTCCCATCACTGGACGTCTTCAAGAATTGGCTGGATTATGGAAAGGGTCTTTGCTCAAGTATGGGTTAGACTAGTTAACTTCTGCAATCCCTTCCAACCCTGAGATGTACCATGACTCAATGACTCCCTAAGAATGAAGGAGATACCACAAGGTCACATATGGTCCATGGCTCTGCCATTAACCAGACAATCTCAGCTGGATCTCTTCATTTCAACTTCAGATGAAGCTCCTTCCTGAGTAGTGGTGTCCTTGGCATCTCTATGAGGGGTGTGAACTGAAGTCAATCATGGATCCCAAGGATCCCAAGCTCCATTGTGCCTTGTGTCCGACCATCCCCTGTCCTGGGGCACTCTGCCCTCTGTGTTATCTTTGGAGTGGGCAGATGGAGGCTTGCTGCCCAGAAGGATGCCAGATTCCAAGGCAGTCTGGGTACACATACAACTGCCAAACGCTGGCCTAGAGAACAAGCAAAGAACTCACCTGTGGTGAGATACAGCTTCCAAATACAAGGCAGAGATGTCTGAGCCCTGTGCTCTCAGCCCAGCAGTCTCTGAGCCGCAGCTAATTCATGCTAATTAGATTCAAGAAAACCAGAAGCCCTGGCTAAAGAGGTCTGGAGGGATTGGGTGGGATCTTGTTTCTAAATAGACAGTGGATGAAATGGCCCTCTGTTCCCTCTCCCTTTCTCAGTCCTGGGGATCAGGATGCTCAGGCATCCCAGGACCTGGCAGAATCTCTTACTCTCTCCATCCTCAAGGGGAGCTTGGTGGGGGGATGACCAACTCTAGCTGCTCATGGCCTTGGAGCTGTTAATGGTCTGGGGCAGAGTTATCAAGTCCATTTACTGTTTAAAGCAGTATGTCTATTTCTGAGTGTCTGCTGTGTGCTCTGTCCATGCCAAAGGCTAGCATCAACAAGCTAGGGTGTGAATGAGTGAATGAAAAGGCATTTATTAAGTACTTTTTATGTGCCAGGCACTGTGCTCCATGCTGGAGATAGAAATGCAAAAAGTGAGGCCGTTTCTGCCCTCAAGGAATTTACGTTCTCATTGGAGGAGACAACATATCTAGAGGTATAATGACCAACGGGCCATTGGGTGAGGGAAGTCATAAATGTGCTGAGGGTCCCATAGAACAGGTCACTGACAGGCCCGTTTTCAGGAGCAGTGGCATTATTGATTTGATTACTATGCCCAGGGCAAGGGGTGGAATGTGAAGGACAGGAAGGGGTGGTATGGGCAGAGCAGATGGCCAGATGGCCCAGGAAGAAGCCTGGCTAGGATGTGAGGCATGGTCTGGGGGCTGATAGATGTAGTGAGCTGAGTCAATTTGTACCCACTCAGGCTCCAACCCAGACTGCTCAGACCTAGAGTGGAAGTCCCAAAGTTCAGCAGATGAACTTTCTCAGGGCTGGTACACGGATTCTGGAGGGCTGTTACAGTGGGTACTGAGGGCAGTGGTAGCAGGGTAAATGTCTTGGGCAGATGGCTGGAAGGCTAGACAGAAAGGGCAACCAAAGAGAGAGAGAGCTAGAAACCAGGCCACAGAAGGATGGGCCAAAGGACCTAGGACTGGGTAGCTTAGAGAGGAGACTAGGAGGGGAAAGTAGGAGCTAGATATGGTCTTTAAGTATTTGGCCTTGAAGGGCTACGATGGGAAGACGGACTTGGTCTGCTTGGCCCAGAGGGCAGAACTAGATGGGAGGAGAAGGTAAAGGATAGTATTGTAAAATATGTAGTCAGAAAACATACAGAATGCAAGCACAGTTGTTAACCTTGACCAAGTGATCTTGGTCAGATCAGTTCACTTCTGGGCCTCAGTTTCCTCATCTGTAAAATATATATGGACATCTCTTCCAACTCTAAATCCTGTGATCTCAAGTTAGATGGAAGGAGATTTCTGTTCAATATAAGGGGAAAGCTCTGAACATTTCAGAATATCTGAAAGTAGAATGGGCAGCTTCAGGAAGTAGTGGGTTCCCTATCATGAGAGGTCTCAGAGAAGGCTGGATGGCCTGTTGTCAAGTCATGTAGGAGATTCTTATTCAGGCATTGGCTGAACTGGGTGGCTCAGAGGGCCCCTCTAGCTCTGAGCTTCTGTAAGTCTGTGAGAGAGACAGGGATGGCACTCACATCCCTTTCCTGAGAACTTTAGATATGATCTAGTTGGTGAGAGATGACTCATGCAGGAAACCATGAGACAACACAGAACAACAAGGTGAGAACCATTTTCTAGTGTGTATAGACTAAGGGATGAGGTAGAGGCACTCCTGGCTGGAGATCAAGGAGGCCTTCATAGAAGGTGCTGCATTGGAGATGAGCCTTGAAAGGTGGTTAGGATTTGGATGGACAGGGAGGAAGGGACAGGGCATTGGAAAGAGGAGCAAGGGTACGATGAAAAGCAATGAGAGGAGGTTTCAGGAGATGCCAGTGACATGATTCACAGAGCTGTAAGGAAGCTTGGAGGACATCTAATCCAACCTGTTCTTGGACAGAGAATCCTCTCCACACCTCATGCTCTCACTGATCCAAACAACTCTCTTTAAGATATACATTTCAGAACAGGTAGCAGTGTCACAGTGGTGGAGAGGGTTTCCTCACTAGGAGGAGATGAAATTGTAGATCTAGGCCAATTATAGGTACTATACAAATGAAATTTTAGCTTTGACTCTCTCCTCCCCAAAGAGAGCGAGAGAAAGAGAGAGACAGAGGGAGACAGAGACAGAGAGACAGAGAGAGAGAGACCAAGATAAAGACACAGAGAGAGAGAGAGAGAGAAAGAGAGAGAGAGAGAGAGAGACAGACAGACAGAGACAGAGAGAGACAGAGACAGAGGCAGAGAGACAGAGAGAGAAAGAGAGACCAAGACAGAGAAAGACACACACACAGAGACAGAGACAGAGAGACAGACAGAGAGAAAGAGAGAGAGAGAGAGAGAGAGAGAGAGAGAGAGAGACAGAGAGAGAGAGAGAGAGACAGAGAGAGACTAAGGAGGTGATAGTCTTGCTGTTTTCTGCCTTAGCCAGGCTGAAGCTGGAGTGTTGTGTTCAGTTCTGGGCACCACATTTTAAGGACAGGGAGAAGTTGCAGATTGTCCAGAGAATGGACACTAGGCTGTGTGAATAGGAGAACTTATCATTCAATGGTTGGTTGAGAGGATTGGGAAAGTTTAACCTGGAGCAGAGGAGACACAGAGGGGCGTGATAGCTATCTTCACCCGTATGAAGGGTCACACCTGGAAAGATCACCCTTCCTTTTGCTCCGGGGCTGTCCATAATTGGAAGGGGCTGCCTCAGAGGGGTCTTCTCCCCAATACCTCATAGAAGGTCTTTAAGCTAAGACTTGACAATTCATTAGAAATGTTAGAGGTCCCTTTTTCACATATGAATTCCTTGGGAGCACAGACTAGTTCTTTTTTTTTCTTTTTTGTATCTCCAACATTTAGCATAGTGCCTGGCACATAGTAGGTGCTGAATAAATGGGTAGTTGACTGACTAGTTGACTTATTGGGTGATTGGATTGCTTTTGGAGTCTCTTCCATATGTGTAACTCTGTGATCCTGTGACTTTGTGATGGGAAGCCCCTGGACATCATGACCACTAAGGAGCTCTGTAATTCAACACCATGGGGCAGGCTTTGGAGACTTTTGGTCCTGTAGGTTATAGAGAACATTTTTGCTAAGATAGGGTGATTCTCAATCATGAGCCAAAGGTCTAGGCAATTTAAGATATTTGTGGATAATTTAGTCTATGATTCCCAGCCTTTATCCAAATAAACACTGTCCTGACCCACATTGCCAGGCAAAGCCACTGACCATCATCTTTTTATAGCCTTGTTGTGCTCTGAGGTTGGTGAGGAGCAAGGATCCTCCTGTCTGGGAGCATCCTGAAGTTCCCAGCTTTGGATGGGGTCCAGCATCTGACAATTTTGTTTTTCAACTCACTGTTCTGACACTGTGCTGTGGAAGTGGAGGGACTGTTGTGTCCATGGTAGGCTCCCTGGCTTAGGGGACTGGGCAATGACTTAGGAGAGCTGCAAGTTGGGGAAAAGGAGACAACTTTTGCCAGCTAGAACTTCCCAGCTAGGATGTTCTTGCTGGGAGAGATTTTAGAACATTGCATGTGGGGGCTAGAAGGAACCTTAGAAGGTAGAATGTCAGATTTGGAAGAGACATAGAGACGATCTAGCTCAGCTCCCTCATCTTCCAGGTGAGGAAACTGGAGACTCTTGAGGCTCATATACAGCTAGTTTGACAACCATTCAGCAAATGTTTGGTCAAACATTGGTTAAGCACCTATTACTGCTCTGTTCCAGGCCCTGAGAATGGCAGATGTAATGGGGTGTCCATGGATGGATCCCACATTCCCACGATGCTCACAGATGTGAAAATTCATTGAACTATATTTCTCATGAGCCTATGGATAGCTCCGCAGTATGGCCATGTCACCCTGGGCTGGGGTACTTCCATTTGAAAAGTGTAGGAAGTCTTTCAGGGCAAGGTGGCCTGGGACTGGTGTGTGGCAGAAAGGTGGCATGGAGGATGGAATGCTGGATTCTGAATCATAAACACCTGAGTGAAAATCTTGCCTCAGACACTAGCTGTGGCTCTGGGCAAGTCACTCAACATCTCTCAACCTTGGTTTCCTCATCGATAAAATGGAGGCAATAATAGACTGTAACTCACAGAGCTGTTGTGAGGATTGAATGAAATACCACATGTAGAACACTGTGCAAACCTTAAAGTGCTAGATAAATGCTGGCTTTATTATTGACAGAGATGAGAGGTTTGTGGACACATGGCGATGGACTAAGCCATGATGTGTCTGGCAGAGCTGAAGACAATGTTGAAAGTGGCCAGGGCATCCCAGCTTACCCAGCTGAGAGAGACATCCTACAATTTATCTTCTGAGCCTGAAGGACTCAACCATGCTCTCTCCAGTGCTTCTTAATTGCTCATCCTGAGAAGCCAACACTTTCAAGTCTGCCTGACCTGAGTTTTCTTTGTACCTTTCCATGTGTGAGCTGATGTGACCCTTACTATCTGTCCTAACGAGAACAGGGGTTAGTTGGGCTCAACGGTAAGTGCTTCTAGGAGACAGGTGGGGAAATGACAAGCCATTTAGGAATGGGTATTCCACGCAGTGAGTGGTTATCCAACCTTTGGTTGGATGAAGGGGAAACCACTGACTCCCAGGGCTGCTGATTTCACTTTTGGACTATTAGTCATCAAACTTTTCCTCATAGCAATGTAGCATCTGGCTCTTCACAACTTCTACCTACAAATACTAGTTCTGTCCACTTGTTTGGGGCCAATAAAAACACAAGGAATCCCAGTTCCACATGACAGTTCTTCAACTATTTGAGGACATCTCATATTTCACTCAAGTCTTCTTTCCTCTTGTCTAAACATCTCCAGTGTCTTTGATCCTCCTCTGGCATGTTCCAATACCCTCACTGTGCTGGATACCCTTCTCTGTTTGTAAATGTCCTTCTTAAATGGTTGTCCTCAGACCTGAATATGATATTCCATAGACAGTTCAACCGAGGCAGAAGACAGGAAGGTTGTCATCTCCTTCTGGACATTATGGCTTTCTGGCTTCACGTAAGATTGAATGGACTTTTCTGGCTGGAATAGCACATTATTGGCCCATAATTGTAATTTACGAACAGTCAGCACTTTTTACATGAACTTCCCTTGGTTTTTGTGACATTGCTTTCCTCTGGTCCTCCTCCTACCCATCTGACTGCTCCTTTTCAGTTTCCTTCATAAGATTATCGTTCCCTTTGTGCAAAGGCTCTTCTGAGTCCTTTTTTCTTTCTCTCCTCTTTCTTGGCTATCTCATTGCTCCAAAAGAGTTCAGTTATCATCTCTATGAAGATGATTTTCAAATCTACACATCCTTCCCTGTTCAATTTCTTTAACACCAGGCCTATATCAGCAATTGTCTGCCAGACTTCTCCAACATCTGAATATTGCATTGTCATCTCAAACTCTACAATCTAATACAGAAAGAACGCTTTATCTTTGCCACCTAAACTCACCTCTTCTCCTAATTTCTCTCTTTCTGTCTAGGGCATCACTATCCTTTTAGGTGTACAATCTTGGATCCATCCTTGGTTCTTCTCTCTTTCCCACTCTCCTGTATCTTGCCAGTTGCCAAGTCTTGTGGCTTCTACTTCCATGACATCTTTCACATACAGTATGTCTTCTTCTCTCCACTCACGGTTGCCATCTTATTTTAGACCTTTATCACCTCTCACCTGGTCTGAAGCAATAGCCTTCTAACTCATCTCCCTTTTCTCCAATCCATCCATCCCCTCTCTAATTCATCCTCTACACAACTCTTTTTGTCTTCCTGAAAAGCATTTGCCAATTGTTCCTGTCCTGTGCAAGAAATTCCAGGGGCTCCCTTTTGTCTCTAGGATCGCCTCTGGAGTCCTAGGTTTGGCATTTGGAATCCTTTACAATGTGGCTCCAGCCTATGCTTTTAGGCTTACTGCATGGAACCTTCAGTTCCAGACAAATTGCCATACTTTCTATCCCCTGTAAATAGCCTTCCATCTCCCATGTCCAACCTATGGTTTGGCATAGGTTATCTGTCATGCCTGGAATGCCCTCTCTCCTAATGCCTACCACTTGAAATCCCCAGCTGCCTTCAGAGGGAAGTTCAAGTACCGTTTCCCACAAGGGGCCTCTCCTGACCTCCCTATTGGTTAGGGCTCCTTCTTGCATTTAGTTAGTATATACTTTGTATCTACTGGGCTGAGGAGAAACTTGGGTGTGGAGATATGGAAATAAAAGGCATAAGCATTGGGATGCTTTTTTGTATTACTACCCACTAACTCTCTCCCTCCTCTCCAGCAACCAATTCACTCACTGCCCCCTGCCCCCCATCCCCCATCCCCCTACCATAAATAGTATCCTTCTCGTAACAAATAAACAGAGTCAAACAAAACAATCCTAAACATTACTTGAGTCTGGAAATGTCAGTCTCATTCAGTACCTCAAGTTCATCACCTCTCTGCCAAGAGTTGGGAGGCATGTTGTACTATCTGCTTTCAGAAGTCATGATTGGTCATTGCATTAGTAAGACTTCTTGTCTTTCATTATTTTTGTCATTGTATAAATTGGTCTCCTGGTCCCACTCACTTCAGTTTGCATCAGTTCATATAAGTCTTCTGAGGTTTCTCTGGATCCATCATTTTTGCTACTTCTTACAACGAACCTATGCACATAAGACTCTTTCCCTTGATCTGCCTCCATTTTCTCTTCTGTAAAATGAAGCTCTAGAATCTTTGGCTTCCATCAAGGCTCAGCTGATATGTGGTCTTTTTTTTCAGGAGCTCTTGCCCGGTCTCCCCAGTTATTGGTGCCTTCTCCTTTAAGGTTACCTTGTATCTATTCTGCCTGTACCTTATATACTTCTTTCTGTGAAGTCTGTCTCCCCAATTAGAATGTAGGCTACTTGAGGGAAGGGACTAGTTTTGTTTTTTCTTTGCATCCTCAGTGCCTAACACATCTGGCACATAGTGAGGACTTTAGAAATGCTTTTCTATTGATTGATTGGGATAGATGGTCTCCTAGGTGAACAGGTTAGTGTCAGGATGGAGCCTAGGAAAGGAGGGGTTGCTCAATACTCCTCCTTCCTTTTTGAGGTAGTATGCTTCAAGACCAACAACTCCTGATATAGCCCCCTTGAGCTTTATATGTTTGTATAAATTGGCTGGATCCCACAATCTACTCCTCCCAGCCTGGCATACAAGGTCCCCTCATCCATCTCCCAGAACACAAATGGATGCAAATAACGTCCTTTGGCTAGGGAAAGGTGTGGGGAGCCCTGGGCCAGAACAAACATCAGAGCAAACACTGGCCCCCCGGGAACCTGAGCCAAAGGAAACCAACCCTGGATAAATATTAGCTCATGTAGACCAGTATTTGAGCAATACCAGGGTTGTGCTATCCAATGGCTAAAAGTGATGGGTGAAGACTTCAGAGATGGTTAAAATAGACAATGTCAAGAATGGGAGGGGTCTTGAAAGTCGTCTGGTCTTGCCCCATCATTTTGGGAAACTGAGGACCAGAGAGTTAAAAGAAGAGACCTCAGAGGTCAATTTATACCTGGCCAAGAATTGCCTTTACAATCAATCAATTAACCAGTATTTACAACCATATACCAGGCATTGCAGTAGGCTTTGGGAATACACAAAAACAAAATCATCCCTGCCCTCAAGGAACTTACCTTCTAGTATAATAAATATATATGGAATATATACAAAATAAATATTAATGGTTCACTTAATGACTTCTGATGGTTGAGAAGGAGAGGCATACTGAAGCCAGCTTGAACTAGCTTAAGATAGCTGATTGTTAAATTTTCAGTGTGAGCATTTACATCTCTACAAATTTCTGCCACATAACAGGGCTTGATTTATTGTTTCATTGACAGTCTAGACTTAAGAAAGTGATGGAGGAAATGTTGATACAGATCAAACTTAAAGAGTGCCATAAATACATTTCCCCTCCAGAGAGCTGGTTGTTAAATATTTACTTACTACCTACTGAGGCATACCATTCTATTTTTAGGTAGTTCTAATTTCTAGGGATCTTTTCCTTATATTGAGATGAAATCGACCTCTCTGCAATTTCTGCTCATTGTCCCAACTTCCATCCTTTGAGTCTAAGGAAAACAGATCTAACCTTCCATAGGACCACACTTCAAATAACTAAAAACAACTATGAAGTTCCCCCACCCTTCTTCAGCCCCCTCCCTACAAGTCTTGTTTTCTTCAGGGTAAACATGTATAGTTCTTTCAATAAATCCTCCTATGGCGTGGTCTATGTTCCCTTCATCTGCCCTGGTTTCCTCCCTCTGGATACTCTGTAGCTTCCCAAAACACAACATTTCAAATAGAACAAAACATTTCAGAAATGACCTGATGAGCACATATAACACCACCACCACTTCCCCCATTCACGATGTTATGCTTTTATTGAAGACTGAACCAGCTTTTGGGACTGCCATAGCTTAGGGAAATTTATAAAGTTTTATAGGAATGTGAGTTGTTATTATCATATGTTACATCTCTGCTCTCTCTCCCAATTTGCACTTGAGCTTATGGGTTGGATCCCCAGAGAGTGATTGTTACCTCAAGATTTAAGAGGTATTCTTTTACAAGGGAGATAATTATATTCATCAGAAAAAGTAAAATCCTGCTAATTAAAAAAAGATTTAAGGGGTACCCTATGGGAATGCATTCCCCAAACTATAGCCCCCAAGCCCCCATTAGTGAGCTTCTTCACTGTCAGGAGGTAGTTATAATTAGCTCAAAGGAAGAACATTTATTAAAATGACATTGTAACAACAGTCACTAAAAAAAATTGCCTCTTACCCCTGGGGGGAAAAACAACCGAAAACAAAATTGGGATGTACTCTTCCACAAATATATTATAGCATCCATAAGAAGAGTGGGCATACATCTAGAATAGAGCATTGGTGAGGCACATATGTAGGGAAGCCACATGGCCAAGGCAACTCATATCTCCCGTATTGCAGGCCTCAATGTCCTTCTCATTCTCATAAAGTTCTCATGGAGCTCTTTCTCTAGGTCATGATAAGTGAGTTGCTCAGCTGGGCTCTCTCCCAGCAAAAGCATTTTTCTACCACTTGATTCTTGATTGCCAGGGTTAGTTCTCCCAGCTCTCTTCTCTGCTGACAAGGGTACTCTCCTTGACATTGCTTCTCTCGAGTAAACTGCCTTCCTGTGTCTGTGTCTGTGTCTGACTAAAGAGTACGCTGTGTCTCTACTTCCTCAACGGGTCTCAAACTCTCATGACAAACTCTCATAAAACTGTGATGGAAGAAATGAAGAGACAGAAGTATCCCTAGTTACAGTGAGCGTGGCCCTTACAACGAGGCATCAGGTCTGGGGAAAATGATGTCATTTAGAAAGTTTAGGGGATATCTAGTTAGCCACTGAGTAGACAATTTCCAGACACTTTGGATTCTCTTGTGCCTGTGAAAACCACAATTTTCAAACCAGAGTTAAAAAAAAAGAACAGATTCAAATCGTAACTCCCATTTCTACAGCACATAAGTCTTGTAAAGTGCTTGATTCACAATAACAATGTAGGGTGGGCATCACAAGTATTTTTATCTCCATTTTAGAGGTGAGAAAACAGAATTACTGAGTGGAATGGTTTCCCCATGGTTCCATGGCTAGTATTTATATGAAGTAGAAGTTGAACCCAGGAGCACTGGAGCCAATTCCAAGGTTCTCTGCAACACTATGTACACACAGGGGCAGACAGGTGGTGCAGGGGATAGAATACCGACCCTGGAATCAGGAGGACCTGAGTTCAAATCCAGCTTCAGACACTCACTAGCTGTGAGACCCTGGGCAAGCCATTTAAGCCTGGTTGCCTCACAAAAACCCAGGAAAAAAAAATAAAACAAAAAACACTACATACACACAGCCAGCCTTTGGTAGTATATGTAAGATCAAAGCATTATTTAAATGTCATCTATTATGATTAGCTCCATTCTAGACACACTCAGCTGTCTTGTTCCTTTCCCTGGGGCTTCTCTCAAAGCCCTTGGAGGCATGATCTGACTCTACCAAGGTCAGGAAGCCCCAACCATGTGGTTGGGCTGATACTTGCAGGTGCAGAGATTGTGCCAGGTGATAAATTTCTGGTCCCGATGAGGAAGGAGCAGAGCCAGAGAACCCTCAAATCAGAGACTGGCATGGCGACAGAAGGAACCACTGATGCAAGCCGGATAGGCGGTACTCTCCTCCAGTGGGTCCAGGATATGCCTGTGTGTCAGATCTGGAGGCATGTGGGGCTTAGGCAAACTGAGGCTTGAAGTCAGAAAAACTTTCCAACAAGTTTAAGTAGCCAAATATTGCAATGAATAGGGTGTGACATTTGGAGGGAGGAAGACCCGACTTTAAATCCTGCCTTAGAGAGTCAATAGCTGTGTGACCCTGGGCAGGTCACTTGACCTCTTTTGGGTTCAGTTTGCACATATGTAAAATGGGGATAGTAATAGCACTTACCTCATAGGGTTGTTGGGAAGCTCAAATGAGGTAATAATGTATGTAAGGTGTTTTGCGAACCTTAAAATGCTGTGTCAAGGCTAGCTGTTCCATCATCGGGGAAGTGAGGTGATGCAGCGGATAGAGCACCAGGCCTAGAGTCAGGAAGGCTCATCTACCTGAGTTCAAATCTGGCCTCAGACACTTACCAGCTGTGTGATCCTGGCAAGTCACTTCACCCTGTTTGCCTCAGTTTCCTCATCTGCAAAATGAGTTGGAGAAGGAAATGGTGAACTACTACAGTATCTTCACCAAGAAATGAAGTCATGAAGAGTTTCACATGACTGAACCATGATAAACATTGTCATCGTATTAATGAAAGGAAGTGGAGTAGGGGGAGGAAACGAACATTTATTTATCAAGTGCTAACTATGTGTGCTAGCTTTTTACAGGTGTTGTCTCATTTGATATTCCCTGACAACTGTTTTATATTTGAGGAAAATGAGGCAGATGGCTTAAATGACCTGTCCAGGGTCACAGAGCAAGCAAGATTTGCATTGGAGTCTTCCTGACTCCAGGCCCAGTGCTCTCTGCATGGCACCACCTTGCTACATCTATGTCTACGGGAGCTGCCCCAGAGCTGAATGGAGACGGGAAGGCCTTAAGCAGAGGCAGACTGACTGATGATTGGGCAAGTTGTAGGTATGGATGGGAGCAGCTGGTCGGTCGCTGAGTCTCTGAAGACCCGTCTGACTTAGAGAGTCAGGCGTTCTATTATCCCACGAGGGCCCCAACAATTGAGCTGAAGATGAGATCGCTTTTCTTGTTGAAATGTATTCCCCTTTGGATCTGTCTCCTGCACAGGCTGCTCACTAAATCCCATGCAGCTCATGCCCTGAAGAGACTAGGAAGAGTCTTGGCTGGCACATGGATGTCATGCCCCCGGAAGGGGGAGGCCCAGGACCATTGCCCAATAGTGTGCTTCCTTCCCTTGTGTCTGCTGAGCTTTGCTGTTGGGTCCTGCTTCCCACAGATCTGATGCAGGGCCTGCGATTCATTGGTGCCTTGTCTGGCCTCTCTGTCTCCTCTTGACCATCCATCTCCCTAGATGCCCGGCTGATTCCTTTTACCTGGCCGGCCGTCCTCATGACTCCCCCAGCTTGGGCATTTCTTCATCTTCCCTTATTATCTGTCTGTTGTTTCTGAAGTCCCAGCTTGCTTCCCTTGTCTGTAGACCTCTTTCATAGTCATGGCCTTCTGAGAGCTCAAGGTCATGAACATACAGACACACACACACACATGCGCGCGCACACACACATCCGACACAATTAGGTGATGATAGAAGGCAGTCGGTTTTAAGTGTCGAATGTTTCAGGCAATGATATTAGGGAGAATTCATTTTATCAGAAAATATAAGTGTTGAAAAGAATCTAAGATCTGAAAAGGGCCTTATAACAAAGCATGTCATGGCTGGAGGGGCCTTTGAGCGTTGAAATGCTAGAGATGGAAGGAACTTTATTTATTATTTGAAATTTATTTTTATTCTGAACTTAAACACCAAATAAAACAAGCATTGTTAGATACATAGTAAAAAAAAGAAGTTTGTACCTAAAACCACAGTCTTTATAATAAGCAGCTTACTGTTCTTTTAAATTATATAAAAAGCCCAACTTGTGGCTTTTGAAGCTTGTCTGTAGAACTTAGAATATCAGAGATAGAGAAGACCTTAGAACATGGAGTCTCAGAATTGGAAGGGGCCTTAGAACACAGAGTGTCAGAACTTGGAATGGCCTTAGAACATGCAATGTCACATTTGGAAGAGATTTCAGAACATGGAACATTTAGGATGGGAGGTACCTTGGAACACAGAATATTAGAGCTGGGAGGGACCTTAGAATGTTAGAGGAGAAAGAGATCTAAGAGTACAGAATGTCAAAACTTGAAGGTACCTTAGAAAATAGAATCATAGAAAATGGAAACCAAAGAGAATAGTCACAGAATTTAGGAATGGAAGGGATATCAGTGGCTAGTGGGAGGAGAATATTGAGGGTGGACTGGCAGACAAAGATGGTTTCAATCTGTATCTTTGGAGGCAAGATCCATATCAAGGAGCTGGTATGCTGTGGGAGCACTGGAATGTGGCTTTCCTCACCATCTGGCCTCAGGGCTTCCAGTCATTCAGCATCATGGAGGGGAGGGAGCCCTTCCCAGGACTCAGGGTTCCTGAAGAGACCTCACAGAGGTGGTTCTCCTGGTCATGGGGGAGAGACAGGAGGAGGTGGAACCCAGGATGTGGGTAACTGTGTTGGCATGACTTCCTTGCCCCAGCAGCCTGAGCCTGGGGAAGGTTGTGGTTAGCAGATGGCAATTGGAAAGGCCGATAAGAGATAAATGGACTCTCAGATCAGATGGGGCCGGATGGAGAGGAAGAAGATTCTAGAAATCCCCAGGGTCATTAGAACATTCAGATAAAATCCAAACCAACAAAGGGCAAAGGTGACCCAGTAGCAAAGAGCTGGGCAGCCAGTCACTCGGTCAACAAGTATTTATTTAATGCTTATTATATACCAGGCACTGTGCTGAGCCCTGGAGGGAGAAAGAAAGGCAAAAAACAGTCCCTGTCCTCAAAAAGCTTATGTTCTAAGGAGGGAGATGACATGCAAAAAAATCATAGCTATAAGGTGGATACAGTATAAATGGAAGGTGATCTGAATAGGAAGGTGCTATCATTACAAGGGGCAGCTAGGTGGTGCAGTGCATAGAGCGCTGGAGTCAGAGTCAAGAAGACTCATCATTCTAGTTCAGATCTGGCCTCAGACGCTTACTAGCTGTGTGACCTTGGGCAAGGCACTTAACCCCGTTTGCCTCAGTTCCTCATCTGGAGAAGGACATGGCAAACCACCTCAGTATCTTTGCCAAGAAACCCCTAAATGGGGGCATGAAGAGTAGGATACGACCAAAACAACCGAACAACAGAAATGAATCATTAAGAGGGGCCTGGAAAGGTGTCTTACAGCGCCCACCTAGATTGCGATTTATTTCTCAGTCAAGGATAAAGTAATGAGTTTTGAGTCAGGAAGACCTGAGTTCGAATTCTTCATCTAACACTAGATACTTTGTATGGCATTTATAGTGAAGGAAGCCTATGGACTGAAAATATTTTTACAAAGGAAGTTCATGGGTCCCAGGGCGAGAATCACTATATAGATTCATGACACAGAACAAGTCATTTAATCTCTCTGAGACTCAATTTGCTCATCTGTAAAAACCGGGATGGTAGCTGTAGTAACCACCCTACGGGGTGGCTGTCTTGAACCAAATAACGTATGTGAAATTCGTTCCAAATTTTAAAGTGCTATTTAAACATTTTCCTTATCAATAATCATTATTATTATTGGTATCATTATTAGGCTTCTACTCCTAGCCCCCTCCCTTCCTTTTTCCCTTCCCTTCATTCCCACCTTGCTGATAGCAGCAAGTCTCCAGGGGGAAGGGAGCTCAGATTTTGAGTTGTAGAGACATTGCCCTATACCTGGTGGCCAGCTGGTGAAGGTAGTCCAAGGGCCTTGGGCCACTAAGGCTGGAGAGTGGTGAGCTGTCAGGAAGAGATCAGCCCCAGCGGGGTAAGGATGGTTGGCTCTTCGTCTGGGCAGAGGGAAGAGAGTGGCTGCAGCTGGTATGCCGAGAGTGACTGATGACCCATCCTTCTTACAGATCCCAAATGTGGCCCGTGGAACACCGGGGCTAAAAGGATCATAGATTTAGAACTGAAAGGGATGTTAGAGGTCAATCCATCCAACCCTCTGGTTTCACAGATGAGGAAACAGATCCAGAAAGAGGTCAGGTGATTTACTCAAGGTTTTAGGCTGTGGAATGTCAGAGATAGGAGGGACCTTAGAATGTAGTATATTGCCATCTAGGACATAAAACATGAGGGCTAGAAGTGTTCTTAGTGCACAGAATATTAGACTATAGAATGTCAGAGCTGGAAGGGCCTTTAGAACACAGAATGTCAGGGCTAGGAGGGTCCTTAGAACACAGAATGTCAGAGCTGGGAGGGACCCTTAGAATATTAAATGTCAGAACTAGAATGCAGAGTGTTATAGTTGGGAGGGCCCTTGGAACACAGGATGTCAAAGCTGGGAGGGCCCTTAGAACACAGAATGTCAGGGCTTGGGGAGGGGGAGCCTCAAAACACAGAATGTCAGAGCTGGGAGGGACCCTAGAACACAGAATGTCAAAGCTGGGAGAACCCTTAGAATATTAAATGTCAGAACTAGAATGCAGAGTGTTATTGTTGGGAGGGCTCTTGGAACACAGGATATCAAAGCTAGGAGGGCCCTTAGAAGACAGAATGTCAGGGCTTGGGGAGGGGGAGCCTCAAAACACAGAATGTCAGAGCTGGGAGGGCCCTTAGAACACAGGATGTCAAAGCTGGGAGGGCCCTTAGAACACAGAATGTCAGGGCTTGGGGAGGGGGAGCCTCAAAACACAGGATGTCAGAGCTGGGAGGGCTCTTAGAGCCCAGAATGTCAAAGCTGGGAGGGCCCTAGAGTATTAAATGTCAGCACTAGAATGCAGAATGTTATAGCTGGGAGGGCCCTTGGAACACAGAATATCAGGGAGGGGATTTCAGAACCTAGAATTGCAGAATTGGGCAGGCACTTAGAATGTAGACTATATAGAATACAGAATCCAAGGGGAGAGGGGCATCATTTGTTCGAACTAGAAGAGACCTCAGAACAAAGAATGTTCTGGCCCAGGTGAGCAGAGATGGTTGGCTTCGACTCCAGATCAGCAGGATAAACAAACCATTGCCCATGTGAGAATTAAGCCAGGTGCTTTTCTCTGCTTTCCTCATTCATCAAAGCACAGTTCTCAAAGCTTCCCTCTAATGGGTTCATTGTGTTTATCACAGGTGCAAGTAACTTTCCATTGGGTAGTCCCAGCCCTAAGATGCCTTTCAAGGGCATGGCTGACACTGAATAGTTCTTTGTGCCAGGCTGATCACAATTTAGTGTTAGCACCATCCACTTCTCCTCTCCCCCCGCCCCCAAGCTAATTGATAATCAACAAATAATTCCTGAGTATCCACTGTTTGCTCAGGCCTATGCTCAGTGCTTCCACCTTCTAGGCTCTCGAAGTCAGACTACAACACCTCCCACCAATAATTCCCTTCAGACTCTCCACTCCACCTGGATCCAGAGAGTCGTCGTTCCCCCTAAACCTGCCTCTAGAGCCTTTCCAGACTCTGCTCCTGTTGTCCTTTCTTCCCCACCCCAATCCCTGCTTTCATTTTAACCCTTTTCAAATTTCTCCAGGAAGGCCTCCTGCCCTTTCCAGCCCACTTGTCTCTACCTCCCCGGAGGGCACTTGTTCATTGGACACTTAGCATAGAAAGAAAGGAAGAAAGGAAGGAAGGGAGGGAGGAAGGGAGGAAGGAAGAAAGGCAGAATGGAAGGAAAAAAGGGAGGGAGAGAGGAAGGGAGGAAGGAAGAAAGGGAGGGAGGGAAGAAGGAAGGAAAGAAGCATTTTTAGGTGTCTACTTTGTGCTAAGTACTTTACGAATATTATCTTGTTCAATCCTCACAGCAACCTTGGGAGGTAGGTGCTGTTATTATCCCATTTTGCAGTTGAGGAACATGAGGCAAACAGAGTTAAGTGACTTGCTCAGGGTCACACAGCTAGTGAGTGTCGGAGGCTGGATTTGAACTCAGGTTTATCCTGACAGTTGGCCCAGCACTCTATCCACTGTGCCACCTAGCTACCCCAAGGATAGGTTACTTGGTATAGTTAGTTCTGTCTGCTTTTTTTTCTAGACTTAACAAATACCAAATGAAATAAACATTTCCATATAGAAAGAATGGAAAGGATTGTACATGAAAATATAAACTCTATTAAATATAACTTGCTTTCCCTTTTCAATACATAATAAAATTAACATGGAACTTTCAAAGCTGTCCTATTTGTTTCCTTTTTCTTTTCTTTTTGTGTATGTGTCCTGTGTCTCCCACTGGACTGTAAGGTTCCTGAGGGTAGGGGCTCATTATCAAACACAGGGCCCTGCACAGAATAGGTGTCCAGGAATGTCATTCGATACTGAGAGAGACAACTCAGAAGGTGTGCTGAAGGAGATTTTAGTTTGGGTAAATGGACTGGACCCAGGGACACAACTATGAGCAAACAAAGGAGGCAATATGACAGAGTAGTAGGAGCACTAGCATTTAAGTTCTACCTCTGATGATTACTACTTATGTGACCTTGGGCAAGTCACTTCCCCTCTATGGGCCTCAGTTTCCTCATCTGTATAATGGGGGGTTGGACTAGAAGGTCTCTAAGATCATTTGTGGCTCTTGATCTCACGTGTATTTCTATGTCTATATAAAGACACATGCAAAGGAGATACAAGGTAACCTCAGAGAGAAGGTATCAGTACCTCAGGGGAGCAGGAAAGGCCTCCTGCCATAGGTTGCCTTTTAAGCTGCATTTTGAGGGAATCTGGGGAATCTAAGAAGTGGAGATGAGGAGGTGGGGGACAGCCAGGTAAAAGCACAGAGATGGGAATGAAGTATCGTGTGTGAGGAAACTGTAAGTAGACCAGTATTGCTGCACTAGAGTGAATGGAAGGGAGTGTTGTCTAAGAAGTCTGGAAAGGCAGGAAGGGGTGAGGTCTTGAGGAGCATTGAATGCCAAGCAGAGGATTCATATTTAATCCTACATTGCAATTGCTTTATTGGCTGTCATATTACACTATTGATTCATCCAGAGCTTTCAGTTCTTTCAGGTACCCTACATTTTCAGGCAGACTGCTATCTAGCTATACCTCCCCCATCTTGTACTTGTGAAGCTGATTTTAAATGCAAATATAAGATTTTGGATTTTTCTCCTAATGCATTTCACCTGCTTAGATTCAGCCCAACATTCTAGCCTCTCAAGCTCTTTTGAAGCCTGGTGGTCATCCACCTGTCCTTCCCAGCTTTTTGTCGTCTTCAAGCCTCTGACAAACAGGTCAACTAGCCAAAGCTCAAATACAGATCCTGGGAGCAATCTGCTAGGGGGCTTTTTTCCAAGAGGCATAGAATAATTAATGACTGCTCTTTGAGTCTGGTCACAGATAAATAGATAGCTAAAGCATTTATTAAGTGCTTACAATTGATAAAGCATTTATTAAGTTACCGTCATTGGCTGCCTTCCATGCCTGGATTCTTTCCATTCTCATCTCTGCCGTCTGGCTTCATTCAAGCCCCAGCTAATGTCTTACAAGAAGCCTTTCCTGATTCCTTCTTAATGCTAGTACTTGTCCTCTGTTGGTTATTTCCAAATGCATCCTGTCTATAGCTTGTTTGCCTGGTTGTTTGCATGTAGTCTCCCCCATTAGACTATGAGTTTCTTTAGGGCAGGGGCTATCTTTTGCCTTTTTTTTGTATCCTCAGGGCTTAGCATAGTGCCTGGCATGTATAGTAGGTGCTTAATAAATGCTGATTGACTGACTGACTTCAATAGGCTAGCTACTATGCTAAGTGCTAGGGATTAAAAAAATATAAGATGGTCCTTACTCTGAAGGACCTTACATTTTGTTAGGAAAGCCAAAACACTAAAGGCTTGCTGGATAGGTGGTGGAAAGGGGGAAAAGGAGCAGTAGGGGAAGGAGAGTACCCAAAGCCAGTGGGAAAATGGAATAGCCTGGAGAATTAGCCAGCAGTACAGTGGGGAGTGTGGCTCATTGGTGGTCATTCAATCAATTCCAAACATACTTAACTGTACTTACCTATATGTGCATAGCCTATATTTCCCCATTTTGCCCTTAAGAAAAGCATGAGATGCTTTGCTAAAATTAAGGTAAGCTACAGGACTATTTTTCTGATCTACAAATATGGTAGTCCTGTCAAAAAAGGAAGTAAAGTCAGTCTGATGTGATTTCTTCTTCTTTTTTTCCCCTTTTGCATAACTTGGCCCTGATGAACCCATACTGCCTTCTGGTGATCACTGCTTTCTTTTCTGCATTTTCACTCACTTTCTCTTCTAGAATTTTGCCAAGAATTGAAGTCAAGCTTACTGACCTATAGTTTATTGACTCCATCCTTCTCCTCTTCTTGGAAATCAGGGCAATATTTGTCTTTCTCCACTCTTGTGGTATGTCTCTCATTCTTTCTTATCTTTCAAAGGTTCTTCAACATCAATTTGATAATCACACCTGTCCTTTTTTGCAGTACCCCCAAATTCAGCTCATCCGAGACAGGAAACCTGAACTCACCGAGGACATAAGTGCTTCTTATGATCTCTTGGGATTGGGGGAGCTATGATACAATATGTACCTAGATGAGCATAACTCAGGGTTGAGAGTGGCTGGGAGCTCTGAGGTTGGACAGCTGGGAAACAACATTCTCAGGTGTGTAAATAAGTTCTGGGCCAGGTCTGGGGAGAATGGAAAAGTTGTTTTAGACAGGGCTATCAGAGGTAAAACTGTGAAGTAGAGATTTGTCTTTGGTTGGGTTTTTACCACACCTCCAGTCTCCACCCCATTCTGCTTTCCATCCTCTTCTTATTTCTCTTGGATTCCTGGGCATCCAGTGACCTCATTTTGCTCTTAGAGCCTCTTCCCTTACCCCAAGGGGCAGCAGGGTAGAAAGAACTTTAGATTTGTAGTCAGAAGACCTGGATTGGAGTCCTAGCTCTCCCACCTGCTAGCTGTGGGCAAGTTGGGTAAGTTTAGGCAAGCTGCTTCAATTTCACCCTCTCTAAATAAGGATAATGATATTCTACCACCTACCTCTGCTAAAGTCTGGCTCCAAAGCCTCACTGTGGTATTAATTTTAAAAATTAACTTTTTTGTCTCTCCTTCCCATCTCCTCTCTTCCCACTGAGAAAGAAAAAACATCCCTTGTAACAAATGCAAATAGTCAAGCAAAACCAATTGCCACACTAGCATTATCCAAACATGCATGTCTCAATCTTCACTTTTAGTCCATTATCTTTCTGTTCGGATGTAGGTAGCATGTTTTATTTTGGGTTCTCTGGAATTGTGGTTGGTTATTGTATTGATCAGAGCTCTTAAGTTTTTTAAAGTTGTTTGTCTTTACAATGTTGTTGTTACTGTATAGATTGTTCTCTTGGTTCTGCTCACTTCACTTTGCATCAGTCTATACGAATCTTCCCAGGTTTTTTGAAACCACCCCCCTATGTAATTTCTTATAGGATGACAGTATTCTATTCTATTCATATACCATGTTCCCCAATTCGGTATCTAGGTGATACAGTGGATAGAGCTCCTGGTCTGGAGTCAAGAAAACTCATCTTCATGAGTTCAAATCTGACCTCAGAAACTTACTAGCTACATGACCCTGGACACTTGCCCTTAACCCTACCACTTAACTCTGTTTGCCTCAGTTTCCTCTTCTCTAAAATGAGCTGGAGAGGGAAATGGCAAACCACTTGAGTATCTTTGCCAAGAAAATCCCAAATGGGATCACAAAGAATCAAACATGACTGAAAAACAACCAAACAACAAAAACTCCCAAATTGTTGGGCATCCCCTTAGATTTCAGTTCTTTGCTACCACAAAAAGAATTCCTCTTAATATTTGTGTACATGTGGGTCTCTTTCTTTGATTTATTTGGGGGTATGAGCCTAGTAGTGGTATTGATGGGTCAAATAGAATGCACAATTTAATAACTTTTGGGGTATAATTCCAAATTGCTTTCAGGACTGACTGGCCCAAGCAGAGCTCTACCAACTATACTGACAAGTTACTTTGATTTGTGGAGATCACCTACACTTTTGAAATCACAAATTTGCATAGTATTATCTCAGTCTCATCTTTTTTGACTGGAGTTCAGAAAAAAAAAGGCCCTCAAACAAGTAACTCTCCCATTCTTCTTTTCTCCCAATAGACTATTAGTAAAGTGATGGGGCTTTTTTGTAATTGAATAAAAACTTTGGAAAATAATCTCTTCTTCTGTAGCTTAAGAAAAACATCTTTGGGACAACTGCAACAGCAGACAGGATGATGCAGATGATGGTTATATCATCCTGTTCCCACCTGGTCTTGGTTTCTTCCCCTTAGGGTCTCTATATTGAGAGCTCTCCATTCCATATAGTTTCGGGGTTATGAGTGTTTGGTATGGCAATTTCTACTAAAAACATTGTTAGTTTTCATGTTAATGTTTTGTCTGGATGAGTATGGATAACAGTTTTGTTTGGGATGATGTTTTGTTTCCAGTATAGTTTATTTGTCATGTTCTCAAGGATATTTAGAGGTTTGTACTTGTAGTAGAGGAATTTGTCACCTATAAGTTTGTGAAGGATAGCTTTTAATGCATAACTCTGGCCCCAACTCTTCAGAGATCTACCTCCTATTCTGGGGGATGCTAGTTGGTGGATCTGTGTGGGGGAGTCATGAGAGCAAAGAAAAGTCAGAAGAAAGGTGTTTTAAGACCCAAGTATGTCCTCATTTCTCTGCTAACAGAAGCCTTGGGAGTTGGTTATCCTGGACCAAAAAACCAACACATTTCTGAACTTACTTTCTCTTCCCTTCCCTTTCATAACTCTCATACTACCCTCAACATGGTCTAGAGATGCAGAGTCACAGAGATGCAGACAGCAAGAAAGGAATAAAGAAAGGAAGGCAGAAAGAAAGGAAAGTAGAAAGAAATTAGGTAGGAAAAGAAGGAAAAAAGAAAGAAAAGAAAATTAAGACAGGAAGAAGGAAAGAAAGAAAAAAGTAACAATAAAATATTAAAAGTACACAGAAGAAAAACATAGACGTTCTACAGGAGACCCAGACAGATGGCAATTTTGTTACTATCATGTTAAAGTCAATGTATGTTTTTAAAAGCAAACTTCACATAAAAGTTTATAGTTTCACTTATGATCTTTTCTATTCTTCTCTGTGTGTTGGGATGTCTGTTAATGATATATTCATTATAAAAATAAAAATTTATTCTTTTGTTTTCCAATATATTTTTATTTCATTAAATATTTCTCAATTAGCATGTAAAATTTTTTTGACATTCATTTTTAAAAATTTTAAGTTCCAAATTCTTTTCTTCCTTCCCTCCTCTCCTTGCTCCTTGAGAAGTCAAGCAGTTTGATATAGATTATACATGTGAGGCCATGCAAAACATATTTCCATATTAGCCATGTTGCAAAAGAAGACAGACCAACCCCCCCCCCACCAGAAAAATAAACTTAAAAAAGTGTATTTCAATTTGCATCTAGACTCCATCAGTTCTTTCTCTTCAAGTGAAAAACATTTTTCATCATGAGTCCTTTGGAATTGTCTTGGATCGTTGTGTTGTTCAGAATAGTTAAGTCATTCACAGTTGAACAATGTACAATTTTACTGCGTACAATGTTCATTTAGTTCTGCTCACTTCACTTCGCATCAGTTCATGTAAGTCTTCCCAGGTTATTTGAAACCATCTTGCTCATTGTTTCTTATAGCATGATCATATTCCATCACAATCATATACCACATCTTGTTCAGCCATTCCTCACTTGGTGGGCATCCTTTCAATTTCTAATTTTTTGCCACCACTCAAAGAGCTGCTATAAATATTTTTGTACATATAGGTTCTTCTCCTTTAGAAATGAAAATTTAAATTAAATTTTTAAAAAGTAAAGGGAGGTGTCATGGAGAAGAAGACGCTGGGAGACACAAAGATTTTGGGGAGGGAAGTTCACTATTTTGTCCCATGTCTAATTTCACATCTAAACTCCAGCATTTCGGTTCTGCCTTAGCATTTGACCACAGCTTCCCTGTTTCTCAGGGTGGAGAGGCCCAGGGTTGGCTCCCATTTCTGGGATATTTATTCCCATAGAATCCCCAACATAGCAGGAGGGGACCCAATGTATCACCCTTCCCCTTTTCCCCCCAGTCTGGTCCTGGGTGGGACTGGCAGAGCCAGGTTGTGGTAGAATCACTGAGGTCAAAGGGAAAGCCTTCAAAGAGGAAGATCTTTTGAGAAAAACAACCATTTTGCATAACTAGTGATAGTGAGCAGGCAGATTGCCCTGAAGCAACCTTTGACTTGTACTTTCTTATTATCCCTTTAGACTTGTGACTTGCCTGAGAAGCAGTTTTGTCCAAGCCTCCCTCCAGGAGGGATATCTATCTGGGCCTGGTGATTACTGCAGGCACCACAATGACCAGCACTTAATGCTTCCCCTGGGGAAGGGAACGAGAGGACTGAGTGCAAGTCCAAAGATTGGTGGACATTGTGGTACCCTTTGTCCCTCTTCCACTAACTCACCATGTGGGGCCTATAGTGGGGCATCAAGCAGAGGCTTTAAAATTATGAATTAACTTATTTTTACACATACTTATAATCAGTCTCTCTCATGATCTCCCATAACAATTAAAAGTAAAACCCTCATCATAAACACATGTAGTTCCAAGCACCCAAATTCCCACATTGACTATATCTGAAATTCTGTGTCTCGGTTTGAATTTTAAGTCCATCACCTCTCCGGCAGGAGGTGAGTGCTGTGTTTCATTTTCAGTTTTCTGGACTTATTGTTTATACTCACACTGATCAGAAGGTGGGACTCTTTCCAATTGGTTTTTATAAGCAATGCTGTTTTCATTGCATACCTTGTTCCCTTGCTTCTGTTCTTGTTGACCTACGTCAGTTCACAGAGGCCTTCCCAGTTTCTTTTGAAACTGTCCCTTTTGTAATGGTTTATGCCCCAATAACACTCTGTAACAGTCATATACCATCATTTATTTGGCTGTTTCCCAATGTGAGTACCCCTTAGTTTTCAAGGCCCAAGCCCCATTGGAACTGTTCAAGCAGAGCCTGGCTGAGCCCTCCTCACATATGGAGTGGTAGGAGGGGGAGGGGAATGCTGCTGTGGAATGGATTGGACCAGATGTTTCCTGATGCTCCTCCCAGCTCTGAGCCCTTATGACAGTAGACTGTAAGATCCTTGAGGGGAGGAAATGTTTTGTTTTTGCATTTGCAACCCCAGAACCAAGGACTAAATTCTTAGTATAAGTGAATTAGATCAACTGAGAGAAGTGTGATACAATAGGAAACTGTTAGATTTGGAATTGGAGAACCTGGGTTCAAATTCTACCATTTTTTTTTTTACTACATATGGAACTTTGGGCCACTTCACTGGGCCTCAGTTTCCTCATGTGTAAAAAGCAAGGGCCGGAGTGGGCTAGCTTATCTCTGAAGTTCCTTCCAGCTCTAAGTCTGTGGTGAGCCTATGAATCGCCTGGGTTGAGGCAGGAAGTTGGCCATCGTGGATCATGTAAATCTGGGGTTTCTCTGAGATATACAGACTCCTGCCTGAGCTTCTGTGCCTTCAGCTGCTGCCACCTTGCTCCTCCTGGGGTCTGGAACACTCCCAGTGGCACCGGTTAAGCAGGGTGGGGAGAGGCAGCAGAGAGGGCATCTGGATGCCTTGAACAAGAACCAGGGAAGGGGGTTTGCATCAGCCCTGATAGGAGTGGGGTAGGTTGGGCAGTGCTGGATAGAGCCAGGACCAAAGCTTCAGTCCCTTTCTGTTTGCATGGACAGTCAGGGCTACTGGTTATGACTCTAGGACTTAGCAATTTTCCCTTTCAGAACCAGGAGACAGAGGGAGCGGCCTTTCCTGCAGCATGAGGCTCTGATCAAAGGAGCCTAGGTTAGGAGGAGAGGGAGCTGCCAAGAGAAACCAGAGCAAGCAGTCATTCTCTCCAGCTGAGAATGGAGGTTCTCTAGTTGTGTTTGTCCTTCGTTCTCAAAGAGGCAGTGACATCAGGAAAATGAGGACATGACTTCCAGTTGACTTTGATTTGAGAGAGAGAGGACTGTGCAAGGTCACCAGCCTCACTTTCTCCTCCAGAACCATCTGGGTCCAGTGACCAGATATTCACCAGGATGACTGGAGATGACCCAGGTTGCAATGGGAGACCCTGGTCCTTTCAGGCTAAGGCCTTTTCATGTACTCACTTAGAGTGAGGTTCTCTAGTGGAAGAAAAGTCAGAGCCAAGGAGGGTGCATGCCCTGGTGTAACACCTCACACAAGTTACATCACCCCTGGACCCCAGAGGTTTCTCCTGAAGAAGCCAAAAGGGCATTTCCTCTTTACCTAAGAATAATTTACCGTTTGCATACAAACAATGCCTTAATAATAGCACTGATAACGGAATTTAAATGCCACTTAGCTGTTTACAAAGTGTTTTACATATTGCCTTTAATATAATCCTCACAAATCTGTGACATTCATAGTTGTTTGAGTATAATTATCCTCATTTTACAGATGAGAAAGCCGAAGCTTAGAGGCAGACACCTTCTCTGCCGTGATACAGATAGTAGGTAGGGAGATTTGGGACTTGAATCCAGGTCTTCTGACTCTGAATCTTGTATTTGTTTCACCATATACTAACAAAGGCCTATTGTTCACATCACAACTCCTCTCTCTGGCATTCAAGGCCCTGAGATTGCCCCCCCACTTCACGCCCCCCCCATTTCCACCCAAACTTCTGTGACATTCTCTCCTGACTCTCATTGATCTGGTCTAAATGGGTGTAAGAGATTCACCAAACACATCCTACCCTGTTCATTCTCATCTCCAGTTCTTTTTGCTTTAATTATGTTTTTTTTTCAATTAACAAGTGTCTATTTTCTCTCCCTCCCACCTCATTCCTCCATTGGGGAAAAAAAATTCTTGAAACAAGAATGTATTCAGGCAAAACAACCTTATTACCATGCTCAATGTCTAATTCTGCACCTTAAGTCCATCACCTCTCTACCAGGGGGCCTCACCTTTAGGTCTTAACTCCTTTTGTTTTTACCAAGGACACTCTCCTTACTTCCACTTCCCTTTTGACACTCTCCACTCCCCTCATGTCCTTCCTTCCTTAAAGTCCCCTCGTAAGTCCCATCTCCAGAAAGCCCCTCCTGGTTCACCCCATTCTTTCTTTTAGAGGATCATAGACTTGGAAGAGTCTTTATTAGCCATCGAGTCCAACCTTGGAAGGGATAGAATTGGAAGGGTCCTTAGTGGCCATCGAGTCCAACCTTGGAAGGGATAGAATTGGAAGGGTCTTAGTGGCCATCGAGTCCAACCTTGGAAGGGATAGAACTGGAAGGGTCTTTAGTGGCCACCGAGTCCAACCTTGGAAGGGATAGAATTGGAAGGGTCTTTAGTGGCCATCGAGTCCAACCTTGGAAGGGATAGAATTGGAAGGGTCTTTAGTGGCCACCGAGTCCAACCTTGGAAGGGATAGAATTGGAAGGGTCTTTAGTGGCCATCGAGTCCAACCTTGGAAGGGATAGAATTGGAAGGGTCCTTAGTGGCCCAATGGCCACTTGGAAGGGAATAGAGTTGGAAGGGCCTTTTTAAAACATTCTTTCCTTTTAAATTTTTGAGTTCCAAATTCTCTCCCTTTCTCCCTTCCCTCCCCCACCCACTAATAAAGCAAGTAAAATTATATTAGTTATACATGCAAAATCATGCAAAACTTATTTCCATATTAGCCATATCAACAACTCCCCCCCCCAAAAAAAAAGAGAAAGTGAGAAAATTTTATTTCAATTTGTGCTCAAAATTCATCACCTCTTTCTCTCTCTGGAGGCCGAGAGCATTTTTTCATTGTGAGTCCTTTGGATTTGTTTGGATCATTGTATTGATCGATGTAGTCAAGTCTTTCGTGGTTGATCATCTTTACAACATTGTCGTTACTGTGAACAATAATCTTCCAGTTCTTCTCACTTCACTTTTCATCAGTTTATATAGGTCTTGCCATGTTTTTTTTAAGCCATCCCACTTATCATTTCTTATAGCACAATAATACTCCATCACAATCATATGTCACAGCCTGTTCTGCCATCCCCAGATGATGAGCATCCCCTCAAGTTCCAATTCTTTGCCACTATAAAAAGAGCTACTATAAATATTTCTGTACATATAGGTCCTTTTCCTTTGATCTTTGTGATATAGACCTAAAATTGGTATTTCTGGGTCAAAGGGTATGCACAGTTTTAATGGGAATCCTCATTTTGGCATTTATTTCAGGAGGTGGTCGTAGATTATTTCAATTTCTACTTTCCCTTCTGGTTCTAAGGTATCTGGGAAATTTTCCATTGTAATTTCTTGAAATATGATGTAGTCCTATAATTCTTTAACTATCTCTCCTTGATCTATTTTCCAGTCAGTTGTTTTTTCTATGAGATATTTTACATTTTCTTCTATTTTTTCACTCTTTTTAGTTTATTTTGTTGTTTCTTGATGTCTCATGGAGTCACTAACTTCCGCTTGACTAATTCTAATTTGTAAGAATTTTTTTCTTTTTTTTTGAAATTTGTTTTTAGTTTTCAACATTCACTTCCATAAGCTTTTGGGTTTTAAATTTCCCCCCTCCTCCCCTTCCCCCTCCCCAAAACAGTATGCAGTCTGATAATGGCTCTACATATACATTCATATTAAACATATTTTCACATTAGTCATGCTGTAAAGCAGAATTAGGACCAATGGGAGGAACCGTGAGAAAGAAGAGACAAAACAAAACAAAACAAAACAACAACAACAGAGAGCAAATAGTCTGCTTCAATCTGCATTCAGACTCCATAGTTTTTTCTCTGCATATGGATAGCATTTTTCTTCATGAGTCTTTTGGACTTGTCTTAGATCATTGCATTGCTGAGAAAAGCCAAGTCTATGAAAGTTAGTCATTGTACAATGTGGCTATTACTGTGTACAATGTTCTCCTGGTTCTGCTCACTTCTCTCAGCATCAGTTCACATAAGGCTTTCCAGGTTTTTCTAAAGTCTGCCTGCTCATATTTCTTATAGCACAGTAGTATTCCATTACATTCACATACTACAACTTGTTCAGTCATTCCCCAGTTGATGGACATCCCCTCAATTTCCAATTCTTGGCCACTGCAAAAAGAGCTGCTTTGAATATTTTTGTATGTGTGGGTCCTTTTCCCATTTTTATGATCTCTTTGGGATAACAGATCTAGAAGTGGTATTGCTGGGTCAAAGGGTATGCACAATTTTATAGCCCTTTGGGCATAGTTCCAAACTGCTCTCCAAAATGGTTGGATCAGTTCAAAACTCCACCAACAGTGCATTAATGTTCCAATTTTCCCACATCTTCTCCAACATTTATCATTTCCCTGTTTTGTCATGTTAGCCAATCTAATAGGCATGATGTGATACTTCAGAGTTGTTTTGATTTGCATTTCTCTAATCAATAGTGATTTAGAGCATTTTTTCATATGACTATAGGTAACTTTAATTTCTTCCTCTGAAAACTGCCTGTTCATATCCTTTGACCATTTATCAATTGGGGAATGACTTGTATTCTTATAAATTTGAACTAGTTCTCCATATATTTTAGACATGAGGCCTTTATCAGAGACACTGGCTATAAAAATTGTTTCCCAGCTTTCTGCTTCCCTTCTAATTTTGGTTGCATTGACTTTGTTTGTGCAAAAACTTTTCAATTTAATGTAATCAAAATCATCCATTTTGCATTTCACAGTATTCTCTATCTCTTGTTTGGTCATAAATTCTTCCCTTCTCCATAGATCTGACAGGTAAACAATAAGGAGTTTTCTTCAGTGAGATTTTCTCTTTTACAATTCGGCCAATTCTGGTTTTTAAGGAGTTATTTTCTTCAGTATTTTTGTACCTCTTTTTACCAAGCTGTTAATTCTCTTTTCATAAATTTCTTTCATGGCTTTCACTTCTTTTCCAAACTTTTTGTCTACTTATCTTATTTGATTTTAAAAATAATTTTATTGCTCTTTCTTTAGCTCTTCTAGGAATTCTCATTGGGCTTGTGTCTGATCTTTTTTTTCTTTGAGGCTTTGCTTGTAGATGTTTTAAAGTCCTGGTCTTCTTCTGAGTTTGTGTCTTGAACTTCCCTGTCACTGTAGTAACTTTTTATTTGTCATTTGCTCATTTTTTCCCTCATTCTATTTCTTGATTTTGGACTTTATGTTACAGGTGGACTCTGTTCACCTCTGGGTATGTGTCTGGTGAATGTCTGGACTTAGTTTCTGTGTTTTATGAGCTTCTGCTGCTTTTATGACTCAGTGGGGGCCAGTAAGTTTTT
Source organism: Trichosurus vulpecula (assembly GCF_011100635.1). Classification (NCBI taxonomy): domain Eukaryota; kingdom Metazoa; phylum Chordata; class Mammalia; order Diprotodontia; family Phalangeridae; genus Trichosurus; species Trichosurus vulpecula. Next base: position 65,548,406 of record NC_050574.1, on the reverse strand, counting down.
CAGAGCTTTCAAAATGATGTGATCCAGGGAGAGGTCTGATCACTGCTCTCCTGATCTGTGCTCTGGTTCTCCCTTGTGGCGATAACTATTCCTCTCCACTCTGGAACTGTGACATGGAACTAGGTAATGAGCAACAGAGCTACAAAATTGCTATTGATCTTATACCCAGTGCTAGCACCGAGGTCCCATGGAATCTCTTTTAGACTAGATGTTCAGTCCCCTTATCATACTTGTATGCTGGATGTTCCTTATGTGCCACTGATGTTGCCACCACTGCCTCTAAGGTCCACAGCCAATGCTACTTCTACCAACCCTTGCTACTGACCAACTGTTACCCTAGGGTCCACAGATCTCTCTTTTTGCCCTTCTAAGCTGCCCTGGGCTGGAAAAATGACTCACTGTGATTTTGTTGTTGTTGTTGTTGTTGGTTTTCCTGCTCAAAATTTGTTTTGATATCTTTTTGAAGTTGCATAGATGGATGTGTTGGGAGAGCTCAGAAAAAAATGCTCACTTCACACTGCCATCTTTCATTTTGGGTCTGCCCATTTCATGTTGATTTTGGTAATTCTGGAAGGAAAGTATCCCAGAATCTCTGTTTCTGGAGAGTCTTATGTATTAGGCTGTCACCACCAAAGGGGTGCGTGATGAAAACCTTCTAAATCTCTCCTCTACTTTCTCTGGCATGGTAGTGTCAGATGTCATGAGACATCTGACAAATGACTCAAGCACTTGCATATGTCATTGATGACCATCTGATCTATATTTTGGAAGATTGATAGAGTGTTGTAACAGTGAGGTTACATGAAGTTCTGGTGGGATTTTGTTTTAATGTCTTTATGTAATGGAGAAACAATGTTGAATGGGGCAGACATCTGACTACAGCTCTCCTCTTTCCTTTCATCCTTCTCTTCTTTAAGATAAACACCCCCAGTTCTTTACATTGATCCTTGTATGCCATGCTTTCCCCTCTCCTTCCCATCCTATTTGTCCAAGGTCTCTTGTCTCCCAGTTCAATGCTGTTTCTGTCACAACCTACTTGTCTCTTTTCCCAGGGACCTATCATGTCTATCTACTCTGTTACAGATTCCTTCCATCTCTCCAAATCCCCAGAATTGGCCACTCGCTACCTTGCCGGGGGTGTTGTGAAGAAATGGCTTCATTAGCCTTAAAGAGTTCTCCAAGTGGGAATTGTTCTTATTATGAGATCCCATGGGCAATCCCTTGGGCGTTCCTGCTGCCTCCTTCTCTCTGCTTGCCCTCAGGTTTCTTGGGCTTTCCCATTCTTTCACCCTTGCCTTGGGGGTCTTTGTCCTCTTGGGCGTCTCCTTCACATCTCTCACCTCCCACTGAGGGAAGACACAGGTCTGAGATGGGGGGCACCAGGCTCTGCTCCATGGCTCTGCTAAGACTGAATAGCTAGGGTGACCACTGGGGTCCCTTCCCCTCTCCCCTTTTCCTGTTTCCTGTTCTGTAAAATGAGGAGCTTTGACTAGGTGATCTCTAGGTGATCTTCCTGTTCAAGAAGTTTGTAAAAGGTAGCAGCAAGAGCAACGAGTTTGGAGTCTGAAGACCTGCACTCAAATGGAGGCTCAGACATTTAACCTTCCTGGGTCTCAGTTTACCACTCAGTAAAATAAGTTTAGTCTAGAGCAGGTGTTTTTAACCTGGGATTTATGAACTTGTTTCAAGACAAGTTTTAATACCTATATTTCAATATGATTCATTGCCTTAGTAATCCTATGTGTTTTATTTTATGCATTTAAAAGCCTTATTCAGAGAGGGTGTCCATAGGATTCACCAGACCTCCCAAAGGGACCAGGACATGCAAAAGTTTAAGAACATTGGACTAGATAAATGACGTCTAAGATTCCTTTTAGCTCAAAGTCTGTGATTTCTTTTGCTAGGACCCCAGAGCTGGCGGTGGGAAAGGGGGCTTTTGAAAGTGACTGATGAGGAGAGGGAGGACGGGAGGGGGGTGTGGAACATCAGAGCCCATGGCTGTTTTTTAGGGCCGGGAAACAGCCAGTTTCCTCCAGGCAACCACAGCTGCTCTCCAGGTCCCCTGTAGAGGCCTCATACTTCTGGGACTCTCTTGGGCCAGGAAGGTAGGGTGGGCCAGGGGGTGGGGTTGGGAGGGATAATGGCCCTCAGTCACTGGGGGTGAGGGACAGGGGCTGGCTCAGGAATGTTTGCTCCCTGGCTGCTCCCAGTCTGGTTACAGTACGTCCTAGCTTCCTCTGATACAAGGGGGTCTCTGTGAACGAGGGGCCAGGGGAGAAACAAGGGGCCTTCAGGGCAGCCAGTCCTGAGTCCAGGCTTACTCTGAGGGGCTTTTTCATTCATGTTCCTGACCCCTAGATCCAGATGTGCCCAAGGAGCTGGGGGTGGGCGGATAGGGAAGCAGGAAAAAAAGGCCCCCAGAGAGAATCCCTGGCTGAATGAATAGCCTCCAGCCATGGAAGGGATGATAGTACAGGCTTTCTAGTGAGGAGGACTACCCTGGGCGCCCCACTGGGCAGTCAGTCTGGGTGTGCTCCCAGTGTATGGGCTGTGAACCACTTTGTGCCCCCAGCATGTTCCTCAGCATTCTCTTTCCTCCTTTGGCTAAGGTGCTTGGACATGATCCAGTTCTAATTTCTTTTCTTTGGTGTGCTGGGGGCTCCTTTCTCCCTTTCTCTAAATGTTTATCTGCATTTTGCTGTGCTAAGGCAGACAGATCATGTAAGAAGGTATTCAATGTCTCTGAGTCTCAGTTTCCTCATCTGGAAAGTGGCCACAATATTCATAAACTCCCCACTTCAACCTAAGGTTGTGAGGAATAGAATGAGAGGAGGGGTTTGCCAAGATAATGAGTCCCATCAGGAGAAGGGATTGGTCGTCATTTATAGGTAAATTTCTTTTGGGATCCTTCTTCCACAGCTCCTAGGGAATTGAAATCTTTTTCCAACTCACCTCTAACTTGGTTACTGCCCAGTTTGGACCTTCACTGTCTCTTGTCTGGACTATTGCAGGAGCCGCCCAACTGGTCTTTTTGCCTCTCTGATCCACCTTCCACACTACCACCAAATTGATGTTATCTCTGCACCCAATAGTAAAGAAACACATTTGTCCAAACTGGCAGCAAAACAGAAACCTAAGACGCAGACCCGACTGTTTATATCCTTTGTTAATTAAGTGATTGATTAATAATAAAAGCTAGTATTTATGTAGTGCTTTAAGCTTTGCCGAGCACTTTTACTAATATCATCTCATCTGATCCTCATGATAACCCTGGGAGGTGGGTGCTGCTGTTGCCTCTGTTTATGGGGAAACTGAGAAAGACAGAGGCAAAACGACTTTCCCAGAGACACACAGCTAATAATAGTGGGTGATGGGATTTGAAGATATGTTTTCCTGACTCCTGGGCCAGGGCTCTATCCACTATCCACTGGGCCACCCAGTGTGCCTCCTCAAGAAACTTCTGTGATTTTCTATTGTCTTTAGATCAAATCCTGCATGGCATTTCAAGCCATTTGCCATCTGGTGCCAGTTTAACTCTCAGGCTTATTGCATATGACTCCTCTTGGCTCCTCTTTTGTCTTTCAGCCAAGCTGGCCTCCTTGGGTTGTCCTACTCCCTGTCTCCCCCCCAACCCCCCAAGTCATGCTCCATCTCCTATCTCCAAGCCTTTTTTGGACACAGCCAGAATGAGGCACTTTTACAACTTTTTCCAAGTTATAGAATGGCACCCCTCCCCCCTCACCCTGTATTTTTTTTTCTACCCCAGGTTTTAAGCCATGCCCTGGAGAGGTTAGTGCACTGCAGTGGAGAGAGTAAGGGAGTCCCGGAGGTATGGGTTTGAATTCCACCTCAGACAGCTCTCTGACCCTATATAACTCTGGGACAAGTTACCTAAACTCTCTGAGACTCTATTTCTTCATTTGTAAAATATACATAATAATAGCATCTGCCTCCTGAAGTTGTCGTACTCAAATGAGAGAATGCGTGCCTTCAAGCACTACAGTTATCCCTTCCAAGTGGGGTGGGGAGGCATGGTTAGGGGAATGCCCCTCCCTCCCCCTGCAATTTAGTAAATCCTGGAAAATCTTTTGGCCCTCCCTTCATACCAGAGAAGTCTGAATTCTTTTTTTCATTTTTCATTTTCCCATAAAGGGGTGTTTGCAGTACCTTACTGTAAAATTTGGGTAATGTATTTGGTCACAGTCCATATTATACAATACTATACATATATTTTATGCATTTCTGAGTTTCCAAGCTTTTTCTGTGTTGTCTGCTGTCCTTTGTATGTCATCTGTGGCTTCTACAAAATTCCCCTGAAATTCCCATTTAATTTCTTATGCCGATCCATCATATATTGAAACCACAATGGGGAAAATCGCCATGTGGAAGGGATAATTATAGAAATGTTGACAATATTATTATAATTATTTATTATAGCACATGGGATTTAGTTTAGCACCAAATAAATCCCTTTGGGTGAAGGATGGTGTAATATTTTGGCATTAAAAAAGAGAATTTTAATAAAAATGTATTTATAGCGGCTCTTTTTGTGGCAGCTAAGAATTGGAAATCAAAGGGATGCCCATAAATTGGGGAACGGCTGAACAAGCTGTGGTATATGAAGGTAATGGAATACTATTGTGCCATAAGAAATGGGGATGATACAGACTTCATAACAACCTGGAAAAACCTACATGACATAATGCTGAGTGAGTGGAGCAGAGCCAGGAGAACATTATACACAACCACACATGGATTCTGTGAGGACCAACCCTGACAGACTTCGCTCTTCTCAGCAACACAAGGTGCAAGGACAACTCCAAAGGACTCACGATGGAGATTGCTATCTACATCCAGAGAAAGAACTATGAAGTTTGAATGCAGATTGAGGCATACTTCATGCTCGCCTTTTTTTCCCCCTTTTTTTCTTCTCTTTTGTTTTTGTTTTTGGGTTTTTTTTGTTTTGGTTCTGTTTCTTCTTTCTCATGATTCATTCCGTTGGTCATAATGCTTCTCTACAACTTGACTAGTGTATAAATTAATTCAATGCGAAGTTATATGTGGTAGTTATATGAGAGTCCATGCCGTCTTGGGGAGGGAGAGGGGAGGGAGGGGAGAAAATCTGGAACTCAAAATTATGTAGAACCGTATGCTGTAAACTGAAAATAAAAAAAAAAATAGAAATGTTTCATTTGTCCCTTGTTGTGTCCCACTGTGTAGATTGCCTTACATGGATCTCTCCCACTAAGGAGGGTCCCATACCATTTGGCTTTGGGACTGGGGTGGCCAGGTTGCCACCTCCTTTGCCTGTTCATAGTCTTAGTGCCAGCCAATTCCTTGCTTCCCACTCCAACCATACCCCTGTGGATTTCTAAGATAGTATAGTGAGGGGCTCACGTTGTGAGGGCTGTCCCTAACATGTGTCACAGAGGTAGTGCTGTATGACTTGAAGGGAGGCAGAATTGACATCTCAAGCCTCTTCTCCCCCAACCCTATCCAAAGAGAGACTTTAATTCCTGCCAGAAGGGAAAGCAGGAAGTTGGGGCCAGAGGTCACCACTCTGCTCTCCTCAGAGAAAGGACATCCTGAGCTAGAAGTAACTCTGTTTACTCCCTTAAATCTTGCTAGTCTAGAGGGTGTGGGTTTTAGATTCAAGCTAACTTCTGATTGTTGTTTCAATATTGGAGAGGAGAAGAACCCCAAGCTCTATATCTGAGGTTTGACTCCTTTCCTTCCAAATAGTAAACTGACTCTCAGACTTATTGCATATGATTCCTCTTCGCTCCACAAGAATCACACAAAGCAATTATCAAAGAAAACACATTCATTCAAATCGACAGCAAATAAAAAAATCAGAGAAAATGTACATAGGAGAATATATACCAGGCAACACAGAGAGAAGGAGCGCTCCAACTGGGAGTGAGATAACTCAGTTCTACAGAGACAGACAGAAAGAGAGAGAGGTGGGGGGGGGGCGGCGGGGGGGGGGGGGAAGAGAGACACAGAGACAGAGACAGGGTGAGATGCAGAGAGACAAAGAGAGTTAGAGAAAGTGTCCCAGATCTCACCCATGGGAAAGTTTCCCCAGGTCTCCCATGTAGTAAAGGAGGGGTGGGATGGGGACATGATGGAGTCTACCAGTTCCTCTCATGTTGGCTTTTTCCCAGAGTCTTTTCTTTCAGCAACATGAAGTGAGGTTGGCCTCTTCCAACTTCTCTCTTGAAGCTGAAAGTCAGAAGTGGGCAAAGTCCAGAGTCAAAGAAGAATGAGGAGCAGGAGCTCTTCCCCCTCCCCAGTTCTGTTGTGTCTCATTCAGACTCAAGGCATGGATCTCTTCCAATAAGGAGGGTCCCATACCAATGGACTTTTGACTTAGGTTACGCCTTCATGTTTCATTGGGCCATGTGGATCCCAGGTCAGGCCTACTAGATTGAGCTGCATTTCAGGGTAATTCATGTTTAACTTCATTTCACAAATAGATATGAGCCTCCTCCAAGATAATGCCTTAAGAAGTCTGCTTTTTTACTCCTGGGCCATAGCCTCATCGGCTACCTTGCTGGGTGTGGGTGATGGGGAGCTGAAGTGGGACCAGAGACAATACCCTGGAGAAAACCCTTTTAGCTCCAGAACTCCCCTCTGGAATGGGGAGTGCTTCACGCGGGTGGTTCCAGAGGTTCTTAATTGTGTTCCCAGGACACCTTCTCATCTGCACTCTGCTAGCGTTCTCTGCCCCCACCCCCACCCCCATGCCTACTGCTTTTCAATTCTGCAATCATGATCAAACTGATACTACCATTGCTACTGGGAATGCTGGGCCAACCTACTCCCCTTAGACTCCATTCACCATACTTGTAACTTTCAAAACAAAAATAACCCTCCTGAGTGTCCCATTTACACAGTCTCTCCCTATTAAGCACACTGTCTCTCCCTATTAGAATGTAAACTCCTGGATGGCAAGGACAGTTTTTGTATTTGAATCCTTTCTACTCCCCAATCTTTGCTCCCTCACTTAGTACAAAGCTTGACTCGTGTTAATTAATTTAATACTTTTTCATTCATCCCTTTTGTCTATCTCAAGTCTCTTCTTTTGCCAATTCATCCTCTATACTGCTGCCAAACTGATTGTCCTAAAGCATAGTTTTGATGATGGCCCTCCCCTACTCAAGAATAAAATGCCCAACTCCTTTGGCTGGCCTTTAAAGTGCTTCACAACACAGCATATCTTTCTGGGCTTTTCACACATTCCTCACCTTTACTCACTTTTCAGGCCAGCCAGATTGTCCCTCTGGGGACAGTTACATTTTTTTTTTACATTTTTTTCCATCTACCACCTCTATATCTTTGCACAGGTTGTGACTCGTGCCTGGTATTCACTCCTCCTCACGTTCATCTCCTAGGTTTCCTAGCTCTTGTCAAAGCTTAACTCAAGGGCCACTTTACACATGGGGCCTTTTCTGATCCTTACAGTTGTTGGTGTCCTTTGAAATGACTTTGTATATATTCTATATTTACTTATCTGTGTATGCCTTGTTCCTTCCAATAGAATATAAACTTCTTGAGGGAAGGGACCATGTGGTTTTCTTGTTTCAGGATCCTGGCTCAGTGCCTGGCACATAGTGGGGTAGGCTCTTGGGAACTTTGTGGACAATTGAATTGGATTGGAGATACACACCACTGTCTTGAAACTCTCTCTCTGAAGGCTGGCCTCAGTCTCTGAAGAGGAAGGAAGTGAAATGGGGGTGGGGTGGAGTGGGGAGGGGACTTCTCCTTTCTTTGCACTCTAGTCTAGGCTGCCTCTTTCGACTTCAGCAGACCTGGTCAGGAGCTGAGCAGACAGACAGGCAGGCCATTGCCAGACCGGGCAGCCAGTGACCATGGCCCTCAGAGTTGTCCCAACCCAGCGCATCTGCTATTGCTTCAATGTCAGGATTGCCACCACGGCCCTGGGCATCTACCATGTGGTAAGTGATGGCCCTCACACTTCCCTGGATCCAGGGCCAGATGGGAAGCCATCTGTCTTTCTCTGGGGCCTGAGGATGACTCCTCTTCTATAAGTTAGGGGTGGACCCTCAGAAACTTGTCACTGTAACCTTTGTCTATCCCTACCTCTGACAGCCTGTATCTCATACCCACTGCGTTAGCACAGAATTTGGCACAGTGCTGTACCAGGGGAGGGGTGGGAGGAGGTAAGATGATTGGGTTGGCATGTCTCAGTTTTAGCCCTGAGTTGGCCATCGGTTCATGGCATGGCCTTTGAAAAGCCATGATATCTGGAGTCCCTTCTAGCTCCAAAAGATGCCTGGCTTTTGGTTAGAATCTTGGGTTCTTTCACTTATTGCTCATGTGACCTTGGGCAGATGACTTCCCTTCCCCCTGGGGCTCAGTTTCCTCATCTTCAAGATGGGGAGGTTGGACTAGATGATCTATGAGGTCCCTTTCTGATCTAGATCGACACCGTATCTGAGGATGGATGTGCAATCCACAGATGGGTGGGGCTGGTCTTGGAAGGAACATCGTTTTTCTTTTTTTGCTCCAGAGATCTCCCTTCCTGTTGCCAAGCTGCCAAAGGACATTCTCTCTCCTAGGTTTCACTTCTCCCAACCTTGTTTCCTTGGCTTTTTGCTTTGGTCCTGCCTTCCCATTCTTTCCAGCTTCCTGCCTTTGATCTTGCTCTCTTTAATGCTGAGCATGAATATGCTCCAGAGATGACAGGACCCTCCTCCAGCTCAGCCCCATGGGAGAAAGGCGATCTGTAAAGAGATAGCGAATTTTGACTTGAAGGGAAAGTGCCTGGTATTGGTTTCCATCACAGTTTTATCATCTGTGCCTAAGCCTCCTAGGAGGAGGTCGGCAGGGGGAAAAGAGGGTTCTAATGACCTGGGCACACAGAGACGATGAGGGAATATTGGAGAGAATTGTTCAGTGTAGAAATACATCTCTCTGGGAAAAAAATAAGAGCCCTGAGCTCCTTGAGCAGAAGAATGAGATCCCTTCCAGCTTTAGTGGAAAAACAGATAGGATGAATTTGGAGGCAGCAGATCTTGGTTCTAACCCTGGCTTTGCCATTTATGCCTTTGGGACCTCTGGAAAGTCATTGACTTGTCCTGGACTCGGTTTCATTATCTGCAAAATGAAGTAGTTGGATTAAATGGTCTCTGAGATCCTTCCAGCTCTAAATCTATAAGCCTATGAATCCATGTATATATTAATGGTAACTAGGGATGACATTGATCAAGTCCTGAGAAGTGCCACCAGGACGGGGAGGGGCCCCCAAGATCATGTTTGGTCGAAGGCATTGGGGTGATGGGCAGCTAGGTGGTGTGGTGGATGGAGCACTGGGCTTGGAACCAGGAAGGCTTATCTTCAGGAGTTCAAAATCTGGCCTCAGATACTAGCAAACCCCTCTGGGTTTGAGGGGTCATCTGACCCATGGGGCAGCCTTCTTGAGTCACATCCATTCTCTGTTTGCCTCAGTTTCTCATCTGATAAAAATGAACTGCAGAAGGAAATGGCAAACCACTCTGGTATCTTTGCCAAGAAAATCCTGAATGGGGTCACAAAGAGCCAGACAGGACTAAAACTACTCAACAACAATATAGGGTGTAAGGCTCCACTGGTCATACAGAGATGAATCCTCCCCTCAAAGGGATTGCAGTCTAATCAGGGGACAAAACAGAGGAAGAAGAGGAAAAGAGAAGCTAGGAAGCCCTGTATAATTATGTGCTGTAGGAGTTCATTGGAGAGATCACCACAGGTTGGGGTGGTCAGGAAAAGCTTCATGGTAGTGAAGGGGTAGGAAGTGAGCCGATCCTTAAAGGTTCAGAAGGTAAAGACTGGATAAGGGCAGTGAGAGAGGGAGGCATCCTGGAAAGGGGGAATGGTCCAAGTAATGGGGCAGAGGCAGGAACAAACCTGGAATATTTGAGCAATAGTGATGAACCCCAACTGACAGAAGAATGAGAGTCTAGAGTGGGAGTAGATGAGATAAGACTGAGGGTAACCAGATCCTGAAGAAGAAGAATAGCTCACCTTTATATGGCATTGTAAGGTTTGCAAAACATTTCATGTGCACATGCATGTATATATGTATATCATGTGTGTATATATGTGTACATGTGTATCTATACACACAGCATATATACGTATATGCACATATATATATATATATATATATATATATATATATATATATATATATATATATATATCTGATTTGATCTTTTGTGAGGCACTGCTATTATTGCCTCCATTTTTCAGATGGGGAAACTGAGAGCTGGAAGATTTGGATGATACGACCAGACTATGTGAAGAACTCTCTGGCGTCTAGTATAGGTTGGATGGAAAGGCACAGCAGGAAGCAGGAGATTAGGTTGGAGCCTGTTGCAGTAGTCCAAGAGAGAGACAAAGACCAGGGCTCTGGGTTTGAGGGGTCATCTGACCCATGGGGCAGCCTTCTTGAGTCACATCCATTCCCTGGAAATATCCCATAAGTCTAGTGGCTGGCATTCACAAACCTGGGACCATTTTCAGTGTTCCCAAAGGTGACAGATGTGTATGTGCCCACCTGCACTGGGCTGACACAGCAGCAGGCGTCTGGATAGAAAAAAAAAAATGCAGTCATTCCAGATGTTTCCGCCTTGCTTAGAGCTGGAGTCACCCACACTCAGTCACGTAGTTAGGACTCTGCCTATCCGTTGTTACTCATGAACCTTACCCTCCCGGGAGTAGCAGACCAGTCAATTGTGCAGCCATTGCCCACAAGAAAAGGTCCCTTGGGTCTACAGAGACTAAGCCCTGTGATCTGGAGAGGGTATGGCTTTCCTGGCTCACTTGGGTAATTGTGGCTGGCTCAACCTGCCTGGGGAACCTCTGAATTGGAAAAGATGTCAGTGGCCATCCAGCCTGACTCTGTGCTTGATCTAGCATCCCTTCTACAAAACTCCCAATGGGTGGCTATCCATTTTTGCTTGAAGACTGGGAATGAGGTGAAGTGACTACCTCTGGAGTGAGCCCTTTTACTTTTGGACAGCTCCATCTGCTAGGTTTTTCTCTTGACGGATCCTAAATCTGCTTTTCTATAACTTCCCTCCATTATTCCTGGTTTTGCCAAGCAGAACAAGGCTCTTCCCTCTCATGATAGCCCTTCACATTCCTGAAGGCAGTTCCCATGTCCTCCCCTATATCCTCTCTTTTCCATTCTAAACACTCCAAGTTCCTTCAGCTAGTCCCAATAGGGTGCCATCTTAAGGCCTTTTACCACCCTAGTTGGTTTTCCCTGGGTGCTCCTTAGCTCATAATCATTCTTCCTAAAATGTGGTACCCAGATCTGAACACAATCCATAGGCAAAATATGGTCTGTTAAGGGCAAGTGATGGGGTGTGGAAGGAATGGAATATTGCCCCCTTGTTCCTGGAAGCCATGCCTCTCTGAATGCTGCCCAGGATGCTCTTCTGGTTGCCATAACATACAGTTGACTCATAGTGAATGTGTGGTCCTCTAAAACCCCCAGGTTGTTCTTCAGATGAATTGCTAACAATAGCCAGGTTTGCCTGCTGGTACCCAATCATAATGCAACTTGGAGCCTGCTCTTCGCCAGCTGTGGCCCCTGATATGGTAGGTTCCCCACACCTGGCCAGGAGGTGTAACTGGAAGATCCGAGTCAGACCAACTGCATGGTTGTTGGAGGCAGTGTGGTACATGCAGTAGAAAGACTACTTGCTTTGGAGTCAGGAAACCTGGCTTCAAGGCTTGTCTCTGACACTTTATGGCTTTGTGACTTGGGACAAACCCTCAGTTTCCTTAACCATGAAATAAGGGGGTTGGATTAGATGGCTTCTGAGGTCCCTTCTAGCTATAGATTTATGACCCTAAAGGACACTGGTATGGAAGGTGACCTATGTGTGGACAGATGGGTTAAAATGTCAAATATTTTAAGTCCAAGTCTTATGCAAGGAGAACTTTGCTCCCTGAAATGTATTCACAGGGTACTTAGAGGTGATGAGACTCTGTACAGCTGTCAGGATCTGGTCAGATTACTCACCCTGCCCACACCAATGATTGAGGAGGAGCTTCCAGGAAAAATTAATTCAATGATCTACCTCTGAGGAGAACAGTGAGGGAGAGGAGTCATCTCCAATGCCTTAGGCCTGGGCAAGGCTCTGCTGTAGGGGTTCAATGGGAGTAGGGAGGTTTCTGCAGAACAGAGCCTGGTGTGTGTGTGTGTGTGTGTGTGTGTGTGTGTGTTTCCAAATCAGATTAACTCCCATTTCCAATCAGATGATGATGACATCATTTGAGGCAAGATGTGAGGGGTGCTGGCAGAGCAGAGACGAAAAACACTGTCTCCACTGGCCTCCTGAGGTGCTGCCAGTAATGCCCTAGAACTCCATTGCTTTGTTCTAAGACACAGGAGAGGCTATGCAGTGCCCTGGAAAAAAAGCTCTCGACTGGCCATCAAAAGCTTGCATTTGAGTCCTGACCATCCCCTTGGTAGCTGTGTGACTTTGGGCAAAGTACTTGGCCTTTCTGAGACCCAGCTTCCCTCCTGTGAAATGAGGATGGAATGACAGCTGTCCCACTGTCAAGAAAGGGCTGCCAAGTCCCAGATAAATGTGAGTCACTGTTATTTAGGCAGAATGGCAAGAAGAAAGGGGCCTCAGAGGTCACCTAGTCCAACCCATGACTGAAGGGGGGAATCAATGGATTGGAATCAGAAGACTGCGACTTGAAACCCAGCTACCTACTACCTTGTGTGGCTCTTGGGCTAGTTAATTAACCTCTCTGGGCCTCACTTAGGTGGCTCAGTGCTCTTTCCACTGAGCCTGGAGTCAGGAAGACCCGAGATCAAATCTTGCCTCAGACTCTCACTAGCTGTGTGAACTTTAACCTATACTTACCTCAGTTTCTTCTACTGTTAAATATGGGGGAGAGGGTAACAATAGCTCCTATCTTACAGGGTTGTTGTGAGGATTAAATGAAATGATTTTTATAAAGCACTTATCACAGTGCCTACCATAGAGTAGGGGCTTACTAAATGCGATGGGAAGGGGAAGGATGCAGAATGGAGCTGCTTCACAGAGAGTTATCACAGCAGAGGGAAGGGAAGAGCCACCAGCCTGAAGTCAGAAGACCTGGGTCTGAGTCCTAAATCACCTGAGCAAGACAGAGACATGAGAGATCAGATGGTGCGCTGGAAAGTGCACAGATCAGAGCTGGAATCCCTCACCTGTGTTCCTACCTGAGTGACCTTGCCCAAGTCGCTTAACCTCTGTCTGCCTCAGTTTCCTCATCTCTAAAATGGGGATAATGAGAGCACCTATCTCCCAGGGTTGTTGTGAGGATAGAAATGAGAGTATATTTATGGAAGTGTTTTGTAAACCCTAAAGTACTTTGTAAATGCTAGCGATGATGATGATGATGATGATGATGATGATGATGATGGCAGCATTTCTGTTGTGGTCAGAAAAAAACGGTGATTTCCTTGCAATCTTAGAACCCAGAATGCCAGAGCTGGGAGGGACCTTAGAACACAGGGTGTCAAAGCTGGGAGTGTCTTTAGAACACAGAATGTCAAAGCTGGCTGGCCCTTAGGACACAGAATGTCAAAGCTGGGAAGGGTGTTAGAACAGAGAATGTTAGAGCTGGGAGGGCCTTTAGGACATGGAATGTTGAAGCCTGGAGTAGCAGGCACTTTAGAATATGGATAATTAGAATATCTGAGCTGGAAAGAAGCTTCACCATCATATTCTATATACAAACAAGGGAATTGAAACCTAGAGGGGCAAAACTGTTCTAGATTCTGCAGTGAATGATAAGGGGAGAAGGATGGGAATCCAGTTCTTTTGGTCCCCAGACCAGTGCCCCTTCTACCCAACTGTGTGGATTCACTTTATTTATCTTGACTTCCACCATGGATAATCCTAGAGCTGACCCTTTCTAGCAGACCCTTTGCAATGTTCCATGCAGGGACTTTGTCCCTGTCTCTAAAGTCTCAGGAGCAGAAACTCAGCATTCACAGTGAGAACTGAGCATGAATTTCAAATGTTTCTGCTTGCCCCAGATCCCCAGAGTTGCCCATCTATGAAATATCCCCCAAATCTCTCATATTTCCTGTGGTCCTAACTAGAATTGGTCTCTTTCTCTAAACCTTGTGGTCTGTTCCTTCCAAATGGCAGGTGTCCCACCTTGCTCTATAATTATGTTATCTTGGCCACTAGGTTGTGAGCTCCCAGAGAACAGGGCCCAGGTATGATCCGCCTGCGTCTCTCTTTGTGGCCAATGAAGATTTGAATACAGCCAGTGCCCAGGGTTTCTTGAATGATTGAACGAGTAGCATGAATAGCCTATGGGAACCAAAAGAATAAGCTGTGGGGAAGGTAGAAACTGAAGCCCGACAGCCTCTGGGCAGCTTCCTGAGTAACATTTGAAAGTTGATGTTTGTGGGATAAAAATAGCTTCTTGTCTGTGGCAAGGGCAGCAGTTGTGCATCTGCTGGCAGCCGGTGCCCTTATTTTAGCCGAGCATGGCGGAAATCAGCAGCCCCCTCGGGCACGCTGTGTGTGCCCAGGAGAAAGGACGCCTCCCTCCCCCCACTATCTTGCACTTTGGGCACTTCCTTTCTATCTCTTGCTCAACTTTTTTTTTGCAATGATAATGATCAGGGGACCAACTAAAGGAAGGGTGGGGAGAGGGTGAAGCTTCTATGCTTTCATTCCTTCCTCTCAGTGGGGTGGCCCATCAAAGGAAGACCAGAGACGGAGTGTATGTGCCATGCATTCCCGTCTCCTTCTCTGCGCCCCTCTTTCTCTAGGGTGCTCAGTACCCTCATGCTGCTTCTATTCTAGCCCAAATTCCCTGGAAGTTTTCATAAGCTGTGGGTCCTTCTTGTATCACCCACTGTTTGAAACTGGCCTATATGCCATGTGGCAGGGACTCAGGGCCAGGTTCTTGCACTTCTGAGTGAATCTGTACCATCAATCAGTCAGTTAATGAGCATTTGTTTTTAAATTAAAATTTTTTTAATTAAATTTTTTTCAAGGAACAAAAATTTATTTTTCTTCCTTCTTCCTTCCCTTGGGGTAGGGAGCAAAATCAAAAACCTTTCTAACAAAGAGACAGTGAAGTAAAATAAATTCCCATTTTGGTCGTGTCCAAAACCTTAACAAGCATTTACGAAGCTTTTCCTATGTTTTGCTATGCTTACACTCCATTGGGGGAAGCACCATGTATATATATATATATATACAAGCTACACACAGAGTAGATGGAAGGGAATCTGAGCAGGGAAGGATTGGCAGCGGGGAGAACCAGGACAGGCTGTCTGCAAAAGGTGGAATTTCAATTGATCTATCAATCAATCAACATTTAGTAAACATTTGAACTGAATCTTGCAGGAAACCAGGGAAACTAGAAGATGGAGGTGAGGATGGAGAATATTCCAGGCACTAGTGGAAAGGCCTGGTGCCAGGAGCACAGAGCATCATGTTTGAAGAATAGCAGAAGGGCCAGAGTTGTTGGATTGTGGGTTGTGTGGAAAGGAGCCAAGGGTAAGAAGATTGGTGAGGTGGGAAGGGTCCAGCTTGTGAAAGGCTTTCAATGTCAATAGAGGAATTTATATTTGATCCTGATTGTAATAGGATTTCATTGAGAAGGAGAATGACATGGTCAGATCTACATTAAAATGTTTTTTAAAATTAATAAGGATTTAAATTCTCTCTTCCCCCATTTCACCCATCCCCCAGTGCTAAAAACTGAAAATGAAAATCTACAGACTCAGCAAAGTAGATTAGCTCTTCCTGTAGCTTCTGATGGGTCTGTGGAAAAGTCAGTGTTTGATGTAAAGCTGAAAAAGAAAGAAATCTAAAACCCTTGTAACAAATATGCAAAGCTAAGAAAATAAATCCCTACATTGACTATGTCTGGAAATGTATTTCTCATTCTTCACATTGAGTGTTCTTTTCTCTGTCAGATGGCTAGCATATCTTCTGAAATCATAGATGGGCATCACATGGATCTAGTTCTTATGTCTTTTTAAGTTGTTTGTCAGACTTACAATTTAGGAAAGTCACCTTGTGGCAAAGAAAAGGAAACAACTTTTTATTCTGAAACTTGGGATATAATTCATCCCTATCCTCACTGTATTAAATTTAAAAAGCAACATCCCTTACAGGAACCTTCTTAATCACACAGCAAGTAAAAGACTGGTGTCACTGTTGAATATGAAAATCTAATACAACCTAATAAGACAGGTTGATTAAGAATTTACAATGCAGTAAAAATACACTCATGAAAATTTAGCACTATGGACAGATGCATGCTGAAGGCATGCATAGGCAAGCAAGTTGTATACATTTATTAACCATGGTGCCAAGAAGCAATAATACTGCCTTTCTCTATTATAGTAAATACCTTTCACTAACAGTTATAGATATTTCACACACATCTAAATATACAAGGGTCAATTATATATCGTAAAGGGTAAAAGAAAAGATGCCTATCAGCTGGGGAATGGCTGAACAAACTAGGTCATATGAATAAAATGGAATACTGTTGTGCCAAAGGAAATGATGAAAGGGACAGTCTCCGACAAACCTGGGATGACGTGTATGTGCTGAAGCAGAGTGACCAACACCAGAACAATTTATATGATAATCACATTGTCAAGGCAAACTCTTTTGAAGGATTTCGGAACTCTGAGCAGTGTGATGACCGACAACAATCCCAGAAGGCTGATGAAAAGGATTGCTTCCTGACAGAGAGATGATGGACTCAAGATTCAGGATGAGATATATATTTTTGGACATGGCCGATGTAGGGATTAGTTTTTGCTTCACTATGAATATTTGTTGCAAGGGTTTTGGTTTTCTTTTCCAATGGAGGGGGCAGGGGAAAGGGAGAGAAAATTAACATTTAATTAAAAACAAGAAAAATCACTCACTTTGACAGCTAGATGGAGGATGGATAAGAGTTGAGAAAAATTTAAGGGGGAAAGACCAGTTAGACGTCTATTATAGTAGTCTAGGCAAGAGGTGATGTATGTACAAAATATTTATACAAAGTAGTTTTTCTGGATGGGGAGAGGGGGAGAGTTCTTGACCACTAGAGCAATCAGCAAAGACTTTGTGTGAGAAATGGGCTTGCAGCTCAACTTTGGGTGGAGCTAGGGATTCCAAGAGGTGGGGATGAGTAGGGGAAGTATTCTGGCCATGGGAGAGAGCAATGCAAAGGCCCGGAGGTGGAAGATGAAAGTGTTATATGTGTGCCCTGCGAGTGTCTCTTGTGAGAGAGCATTGTGGACACTGAATCCTTAATGGAGAGCTTATACCCCAGGCTCCAAGGTTCCACACAGGTGGGGAGAATTATAGCCAGGAAAAGATGAGACTTGGGTGAGAGAAGGGGCAGAGCATGATGGCTGTCTTCAAATATTTCCAGGAATGGGTACATGCATTTGATGTGTTCTGATTATTGGAGATAGGGTGAGGTGAGGGAGGGGGAAGAACAAGGGCAAATGGAAATTCAAGGAACATTTATGGAGGCCTGCTATGTGCAAGAGGAGGAAGCATTCAAATATAGCTAGAAAGCTGGGCTTGGAGTAATGAAGACTTGGGTTCAGATTTCACCTCTGACATTTACTAGCTGTATGACCTTAGGCAAGTCACTTAACTTCTCAACTGAGATAATGTTTGTAAAATGTTTAGCACAAATGCCTGGCACGTAATAGGTATGTTTCCTTTTTCCTTTCCCTCAGGAAGCTCCCTGGGACTCAGTTACTGTAAGGTACTATGCTAAATGCTGGGGATATAAAGAGGAAAAATCGTAGTCCTTATCCATAAGAAGTCATTGAGGAAGAGGAAGGTAGTGAATAATAATAACTAGAATTTATATAGCCCTTTAAGGTTTTCATTGCACCCTGGATGGTCATAATAGCTCACATTTGTATAGAGCTTTACTTTTATAATTATCTCATTTGATCCGCATAACAACTCTGGGAATTAGGTGCTATGATTATCTCCATTTTATAGATGAGAAAACCGAGGCACAGAGTTGGTTAAATGACATTCCCAGGATCATGTAACTAGTAAAGCATTTGAGGCTGAATTTGAATTCGGATCTTCTTGACTCTATGTCCAACACTCTATCCACTGTCCCACATAGACTCTTCCTACTTATATTATCTCCCTTGAGTCTCATAACAACCCTCTGAGATAGGTAGTAGTTATTGTTAACTCCATTATACAGATGAAATCATTGAGGATGATGAATGTTAAATGACTTCCCTAGCATCATATAGGGGAATAAACGTCTGATGCAGAATTTAAACCCAGGTCTTTCTGACTTCAAGCCCAATATGCTATGCAGCATCACTCTAGTTTCCACTCAAGTAAGGAGGGATCATTTTTTATTAAAGAGACTTTGGGAGGCTTTATGGAGGAGGAAGCATCTGAGTTGGAGCCTTGAAGGACCTGAAACGGAGAGATGAAGGTGGGGATGAGATCCCATTCTGGTTCTGAGGCTGGCTTGTAGAAGTACATGAAGATGGGAGAGCGCAGAATGAAATCAGGACTCTCTGATAGGTTAGTTCGAATAGAACATACAGTGTATAAAAGGAAGTCCTATGAATTAGAACTGGGAAGGCCCCTAGGAGCCAAGGCTGTGGAGGGACTTGAATGCCAATCTGAAGAATCTGTATTTTATTTAGTAAGAAATGGGGAACCACTGAAGATTTTTGAGCACAAGAGTGATAGGATTTGATTTGTGCATTGGAAAGATCCCTTTGGTGGCTGGGTGGAGTATGGATTATAGAAGGCAAGGATTAAGTAAGGAGGCTCTTCAATTTGTCTGGGTGAGCAGTTTGGAAAGCCTGAGCTAAGGCTTTGATAGTGTGTGAATGGAGAAGTAGGGGGCACAGGAGATGCAGAAGAGGTGAAACCAAAAAGACCTGGAAACTGGTTGTCTGTGGGGAGTGGGGTGGGTGAAAATCGACCAATCAATGAGCAATTGTTTATTAAGCATTTAGTCTGTGCCAGGTCCTATGCATAAAGAAGGGAGAAACAAAGATGCACCCAAGGATTTGAGCTTGGGTGACTTGGAGGATGCTGGAACCATTAGCAGAAAGAGAGGTGTTAGGAGGGACAGCAATTTTAGGGGGGAAAGAGGAGTTTGACTTTGAACATGTAGAATCTGTGGTATTGGCAAGACATCCAGGTGGACATGTTCAACAGGCAATCAGAGATGTGGGCATGGAGCTCTGTGGAGAGATTGTGGCATTCTCTCCTCTCCTCTCCTCTCCTCTCCTCTCCTCTCCTCTCCTCTCCTCTCCTCTCCTCTCCTCTCCTCTCCTCTCCTCTCCTCTCCTCTCATCTCCTCTCCTCTCCTCTCCTCTCCTCTCGTCTCCTCTCCTCTCCTCCCCTCTCCTCTCGTCTCCTCTCCTCTCCTCTCCTTTCCTCTTTTCCTCTTCCCCTCCCTTCCATTCCCTTCCATTCCCTTCCCTTCCCTTCTCTTCCCTTCTCTCCCCTTCCTCCTCTTCTTTTCCCCATCTCTCTTTTTGTCTCTTTCTCTGTGTCTCTCTGTTTTTACACACATACATACAAACACATGGCTTAATAGAGGCAGTGTGGTGCTGGGCTTGGTGTTGGAAATAACTGGGTTTGAATCCTACCTCAGTTGCTTACTATGATTAATATAGCTATAGTAGTACCTACCGTTAAGGTCATTGGTGAGATTCAAATGAAAGTATGTCAGTTAAATTCTTTATCATATTAAAAGACCTATAAAAATCCCAGTGGTTATTATTACCTGCATAGAGCTATTAATTGAAATTCTAACAGTGGATGAGATAAACAAAGAGGTGAGGGGAGAGAGAGAGAGACAGAGAGAGAGACAGACAGAGAGAGAGAGAGACAGAGAGAGAGACAGAGAGAGGGGTGGGGAGGGAGGGAGAGAGAGAGAGAGAGAGAGAGAGAGAGAGAGAGAGAGAGAGAGAGAGAATGAGAATAAGAGGATGTAGGGCAGAGTCTTGGGAAATATCAACCTTTAGGAGTCAGAAGAAGAAATCTGGTGTGGTCGATGCCATCCAGTGCTGCAAAGATGTCAAAGATGATGACCAGGTCATTAGTGACCTTGGAGAGATGATCTTCAGTGGAATGGAAAGGAGGAAAGTCAGATTTCAGAGGGTGAAGAAGTGGTGTGGGAGTTCAGACATTGGAGGCGTTTAGCAAAAAACCTCTCTAGAATTGGGTTCTTAACCTTTTATTTGTTGTGGGCTTATTGGACAGTCTGGTGAAGTCTACATACCTCTTCTCAGAATAATGCTTTTAAATTCATAAAATAAATTCCCTAGTATTACAAAAGAAAACAGTTATGTTGAAGGACAGTTAGCAAAATATTAAGAAACTAAATTCATGGATCCCAAAAGTTTGGTGGTGAAGAAGAAGATCACAAGCATAGTAGGGCAACATTATTAAGGTGTTGAGGAGACTGGAGATCCTGCCCTGCAAGGAGAGGAATATTTATCATGGAAGACTTAGAGAGGACTTACTTGGATATTTGAAAAGCAATCAAGTGGGGAGGAGTTTGACTGTTTCTGTTTGGCTCCAGAGGGCAGAACTGATGCCACTTCCACCCAAGAAACGGATCAGATTGATGTTCTGGGAAAGTGGGAATTTTCCAACAGTTAGAGCTGGGTATAGTAGAGTGGGCTATCTTGGGAGATGTTGGCTTCCCCATCACCAGAAGTCTTCAACAAAGGATACATTTCCCTAGGACCTTGCTCCCTGTCTGCCAAATAGGCACTAAATAAATGGATAGATAACAAATGTCTGTCGGTTGATAGTATAAAGATACTATATTCTTGTTTTGTATGCCAATTATACATTAATATTATATTCCTATTGCATATATAGGTTGGACTAGATGACCTCTGAATTGTTTTTAGCTTTGAGATTCTGTCAGAAAGACAGGACTAGAGCTTGAAAGAATAGGAAAACCAAGAGAAAGAGTTTTTTTTAAGTAACAACCCCGATATATGAATCCGGAAAATATTTCTAGGAAGAGGGGAAAGAACAACAGAGAGGGATATGTTAAAGTAGAGAGGCAGAGAGGGAATGGTTGATAGAAAACAGTCCTGGCAATGAGAGGGGATAGGATGGGGTGGGATGGAGGGCGTTAGAGTGAGGGTTAGCTTTGGTGAGCAGTGGGGTTGTCTCATCTTAGGATTCAGGTGGGTAAAAAGAAGATGGGTGAAAATAGGGGAGATTTCAGCTTACAGAAGAAAAATCTCAATGAGAGAAGAGGCAAGATGCTCCCTCTCTGCATGTTAGTTTCAACTGGCTAAGGGTTACATGGCAGAGTAACTGAAAGGATCTGTGATCTGGAGACGACATCATTATTCTGCTCTTTTCCCATCCTATCTATCTTTGAGGCATCTTCCCCTTTAATCTAGACTTCCTTCTTCCCAGGCTCTACTGCTGCATCTGACACTGAACATGACACAAGGATTGTGGGCTGTTCATTTCTTTATGTAACAATGGAATAAACAATAGCCAAGGAAAGGCTAAAAAATGCAAGGGAACAGAAGGGTGGCATGAAAGGACCAGCCATAACAGCAGCCAATGCAAATGCTTCTAAATGTAGCAGCTGGAGAGGCTTCCTCTGCTCAGTCCCTTGCTCACTCATGGATTAGAAGTTGAAGTGATGTGGGGGGAATAGTTCAGTTAAAGGAACAGTGTCCTTCCCAACTCTTGAGTCAAGGAGGGAAAAATGGAGTCCATCTCATCTATATAATTGCTCGGTGGGTGCTCAGCTTTTGGTGGTGGCAGGACCCCACTGACACCTTTCAGAATCTTCAAGGAGTGGATGAATGCTTGATGCTGCAAAATCCACATGGTGTCAAGACGGAGGACAGCTGTGATTTGAACCCTCTTGACTCTATTCCTCTCTCTTCTTTCTCCCCAAATTTCTTGTTAACAATCCCATAAAGCCCCTGGTTTTATAACATCAGTTGCTTGTGGAATCCCGGGAAATCATCTTCCTCTCCACGGTCATCTGAAGAAAGGCCAGATTCTAAGAAAGAGTTACAAAAGAACAGCAACAACAACAAACAACAAAAAAACAAAAAACCGGATAAAACTAATCAACCCATTTACTTCTTCTGATAGTATGGGCAGTGTTAAACACCCATAGTCTCCCACCTATTCCAAGGCAGAAAGGATTTATATTATCTCATCTGTTCCATAGTGTTAAATCTGGTCATTATAATCACACAGAGTTTATTTTTTTCCAGCAGCTTCATTTTACAGATGGGGAAACTGAGATACAGAGAGATTAAATGAATATTCAAAGTCACATAATTAGTGAATGGCAAAGCCACCCAGACTCCAAAGCTAACATTCCTTCCACTGTATCATGTGTGCTTCCAGTTATGGGATTATTGCTGGGAGTTCTTATGGCCCTCCTCCCTCCCCCTCCCAATTCTCCCCACCACCTCACACTGTGATACATATACACAGGAAGCCAGGGCTTTATTTTAAGCCTGGGGGGCACTAGCCTGGAACCAGGTATGTATTCTGGGCAATATGTAAAGCCAGTGCGAGAGGTGACGCACTGTTCCCCTAAGACTTCCTGTAAAAGCGTATCACCCTTTGTACAATAAATCTCTCCTCTTGGCCTGGGTCTAGGGCCAAGCCTGGGTCCCAGCCACCTGGTGAAAAGGTTTGTGGGCTTTAGCCTTTGAGAGTTTGGGGAGTGAGTTTAGAGGAATGGTCCAGCCTGTCTGGTCCAGAGCAATGTCCCTGGCTAATGTTGAAAGGTAATACCAAGTCAGATCCATTCGTCCAACATCCTAAACTGATAGAATTTCATTAGTGGAAAGGATGCAAAAGAGAAGGCATTACCATCTGCTTTGCCAATGTGCCCTAAGGACCATAGGACTTCTGCATCTGACTCACTGCTCAAACCTTCTGTATATATTGTCTCCCCCATCAGAATGTGAGCCCCCCTGAGAGTAGCAACTATCTGACTTTTTTGTTTTTCTCTCCAGTGTTTAGCACATAGAAAGCGCTTAATAAATGTATCACTCACCCATTCATCCATCCATTAATTTACCTATTCATTCGTGCCCCGAGAAATGTGTCTAGGATGGTCCCCAGTCTCTGTGGGTGAGGTGCGTGAAAGAGTCAAACTGCTCGATTAGCGGTTAAAAGAAGTGACTTCTGGGAGGGATAGTGGGTAGAGCAGAGTCCGGAAGATCCAAGTTCGAATATGGTCTTAGATACTTACTAGTTGTGGGGTGATGGGCAAGTCAGGTGACTGTTCTCTGCCTGTTTCTTCATCTGTAAAATGGGGATGATAATTACATTTGCCTCCCAGGGTTGTTATGAGATAATACTTACTATCATTATCATTGGATTTTTATTATTCTTCCACATCTTACAGACATCGATATCAGAAGCTCTTTCTGTATCCAAGTATCAAAGCACGTCTGAGATGGAAGGACCCCCGAGGTGGTCCAGCCCAATATGTACTTGATTAAGAGTCCCTTCCGTACATCCCCAAGAAATAATCTTTCTGCCTTTGTTTGAAAATCCCTGGGCAGAGAGAACCCATTACCTCCTGGGGGGCTGCCCATCCTGCTTGCAGATAACTCTAATTATTCCTCTCAACATGGAATGGAAATTGGTCTCCTTGCACCTTCCGTCCAGTGCTCCTAGTTTTACCCTCAGGGACCCAAGCAGAGTAAGGCTAGCCCCTCTTCTGACGATTCTTCAAATGCCTGAAGACAGCTACCATGTCCACCCTCACCCCTACCCTCAGTTCTCCTTTCTCCAGGCTAAACAGCGCTAGACTTTTCCTCTCTATGGAGGGATCTTGAGACCCTCTTGTACGTATTTATCTGCGCACACATCATTTCCCCTGTTAGAATATAAAGCCTCTTGAGGGCAGGAACCTTAAAAACATTTCTTTCTTTTCTTTTTTTGAGCTATTGCCCTCTCTTCCTCCCTCTTTCCCTCCCTCTTTTCTTCCTTCTTTCTATTTTGCCTCCTTCCCTCTGTCCCATCTCTCTCTCTCTCTCTCTCTCTCTCTCTCTCTCTCTCTCTCTCTCTCTCTCTCTCTCTCTCTCTCTCTTTCCCTCTTTTTTTCCTTCCTTCCCTCCCTCCTCCTCTTCCTCCCCTCCCTCCTTCCCTCCCTCCTTCCCTCCCTCCTTCCTTTCCTCCTTCTCTCCCTCCTTTCCTTCCTCCCTCCCTCCTTCCTTCCTTCCTTGCTAGTTTTTTCTTTGTAACCCTAATACTTAATATATACTTGTTGATTGACTTGCCCTCTTTTGGAAACTCTCCAATGTCCTTCCTAAAGTGTGCCCATAACAGACCCCAATACTCCAGCTGGCCCCTGAGCAGGGCAGAAGACAAGGAGACTGCCACCTCCCTGGGACTGTATTCTCTCCTGTCTCCTTTGCAGTTTCAGATTCCATTATCCCGGAGAGCCTGGCTGAATCTCTCCTGCTTTAACTTATTCCCATTCCCTCTTGGTATCTTGACTACATGGCAAACAATTGGCCAAGAGCCTTCCAGAGCACAGAACTGGTGTGTGAGCCCTCTCCAGGCCTTGATGAGAAACTGTGAGGGTTCCACCACCTCCCAACTAAAATGTCCAATATGAAAAAGTGCTAACAGGCTAGCATGCTGAGTGTGACCATGACCTGGGGAACCAGGGCTCTGTGTGCTTGGCTGTGGGTCTGGGACTAGGTGTCTGGGGCTGGAGAATGTGGAGAGGGCTGGAGATGGGAAAGCTCCAAAAGGAGAGATTTTCATCAGGGGGAAACTCTTTGCACTAGGAGGGGCCTAAACGTCTCAGGCAACTGGAGGCTGTAGCCTGGTTGGAGGGAAGGAAGGAATGCAGACTTCTTGGAGGGACAGGCCAGATCTTGGAACAAGAGGAGACAGGACCCGGGAAATTGGAAAGATTATCCAGTAATAAGGCAATAGTATTACTTAGTATGGATTTCAGCTCCAGAGACAGTTATTACTGGTTTCCTGTGCCAGGGAGATAGGGAGCAGGAGGGGAGGGCATCTGGAAAGAAGGAAGAGTGGATTTAAGAGAAGACTGAGTGAGGAGAATAGGAGGCCTGCCGGGGAAGGGGCTGAGGGAGAGAGGCTAGTCTGGGCTTTGGGGCCCAAGTGTAGTTTGGGAGACACTAAAAATCGATCAGTTCAAATCCCACCTTCTACAGAAAGCCTTTCCCAATCCCTCCTAATTCTAGTGCCTTCTCTCTGGTGATTACCGCCGATTGAGCCTGTCTATAGTTTGTAAATAATTGTTTGCATGCTGTCTGTCCCATTAGAGAGAGTCCCCACTTTCAAGAAGGCTCCAGGGGTTTTTGCCTTTCTTTATATTCCTGGTGCTTAGCACATTGTCTGACACATAGTAAATGCCCATTAAACGTTTATTGACTGACTGGTAGTATTACCAATACCTTCTCCTCTAAGGCCACCTTCCATCTAGACTGTGGGTCACAATTTATGTACAAAGTATCTTTCCAAAATTTTAGAAGGTAAGCTCCATGAGGGCAGGGATGGTTTTTGTTTTTGCCTTCTTTGTATCCTCAGTCCTTAGTGCAGTGCCCGGCATACAGTAAGTGCTTAATAAATACTTGTTCATTGATAAGAGGTGGGGGAGGGGGTTTGTTAGGTGACTCTGGGCTACCATGAATTTGCTGTATTACCTCAGAAAGATCTCTTTCCATCTTTGTTCTTTTCTGTGTGGTTTCCCTACTTGAGGTCAAAAGGACTCGCTACTTCCAGTCCATGGCTAGAGGTTTACCTCCTGAATTCAGGAAGACAACTCATCTCTTCCTTGCACCTGGATGCACCTGGTACATCAGAAGAACAGGCAGGGATAGCAAGAGTATCTCCCTTGCGGAGAAGAGAAGTCCCACATGTGGCACTGTCCCTCCTTGGGGACTGTTGTTGGATATTGGCCTCCATGGGGGCAGCTCAGTTAAAGAGCCCCAAAGCTCTGGGCAGGGGTGGGAAAATGGGAGTGGAGGAATGGGAACAGGAGTGAGAAGGGGGCCATCAGTTTCAACTAGGCAGCTAGTTGATAGAGGGCTCAGACTGGTGCCAGGAGGACAGTTCAAATCCTGCCTCACATACCTACTAGCTGTATGACTCTGGGCAAGTAAATTAACTGCTGTCTGCCTCAGTTTCCCCATCTGTAAAAATGGGGATAATAGTAACACCCACCTCTTAGAGTTGTTGTAAGGATAAAAATGAGATGATATTTGGAAAGTGCCTTATAAATTCTTATTCTTAATTCTTATTATTACACACACACACACACACACACACACACACACGATATTTTTCTCCAGCACCACTACCCCAGTAGAAATAGTTAAGGCCATTGGAAGATGGCTTTGAATGAGTGAGACATTTTAACTCTTAGTGGGCAAGAATATTTGTGAGTAAAGAAAGAGGAAGTAAAGTGAACACCTCTTCTCTACACTACAAGACCGGGTACCCTGCAAGAAGGGTGAGATAGGAGGTGAAGGGGACCTCTGGATCCTCAGTTGTGAGAACAGAAGTGAGACGATACATCAGAGAGAATGCTGGAGTTGGAGCCAGGGCTCCAATCCTGGTTCTGCCTCTTAGCAGAGGCAGCCAGTTTGATGCGCCTGGAGTAGGAAAGACCTAAGTTCAAATCTGATCTTAGATACTTACTAGCTGTGTGACCCTGGGCAAGTCACTTAACCTTTGTCTACTTCAATTTCTTCAGCTAGAAAATGGGAACAATTATAGCATGTATCTCCCAGGGTTGTTGTGAAGATTAAATGAGATAATATTTATAAGGCTCTTAGCACAGCACTTGGCACATAGTATGTGCTATGTAAATACTAGTTATTATTAACATTATTTTATTATTATTCTTACTTCCCCATGGGCCTCAGTTTCCTCATTTGTAAAAATTGAGGGGAGGATTGCACTGAATGGCATCTCAAGTCCCTTCAAGCTCTAAATCTATGATCATTGGATCTCTGGGCCTCAGTTTGTTTATCTGTAAAGTGGGGATGAGAGTACCAGTCCTGCCTCCGTTATGGCATGATGAAGATCAGAGGAGAGGCTGTGTATGAAAATACCCAAGTGATGAAATTCTCTGCAAATGTACGATAATAATGATGATAGGCAGGCAGCATGTGACAATGGGATGAACACTGGCTCTGGAGTCAGAGGACCTGGGTTCAAATTTGACCTCTGACACTTAGTACCTCTGTGACCTTAGATAAGTCACTTAACTTTCCAAGGCCTCAGTTTCCTCATCTGTAAAGGAGAGTGTTGGACCAGAAATCTTCTAAGTCCCTTCTAGCTCTCCATCTGTGATTTATGAAAGTGATAATGATAATGAGTACCAGAGGGTTCCTTGGGAGGCACCGAGAAGGGAATCCTCAGCAGGGCCTGAAGGGAGGGACCCCCAGTCACAGATTTAGGGGGTGCAGGTTCATTGCAGAAGGGGACGGGTAGTGAATCGTGTCAGTTCCCTTCTTAGAGAAGCTGCCAACGCCTTGGGGTCGGGGGAGGAGCGGGAGAGGAGAAGAACCGAGCCAGCAGGAGTTAAGCTGAGTTAAGCTGAGCTTGGCCCATGGACATCAGCTGAGCCGGCAGAGGCGCCCTGTTCTTGCAGCCAGATGGAGGAGCTCTGTCAGATGGAGGAGTCCCTAGGTGGGACATATCTCTGATGTGGGGCACAGCCCTTCCCCAGATCATGGACTGGTGGGAAGATACCAAGCTGCAAAGAGTGTATTATATCTGCTGGTCCCTTCCCTGGGCATACTGTGTTCTGCAGTAGCACTTAGGATTTGGACTGGTGTCCTTTGACTCCAGAACCAGAGACTCTAGTCCAGAGACTCTTCCCACTGTACCAGGCTGGCTCCAGCAGGGGAGAGCTTATCCAGTAAGAGAAGGCCAACTGCAGTTTCTAATGCTTCAGAGAGCTCGAGGATGGTCATTGGTGACCCTGGAGGGGGGAAAGCCACTTCAGGTGAGTGGTTGGGGTTGGAAGCCAGACTGCAGGGAACTGAGGAGAGATCAAGTGCCGGGGCTATGGACCCAGGCCACTCATGCAAGATTGTCATTTCTCCCTTCTATCTTCCCTTTTTTGGATTCTTCCTCTTTCTTTTTCCCTTTGTGCTTCTTCAGAGCTGATAGGGGCCTTAGAACACAGAATGTTAGAGCTAGGAGGGCCCTTAGAACACAGGATGTCAGGGCTGGGAGGGCCCTTAGAACACAGAATGGCAGCCTGGGAGGGTGCTTAGAACACAGGATGTCAGAGATGGGAGCGCCCTTAGAACACAGGATGTCGGGGCTGGGAGGGCCCATAGAACACAGAATATCAGAGCTGGGAGGGCCCTCAGAACACAGGATGTCAGGACTGGGAGGGCCCTAGAACATAATTTCAGAGTTGGAAGGGGCCTTAGAGATTATCTAGTCCAACCCCCTTCATTTGACAATTAAGGAAACTGAGTGCCAGAGACATTTAGTGATTTATTTGAAAATCATAGAGTGGAGAGAGGAGATTAGTGGTTAAGAGGAGATTTGAACCCAGGTCTTGTGACTCCCAGACTATGTTTTATCCGCTGTACTTTGTTGCTTATTTGGCCCTCATGGAACAAAAAATGGTTGGGGGTGAGGCAATTGGGGGTCATTGGCTGAATTTATACTTGTGGCAAGATTCAAAACAGACCCATATTCCTAGTTCTGCCTCTTGCTTCTTCTTTATTGCCATTGCTACTTTTCCTGGGCAGATCAGAGGTCCTCCTTCATCCCACACAGGGGCTTCCATTGGGTGAAGATTTTCCTATAAAGATCACTGGTCTGAGGTCAGGAATCCTGGGTTCTCATTCTGCCTCTGGTACCTTAAACAAGTCTGTTCCCCTCCTATGAGTCTTAGTTTCCTTATCTGTAAAGTGAGGTCTTGATGATATCTGAGGTGTCCTCCTGGTTCTCTGAATCTCCCTCCTGAAGAGTTTAGAGGGTTTACCTGATACAGGTATGACATACTCAATGGATATGTGTTCTCATGGATGTGGGTGCTTCCTCCAGTGATCCCTAGACATTAGGGGTCTCTGCCAGATCTCTGTAAATATTCCTTGAGGAACTGAGCTAAATAAATCTAGAGATAATAAGTTTGGGGCTCTGGGCTAGCCTCCAAACTGTAATCTCCAGGGAGTTTTCTGCTTCCTCTCCCTAGCCTGGTGGGGGCTGCTAGGCTCAAGGTCACACCAGGGGTTGAAGCTTTTTTTCTTTGGTTTTCCCAAGACAACTACTTTGCTTCCTAGGATCTGATTGTTCTGTAGATCCATGGGAAAATCCATCAAATCGTAGGCCCGTAAATTTAGAGCTGGAAGGAAACTTAGAGGTCAATGAGGTTCACACCCTCATTTTACAGATAAGGAAATGGAAACTCAGGAAGTAGAACACTTTATCCCCAAAGCCATGCTGACTCCCCACTCAGGTGATGGAAATGTGGCATTCATGCTGCTGCTACACAGGTGGGCATGGACTGGTTTTTGTTCCTGATTTAAAGTGGAGTTGGGGAAAAACTCTTGTCCCATGGGGAGTAGGATAAGGTGGGAGCCTTTGCAGGATAACCACATCTCTGGCATGCCCCAGGAATGCCCAATACAGGGCCATTGGGAACTAAGAGATTAATGCGCTACCCTCCCAGGCCACTGCTTTTTATTTTATTTGGAATCTTCTGGAGACATAGTACAAGAACTGACGGATTAGATAATGGACTTTTCATTTTCACACTCGATGGTATGTATGGGCGCATGTATTGATAAATATTTATTAAACACCTACTTTGTGCCAAGCACTGTACAGAAGGAGGCAAAAGATAGTCCCTGCCCTCAGGGAGCTCACGGTCTGAAAGGGGAGACAACCAGTAAACAAATATGGACAACATGGCAAACAAGCCATATACCTGCAAGATGAGTGGGAGAGATAAGTGGGAGCTGATTGAGAGAGGGGAGGCACTAGAATTAGGAGGGTTTCAGAAAGGCTTCCTGCAGTCAGGGGGATTTCAGTTTAACTTCATTTAAAAGGAAGGTGTGTGTGTGTGTGTGTGTGTGTGTGTGTGTGTGTGTGTGTGTGCGCGTGCGCACGTATGTATGTGTGTGTGATAGAGACAGACAAACAGAAAGATACAGAGACACAGAGATAGACAAAGAAACACACAGAGAGATAGAAACAGATTCAGAGAGACAGAGTCAGAGAAACTGGATTTAATACACGTTTTTAAGTGTCTATGGTGTGTAAGGCCCTAGGAATGCAAATTTAAAAGTAGTTTAGTCCTATCTACTGGGGTGGAGGAAGAGGTGGTCAGATAGGCCAGTAGATAAGGATGATACAAGGTAGGTTGTGCCCATAAAGGAGGTGTCAGAAAACGGCTCCAGGAAAATGTAAGGAAGGGGAGAACCCTTTTCAGGGAGTGGTCAGGGAAGGCTCCTCAGAGGAGGAGGCTCTTTTGGCACATGCGGACCTTCCAATTGTTCTGCCGATGACATTGTATAAATCACAGCTCATGTTTCTATAACTTCTTAATGTTTACACTTCCCTATCACAACTCCATCACTATTTTTATCTCCAGTTTACCTAGAGGGTAAATGACTTGCCCAAGGTCACATTTCTAGTTGTGTATAAGCTGCAGCTCAAACCCAGGCTCTCTGACTTTAGATTTATTCATCTATCCATTCAACAAGCATTGATTAAGTGCCACTCTATGCAAAGCATCCAGTACCATGCCTTTGCTTACTTAGGTGGTCACTTATTCTCTCCCTATGTAAGGCTGACCTCTTACCTGAGAGCTGAGGGGAAGAGGAGACCGGACCTAGGCCAGACCCAGAAGACCAGGCTGAGACCAGAACTAGAAGACCAGGCCTAGGCCAGATTTAGCTTATGCTCACTGTTGTACTCACTGATGCCTCCTTTCAGGGAGCTTGCCATCTGTTAGTAAGGAAAGTGAAGGTGGAGAAAGGAAGCAAAGGGCCTGGGAAACACAGAATCTCAGTGCCCAAGGAGAGTCGTTGATGTTTTCAATTTGCTTTGCCTTGGCCCCCCCAACACCTGCACATTGGGAAAGTAAGGTGCTTTCCAGTGGCTAAAAAAGGACCCTCTGATAGGGTCCCTTTGAGAAAGATGCTGGTGGGTGGGTGATGGCCACGACTAGGAGAGGACAGTTTTCTGTCGGACACCTGGAATCCAGAAGTCCTGTGGAATTGCTGTTCCTGAAGCCCAAGGCTGACCAGGCGATTCCCCTGCTTCACAAACCGCCAAGGCCCCCAGTGCCTCCAGGAGCAAACACTGGGACTGTTGCTTTTAAAACTCGTCACACCCTGGCGCTAACCTCCCTTTGCAGCCTTATTACACACGATTCCCCTTCACACACTCCATGGCCTTTCTGCTATTCCTCACACATGACTCTCTTCTCTCATCTCTGTGTCTTTGTCCGAGTTATGGCTATGCCTAGAATGTACTCCTTTCTCCCCTCCACATCCTAGAAACTCTGGTTTTCCTCTAAGGTTCCTCTGCCCATCTATTCCCTTCTACCTGAGTGCTCATGCCCAGCCTCTTGAACCTCTCCCCGTGTATATGTGTGATAATGTAAACACAAATAACATGAGATATAAGTAATATAAACTACATGTGATATAAACAACACAATAGAAATTCCATGCGATATAAATAATGTAACATTAATTGCATGCAATATAAATAATATAACATGAATTACATCTGATGTAAGTAATAGAATAGAAATTACATTGATATAAACAATGCAATATAAATCACATGCAATATAAATAATGTTACATTAATTACATGCAGTATAAATAATGCAATATGAGTTACATGTAATATAAATAAGATGATGTGAATTACATATAATATAAATTAATGTAAATAATGTAATATTAATATATGTGCTATCAATAATGTAATGTGAATTGCATGTGATATAGATGTGATATAAGTTACATGTAATATAAACAAAGTTACATAAATTACATCATATTTAATGTATTTTTCGGATATACTATTTACGTTCACATTGTATCTCCTGACAGAATGTATCTTGAGGGCAAGGACCGTTTCACTTTGTTTTTGTATGTCTAGTGGCTTCATAAATGTTTGTGATTGAGTGATTGCATGATTCCTCTTCCACATATAATGTAAATAATATGTGCTATCAATAATGTAATGTGAATTGCATGCGATATAGATGTGATATAAATTACATGTAATACAAACAATGTTACATATTTGAAGATCATACGATGCATAGATCAAGGGGAAGACCCGCTAAGACTTGCCCCTCCAAGGTTACTCTCCATTGACTCTGTATGTTCCGTGAATGCACCACCTTATAAACATACTACCTGCCCCATTAGAATGTGAGGTCCTTGTACTGGAAGAGACCTTAGTGAGCATGGAGTCTCATTCTTCCATTTTAAGGATGAGGAACTGAGATGAGAGGTGAAATGACAAGGTCTCACAGCTGGTAAGCCAAGTCAACAAAGAAGGAAGAAAGTTATTAAGGGTCTGCTGTGTGCAGGGCACGATGCTAAATGCTTTACAAAGATGATGTTATTTGGTCCTTGTAATAACTCTGGTGGGTAGGTGCTATTATTATCATCCCCATTTTATAGTTGAAGAAACTGAGGCAGACAGAGATCAAAGTCACCCAGCTAGTAAATGTCTGAGGCTGGATTTGAACTCAAGTCTTCTTGATTCCATATCCACTTGTGCCACCTAGATGTGATTTTTGACGAGGTGGACACCATGCAGAGGAAGAAGGGCAGGGTAACAAGGGGCTGTAGGATATGGTATATGGGAGACTGAGGATGTTTCTCTTAGAAAAGAGAAGGCTTAGGAGAAGACAAGCCTGGGGTCCTGACTCCAGGCCAAGGGCTCTATTCTGTGCCCTACCTAGCTGCTCCAACTATGGACAAGCCTGTCCATTGTGCTTTTTCCTCTGTCTCCCCAGTGCTAGGCACAGTGCCTGGCACACTGGACACTTAGTAAGTGTCTCTCGATTGATTATTGTGACGATTCAGGGTGTGAGGAGGGCTGTAGCAGGGTGGTAGGACAGAACCACAGAATCTGAGCATTGGAAGGAACCCCCAAATCTCTGGCTGATCAGGAGGCCATCTCTATAGCATTCTGAACAAGCGGTCACTCCATTTGCCTTTGAGCTTTTCGGCCTGGGGAGACTGGAGTGCCTTTGTCTGTAGGCAAGAGAGACCAGTGGTTAGGAAGAAGGTTTTCCTGATTCTCCTTAAGGCTAGTGCCTTCGCTCTGTTGACTATCTCCAATTTATTATATATATATATATATATATATATATATATATATATATATATATATATATATATATATATATATATATATACACACACACACACACACACACACGTGTGTGTGTGTATACACATACATATATACACGTATATACACACATATGTAGGCATATATGTGCTTGTATGTTTGCATAGATACAGATATAGATATTTGTATGTTTGCATATTGTCTCCCCCATTACACTGTGAGCTCCTTGAGAGAAGCAGCTGTTCTTTGCCTTTCTTTGCATACCGGTACTTAGCACAGTGCCTGGCACATAGTAGGTGCTTTATAAATGCTTACTGAATGACAGTGAGGGAGACAGAGACAGAGAAACAGAGAGACAGAAAGAAGAAAATGATGAAGGAGAAGGAGGAGGAGGAGGAGGAGGAATAGGAGGAGGAGGATCAGGGGAACAGGTAGAGGAGTCAGGCTTACTGAAGGATAGGGATGCCTTACCTGTATAAAAAGAGTGGGCAATGATGCTGATAATTTGAGAAATGGTGGGTAGGTGAAGGAACTCACATCACATGACCTCAGTCTTCTCATTAAAGTAGTACTATGGGGCTCTAGCTGTAAGCATGGAAAATCAGGATGTAGTTGGTGGGAGAAGAGAGAAACAATAGTTTGAAATGGTCATGGTGGGGAATTCCACAGGACAGTTGATAAAGGTGGAGTCTGGAGGACTGTCAAGCAACTGTTAAGCCTCAGATGAGGTTATGTACCCAAAGAGCTGTGACTAATGGATTGGTGTCAACCTAAGAAGAAATTTCAAGTGCAAAGCATCATGGATCTACCTCTGACCCCGGGCTGTTTATCCTTTTGACCGATGCCTTGGGGGCAAACATAGATGGTACACTCATCTGATTTGTAATTGACCCAAAGCTGTGAGTGATGGCTAGCATAGATGACTGACAGGGTCAGGATCTAAAAAGATCCCAGTGGGCTAAAACTATAGGCTGGATCTGCTAAGATGAAGTTTAACAAGAATAAATGTAAAGTCCTATGATTTGGATAGGAATAAAAATTAATTATATTGCCTATAGGATGGAGGAAACCTGGCTAGACAAGTTTGTGTGACTAAGATCCTGGGGGGCTTAGAGCCTGTATTACATGTAATTACTGGAAGTATGTGAGTCCAGAGACGGGAAGGCTCTGGGGGCACATGATGGCTGTGTCCCAGTATTTGGAGGGCTGTCTTATGGAAGACGTATTAGACTTGATTTACCTGGCTGCATAAGATAGAACAAGGATTTTTTTTGCTGTTCTTTACTGCATTTTTAAAAAAATTCAATTTTATTTCATTTTCAGTTCTGAAATCTCTCACCTGCCCCTCCTCCATTCATTGAGAAAGCAAGAAAAACAAAACTCGTTACAGATATTTTTAGTCAGGCAAAAACAAATTCTCACATTAGCCATGTCTAAAAAAGTAAGTGCCTCCATCTGCACTCTGCACCCATCACTTCTTTGTGGGAGGGGGTGGTGGGGGTGTATAGCATGATTCATCAGGAGTCCTCTGGAACTGTGGATGATAGAATGTGGATTAACAGAATTTGCAGAGAGATTTGGGTTCTAAAAAAGAAGAAAAACTTCTTATCAAATGAGAGCTGTTCAAAAGTGGGAAAAGATGCCTTGGACATAATGAGTTCCCCATCATTAGAGGTCTTCAAGAAAAACCTGGATGGCCCCT
This sequence comes from Trichosurus vulpecula, assembly GCF_011100635.1. Taxonomy (NCBI): domain Eukaryota; kingdom Metazoa; phylum Chordata; class Mammalia; order Diprotodontia; family Phalangeridae; genus Trichosurus; species Trichosurus vulpecula. The sequence goes on along the minus strand of NC_050574.1, from coordinate 65,513,330 downwards.
ATCAGAAAGGTGGTAGAATGAATTCTAGGTCATGTATAGAGCCATCTTTGATGACCTCTGATGTACTCTTACACTCTGGGAATCTGTGGTTCTTTAATCCTTCAGGGTTCTAGAATACCAGCTCTTACCCCTGCCTTGTCCAAGGTTTCTCTTCCCAGAGAACCCATTATCCACTCACTCAGCAGGCTCTTGGGCCCATCCATGGTGCTGTGGGGGTGGTAAAGATAGAAGCTGCCCAGACTTTGCCTCTCGGACAGAAAGCCTCCAGTAGGATCAGAGAGGGTCCCATTAAGTGCTCAGGCCTGAGGATTCTGAAAAGGAGTAACTGAGCCTTGGGGAGCTAATCTCTGTTGAGTACACTCCAAAGAGAGTGAATTGTAAACAAGGAGACTAATTTATGATTTATTAACTGGTAAGGGCAGAGGGAGGAAGAGGAAGGGAACAAGGCATTTACATGACCCAAGCATTATACCAAGTGCTTTACAGTTATCATCTCCTTTGATCATCTAGAATCCTACAGGGCCAAGTAAGAGGAGAGATGGGGTATAGACAAAGTCAGCAGTGGAGAGGTGTAAATCCTGGCTTAGGAGCTCAGAGACATGGGTTCTAATCCAGTTCTCTTGCTAATTTATAATGAGTAGAAATATCCCTGGAGTAGGCTCAGGGGACCTGAGTCCTAGGCCTGGGTCTATAACTAACTTGTTTTCTCTTTCTAAGCTTCAATTTCCTCATGAGGGCATTGGATGAGATAATTTCTATGACCCTACCTAGCTTTGACATTTGACATTAGGTGGCACATGGATAGGATGTTAGGCTTAGAAGGAGAAAGACCTGAGTTCAAATCTGGCCTCCAATATTTGCTACCTGTGTGACCCTGGGCAAGTCATTTAACCTCTCTCAGCCTCAATTTCCTTCTCTGTAAAATGGGGATAATAGCAGCATTCACTCAAGTGAGATACTCTATGGAAATTACTTTGCAAACTTTAAAGTGCCATATAAACGTTAAGCATTCTAGGTTAGTTATTCTAATATTAGTTATTTTAAGATCCTTTTCTGGTGACCTTGGCCAAGTTATTTTCTCCTTTCTGGGTCTCAGGTATCTGTACAGTAAAGGAGTTTGGATACAATGCTCTTTAAAATCCTTTGTCACGCAAACATTTTACAAACCCATGAGTTTATATACTTCTCTAGTGACTAGAATACTAATGGTCACACTTTCCAGGACTTGGCAAAGGGAATTGGCCATCAGAGGAAGGTTTGGTGAGCTCGGGGTCTGAGCCAAAGCTTGGGATGGCATGTGGGTTTTCCCATCCTGGTTACTGCAGTTAAGAGGAGACTGTCTGTTCCTAGCCAGTACCCATCTTTCTAGGGAGACGATGCTCATGCTGGCCAGGTGGTGTATCTGGGGCCTCAGCTGGTGCCAGGGAGACACTGCCCCAGTCTCTGTGTCCAACTGGCAAGTAAAATGAGATCACTTCTGAGTTCCCTTGTGATTCGAAATCAGCCTATGGCTTTAGTACAAAGAGTGCCCCAGTTGAAAGGGACCTTGCAATGTGGTCAGTCAGTCAATCACTACACATGTATTAAGTGATTACTATGTACAAATCACTGTGCAAAGTGCTGGGGATCCAATGAAAGGTCAAAGACAGGCCCTGCCCTGAAGGTGCTCACAATCTAATGTGTATGTGTATGTGAATGTGTGAGTGTGTGTGACATGCAAACACCTACAGGCAAACTAGCTAGAGGCAGGATAAATTGGAGATAATCACTTGAGGGAAGGCACTGAATTAAGCAGGATTGATCGAGAGGTTTCCTGTAGAAAGTGAGATTTTCACTGGGACTTGAAGGAAGCCAGGAGGGGGATGAAGAATGAGAACATTCCAGGCCTGGGGGACAGCCAGAGAAAATGCCTGGAGAGTGTGTTTGATTTGAGGATCAGCAAGAAGGCTGGAATGGAATTCCATGGGATGGAAAATGGTAAGAGCACAGAACATCAGGGTAAGGAGGGGACCTTAGAACAGAGAAGAACATAGAATGTCAGAAGTGGGAGGGACCTTGGAACATAGAATGTGAGAATTGGGAAAGGCCTTAGAACACAGAATGTCAGAGCTGGGAGGGCCCTTAGAACACAGGGTGTCAGGGCTGGGAGGGCCTTAGAACATAGAATGTCAGAGCTGGGAGGGCCCTTAGAACACAAGATGTTAGAGCTGGGAGGGTCCTTAGGACACAGGATGTCAGGGGCGGGACACAGAATGTTGGGGTGGGAGGAAGATTTCAGAACTGGAAGACCTCTCTTCCCTTGAAGAAATAGCTGGATTGTCTAGTGAAGGGTCAGGGCCTCTGGGACTGTAGGAGATAAGATCGTGACCTCCTTACCTTGGGCCCTCACTTCTCCTTTGTGTCTGCATCATCCTTTCCTTGCTTCAGTATCCTGACCTTCTGCCCCAGTTAGCCCGGCTTTTCCGGGCAGGGAAGAAAGTGATATGATTACCGCCTCCTTTTTGAGAGGAAAGGAAATGTTCTCTCTGTTTGGATGTTTCTGTGGTTTGAAAGAGAGGTTCTCGGCAAGCCAAGGCTGAGCCCTAACACGTCTAGTGAAACAATTTCAGGCCAGTTTGGGGAGGAGAGCCTTCAGAGCAGGGAGGCTCTGCCCTATGGGGGGCTGACGAAAAGGGGTGGGGGAGGTGCGTGGCTCCTCCTCCTGCCAGCGCCTTTCCATCCAAGTTACCTGCTTGTTTTGGCCTTGTGGGGGTCTTGTCTGAGATGTATGAATCATTTCTCCCATTAGAATGTAAGCTCCTTGAGGTCCCAGATGTAGGGGGCCTTTGTTTTTGTATCCCCAATACTTAGCACAGTGCTGTTGTATAGGAAGCATTTCATAAATGCCTAGAGGAGGAGTGTGGGGCCCTGAGACGTTGGCCTGGCTTAGTCATTGACTTTCTGTGTGACTTTGGGGAACTTGCTTCCTCTTTCTGAGCTTTAATTTCCTCATCTAAAAAAACGAAGGATCTGGACTAAATAAGTTGTCTGGTCCCTGCCCGAGCTGATGTTCAGAGTCTCAAGGTCCTTCCAGCTCTAACATTCTGCATTCTCAGGCATCTTACAGTTTTGACATTCTAGGTTCTTAGGGAATTTCCATTTGTAACATTCCATAATCTGTGTTCCAAAAGTCTGCTGTTCTGTGTTCTAAGGGCCCTCCCAGCTCTGACATTTTGTGTTCTAAAGCCCCTCCCAGGTCTGCCATTCTGTGTTATAAGGTCTCTCCCAGCTCTGACATTTTTGTGTTCTAAGGGCCCTCTCAGCTCTGACATCCTGTGTTCTAAGGCCCTCCCAGCCCTGACACCCTGTGTTCTAAGGGCCCTCCCAGCTCTGACATCCTGTGTTCTACAATTCTCAGTCTTTACTATAGTAGGCAAACCTTTTTGCAGTCAGAAACAAACTGTGATGTGAGGAAAAAGTGGGAAGGAGAGTCATTGTGACACAAGACCCGAAAAGGCTAAGTTGAGCTAACTGAGGTAAACTGAGGCTGGGAGCACAGGAGCCAAGTTCTGGGTTTGCTGTCAGCACTGGCTTCTAAAGGGCTGAGCCAGTAGAGGTGGGTGCTCAGTGACTTCCCCTCCCCCACCCATCTCTGTTCTGCCTTCTTTAGGTCATGAGTGTGCTGCTTCTCATTGAGCACTCAGTGGAGGTAGCCACCGGCAAAGGATACTGCAAAATCCTACAGACGTCCTACTACAAGATTGGTATGTCCCTGGGGAAGTGGGGCGGAGGCTGAGGGAAGAGGAGGAGAAGGAGGGAGGGAGGGGAGGAAGAAGAGGAGGGAGAAAGAGGAGGAAGAGGAGGAGGGAGGGAGGGAGGAGGAGGAGGAAGAGGAGAAGGAGGGGGGAGGGAAAAGGAGGAGGAGGGAGGGAGGGGGAAGAGGAGGGAGGGAGGGGGAGAAAGATGAAAATGAGAAAGGGGGAGGAGGAGGAGGAGAGGGGGAGAGAGGAAGAGGAGGAAGAGGAGGGAGGGGAGAAGGAGGAGGAGGAGAGGGGGGAGGGAGGAAGAGGAAGAGGAGGGAGGGAGAGGAGGAGGAGGAAGAGGAGGGAGGGAGAGGAGAAGGAGGTGGAGGGAAGAGGAGGAGGAGGGAGAGAGGGGGAAGAGGAGGGAGGGAGGGGGAGGAGGATGAGGATGAGGAGAAGGAAGAGGGAGAGTGAGGGGAGGAGGAGGAGGAAGGGGAAGGAGGGGGAGGAGGAGGAGGAGTACCTGAGCCGGAGGGTCTGGGGGGGGTAGCTCAGTCAGTCCTGGGGGCAAGGAGTGAGGGGTCCTGGGGGCCTTCACCCTCTGTGGTGATTCACAAGCTCTCTGGGTGATTCACTTCTAGTGATGGCTAGAAAGTCTGTAAGCCAGCCCTTTTCACGGGTTGACACAGTGGCCCTCCATCTCCCATCTCCGGGTCTTTGCACGGGCTGTTCTCCATGCCTGAAGTGCCCTCCCTCCTCATCTCAGACTCTTAGAAGTTCTTGTTTCCTTTAAAACCCAGCTACCAGTGCCTCTCACACTACCCACAATTAATTGCCTTGTATTTAATAACAGTTATAATAACAACCATTTAAATAGTGCCTAATATGTGCCAGTCACTGTGTTAAGTAATTTTCTTTCACAAATATTATCTCATTTGAGACCTCACAACAACCCTGGGAAGGCAGTTGCTACTAGTATCCTCATTTTACAGATGAGGAAACTGAGGCAAAGGGATGAAGTGACTTACCCAGGGTCACTTAGCTATTATGTGTCTGAGGCTGCATTTGAACTCAGGTCTTTCTGATGCCATCTCACTGCTTTGTACATACTGAGGATCAGAGCTCTAGCACTGGAAGGGACCTCAAAGACCCACTATGTGTACATGTGATCTTCCCTGAGTCTCTGTATCCCCAATGGTTAATGAAGTGGCTGGCATGTAGTAAGTGCTTAATAAATGCCTGTTGATTAATTGGACAAATTTGATGATTGGGGAGTTCTATAAAATATCAGAGTTAGAGGCGTTCTTGGAGATAATTCAGTTCCAACTTCCATTTTACAGGTGAGGAGAAAGTAAATGACTGCCCGAAGGTCACACATTAAGCTAGTAACAGAAGCTAGAACCTAGATGTCTTGATTCTTTCTACTCCATGACCTTGCTCATCTTGGATCATGTCAAACCAGATCAGAACAGAAATTTAGAACTGGAAGAAACCATAGACACATGAAAAAACAGAGGAGTAGAGCTGTTAGATTGCTTGGCTATGGATCCCAGAGCTGGAAAGAGGCAAAGCCCTCATTGGAATGCAGGTTTTCTGACTCCAGGTCCACTCCCTGAGGCCGGACCCCAAGGCCCCTGACTGTGCTTTCCTTTGGTTTTCAGCGGACATCGCCTCCAGCTTCCTGCTCATCGTCATGCTCTTTATCATCAGTGTGAGCTTGCTCTATGGCGTACTCAAGGTAAGAGGCTTCTAGCTGCACAGCCCATCATGAGCCCTGGACCAGAAAGCCCCCTCCATCCCAACTGGCAAGCTGGGCAGCTCAGAAGCTTGCTTGGAGAGCTCATGTTGGAGCAGAGCTTATGTTGGCTTCAAAGGCTCAATGATTCTGGGGGAAAGTGTGTGTGTATGTGTGCGTGTGCGTGTGCGTGTGTGTGTATGTGTGTATGTATGTATATGTATGTGTGTATATGTGTGTATGTATGTATGTATGTGCATGCATGTATGTGTGTATGTGTATATGTATGTGTATGTGTGTATGTGTGTATGTGTATGTAGGTGTTTGTATGTGTGTGTTTATGTGTATGTGGGCAGGTATGTGTGTATGTATGCATGTGTGTATGTGTATGTATGTATGCATGCATGTGTATGTGTGTGCATGTGTATGTGTGTGTGTATGTGTGTGGCTACGTGTGTAGGAAGCACGAATGACTCCGACTCTCCATTCTCTGCTTGGGGCTTTTGGGGCTGCCATGATATTTAACCCCTTCGGATCCCACTGGGGAATGAGCTGCCACCCTCCAGAGGGAATCTGCTTCCCTGTGGCCTCCTCCAAGTCCAGAGCAGGTAACCTGAGCAGACCTATGATGGATTATCTGGGGTTCTCAGAGATCTGTGGATACGTCCAATAGATGATCATCTGTAGGATGCAAAGTAATAATTATGATAGCTGGCATTTGTATAACTTAGTATTCACAATGCACTTTACATGGAACACCTCTTTTTATTCTCACAACAATCCTGGGAAGTAGGTACTATTATTATTCCCATTATACAGAGGAGGAAACTGAGGCAGACAAAAGTTAAGTGACTTGCCCAGGGTCACACAGCTTCTAAATGTCTGAAGCAGATTCTGAACTCAGGCTTTCTAGCCTCCAGGTTCCTGCTTCTACATACTACCTCAGCCAGCTGACTAAGAGGCACGGATATGGTGCAAAGAACAAGGGTTTTGAAGTCAGTAGACCAGGGTTCAATTCCTTACTTTCCCTGTGACCTTGGCCAAATAACTTTCTCTCTCTGAGCCTCAGTTTTACTCATCTTTTAAATGGGTTAGAATAATTCTTGCCTTGCCTGCCTCAGGGGGTTGTTGTGATGATGAAAATGAGAAAATTAGTGCTAAAGTGCTTTGTATTTTTCTGGAAACCCTCCCTTGCCACATTAAGTCCAGATTTTCTCCTCTACTGGCCACCAGAAGGCTTGAAATCCATCACTAGAAATTAATTTCTTTGAATTAAGACCTGTGTTCTCTACTGCAGAGCAAGCCTCCTTGGGTGGGACAGCGAAGGAAACTGTTATTCATTTCTCTCTAAGTGTGAGTGAGTTTCTTTGTGGGAGCCTTAGTTTCCTGGCAATTACTGAGAGCAGAGGCACCCAGGAGGAAGTTTTTGTGGGAGGGAGAGAGTAGGAGGGATTATTTTGGAGTCAGGCAGACCTGGATGGGTCCCCACCAATGTCCTCTGGGGACACTAGATGCTTGCCAGGGGGCTGGGGCTCTGAGGAGGAAAGAGCAGGCCCCAAAAAGTTCATAGAGACAAATGTCCTTTACTTCCTGGAGGCCGGTTCTGTGGGTAGACTTGGCCAATGCTGGGCAAGTAACAGAAGTGAGATTGGGAAGGGGCGTGTTGGGAATGAACTGAATTCTGAAAAAGACCTAAGGATGCAATTAGAGGCGGAAGCTGTGTCAAAGGATGTCAAAGGATGTCTACACAGCACCATGAAAATAACAATTTGGGGACTGATGTGGAAGCTTCTTTTGAGGCCGCCATTATATCTGACCCCTGAACCACCACTTGGATCCCAATGGGGAGGGAATGACCATCTTTCTGAGGGAATCTGATCCTCTGTGGCCATCCTATTAGTAAAAGCCTCGTAACCTGCAGTGGATTATCTAGGGGCTCCCATAGACCAAGGGCCCACCTCCTCTGTACCAGCCATAGATGAGTTAGAGTGGCATCCTGGCCATGGGCTTGTGGTGGGAACTCATCAAAAGACTGGGACAATCATTAATCTTAGTAACACTAGGCCTTTACACATCTCTAGCACCAATAATTTTTAGAGCCCTTTCATAGGCAATCTCATAGAATCCCTCACACTATCCCTGTGATCTGGGATTATTATCCCCACTGGATAGAGGAGGAGTCTGAGACTTGAGAAGAGAAGCAGCTAGGCCAAGGCTACATAGTGAGTTAGTGGTAATGCTCTGACTAGACCCCCCCATCTTAGGACCCACCCTGGTCTAGGGTTCAGGCCCTCAGGCCATAGAGGCAAGCCCAAGGTTTCTTTCTGGCCTGAATTATCCCAGCACATAGGCCCCCACTTGGCCCCTCTCTTTGGCCGTGAGATCTCTGGGTGAAGAAAAGATGCACTCCCATTTCGTGCTCCGGAAATGGAGGAGAGACTGACAATGGGTTAGTATTCTGCGGCATCTGCGGGGCCCCATCATGGGGCTTTGACTCAGCATCATTGGAAAGAGGAACTAACTCTCCTCTCTGCCTCTGAGGCCCAGGAAAAAAACACACAGAACTAATAAACAATGGACCTCAAATGACATTGGTGGGGAAATAGGTCCTGAAGAAGGGAGACCACAGGGAACAGGGATCAAACATTGGGCTCCCCTTATCATCAGGTTTTTTGCAAGCTGTCTGTCTGTCACGTTGCTTGAGATTAGACCGCTAGATAGTCACCCCTTGGGGTTAACAAACATACCAAATTCTGGGAGGGAAAGCACCTATAATCTACTTATTACTCATACTTTAGCAGGAACCATGAAATAAGTTGCTTTCTAGCAGTATTATTGGCTGAAACCAGGGGACCCAAAGGATGAAGGCTTTGGGCCTGGGACAAGAAGGAAAGATCATTTTAGAGCTTGGTATTAGAAGGCCCATGTTGGTTCCAGGGCAGTTAGGTGTTACAGTGGATAGAATAGCGGTCCAGGAGTCAGAAAGTCTCATCTCCCTGAGTTCAAATCTGGTCTCAGACACTTACTAGCTATGTGACCCTGGACAAGTTACTTAACCCTGATTACCTTAGTTTCTTCATCTGTAAAATGAACTGGAGAAGGAAATGGCAAACTACTTCAGTATCTTTGCCAAGAAAATCCCAAATGGGGTCATGGAGAGTTGGACATGATTTAAAAGATGATCGAATAATAATTAGAAAGCTTGGGTGGTCTCACAGGATCATAGGATCACTGATTTAGAGTTGAGAGGGCCCTTAAAAATCCAAATGTCCAAATCCTTCATTTTAAAGATGAAGGAACCCAGCCCAGAGAGGTTTAGACTTGCCCAAAGGGTGGAACTGGGATTAGAATCTAGGTCCTTTTACTCCAGATCTGGAATTTAAATCATGGTTGGATACAAGTAAATTCAGCAGCAGAAGGGTAGTAAGACTCTAAAATGAAATAACCCTGAGAAGTGGAGGAGGAGAGCAACACGGAGAGAGGAAGAAGGAACAATGCAAGGCAGAGAGTTTGGAGTTCAAGGAAGGCCTGGGTTGACTCTGTCCCAACCAGGCTGACACCATGGCCCTGGATACCTCGACTGGTTCTAGGTCTGCCAAGGGGAAATAGAGGTCAGAAAGGGCTTGGGGCAATCAATAAGCGCGTAGGCATTTGGGGCATCGACAGTGATCCATCCCTAGGATAATTCAGGCCAAAATCCCACTCCGAAACCCTTTCGCCTAAAAAGCCCAACAGTGGCCTAGACTTTGCATGCTGTTTCTGTGGCCTGGTGGGAGGTATCATGAGATTGTAGACTGAGAGCTGGAAGGAACCCCAAAGTCCTTTTAGTCCCAATACATCATTTTACATCTGAGGAAACCGAGGCCCAGAGTGACTTTGCCAAGGTTAGTCAGAAAGTTTCGGATGTGAGATCTGAGTGCTCTTCTCAGTGTACCCTGTTGTTTCCATGCTGGACATCCAGAGGCACGGGAATCTTTCTAGAAGTCAGGAGGCCTTCCCTTCTCTAGACCCAAGGTTACTTCATGATCAGCCAGTTAATTGATGCCCTTCCTTCCTTCCTTGGGGGGTTCTTGTGAGGATTGAAAGTATCTGCTCTTCAAGAAGTTCAGGCTGGCAGTCAGAAAACTCTTTTTTAAATTTTCTTCAGAACCGGGAGCGACATCTTTTGCCCTTCCTGTCTCTGCAAATCATGGATTTTCTCCTGTGTCTTCTCACACTGCTGGGCTCTTATATCGAACTCCCTGCCTATCTGAAGTTTGGTTCCCGGAGACGGATGGTGAGTACCCATGGAATGTCGGTCCAGGAGTCAGGAAGTCTCATCTCCCTGAGTTCAAATCTGGCCTCAGACACTCCTAGACCTCCTTAGAGCAGATTGGATGTGGGACTCTGGGTCATAAGAGATCAGAGGTTGGGATGATGGCAGGACTGAGATCAGCAAGGCAGGCAGCTACCTAGGCTTAAACACACACGGCATATTTTCATAGGAGCACAAGCCTTCTTAATGTGACTTTTGATGACAGCACATTTTTCTTGTTATTTTTGAATTTTTTTCTCTTTGGTAAAAGTTTTATTTTTATCAATGATTTATTTGGGCTTACTACTTAACTGGATCCGTGATTCATCAATCGGAAATTCCCTCCAATGATGCAGATTGAAACCCGCACATGTCTGCCTTTCCTGTGCCACTCAATCCTTGTCTATGTTGTCCCCAATGTCTGTCTCAGAGGATCCACTTGGCATTCTGGAGCCTTTCCTTGATTTCCCCCAAAGTCACAAGGCTATCAGTGGAACACTCTGTTCCCTTCTGCTCTTTGCACCTGATCAGACCATGTTCTTCCTTGATGACACTATTTAATTAATTTTATTAATATGTAATTAATTACTGTTTAATCCTGTCCTTTTTTGGAGTTTTTCATTGTTTGTATGTTGCAGCCTACTTACACCCACCTTTCTATTGTCTTCTGAGTAATGTGGTAGTAATGCTATATGATGACACTGATAAAATGGTGAATGTGCTCAGTGGATAGTGTGCTAGCCTGGAGTGAGGAGGACTTGAGTTCAAATCCAGCCTCAGACACTTGTGACCTTGGGCAAGCCACTTGACTTTGTTTGCCTCAGTTTCTTCATCTATAAGATAAACTGGAAAAGGAAATGGCAAATTGGGAAAGTATTTTTTTTTGATGATCTTTCTGAATAAAATAGAACCTTTTCTTTGGTTGAGATCTCCTTCCTGGAGGAAGCCATATGGGTTGTTTACTTCCCTAGTTTATAAAGCAGAAAATTGACCTTCTCATCAGCAGCATTCAAATTCATTTAAACAGTATTAATTCATAGGAGTTTTTTGTCATCTTATATTTTCTATTTGAAAAACTATTTAAAAAGTTTTATCTATGCCTTTTGTTTTAATACCCTAGTTTTCCAAATGTACTGTTTCCTCTCCTCCTTCCAGTGGGTCTTCCTTTGGAACAAAGGGGAAAATACATTTGAACAAAAGCCAACTAACACATTGACTTACTTGGACAGTATATGTAATATTCCACATCCATAGACCCCCACTTTTCCAATAAGAGGAGGGAAATGTAAATGCATGCTTTCTGATACCAGAAAAGTCCATTCTCTGTGCTTCACAGGAATTTATTTTGTGATACATTAAATCTCAAGTATTATACAGAGGATCAGGCTGGCGGCAGGTGTGCAATTTTCAGATTTTTGCCTAAGGATGCATAAATACCTTACCTGAACTCAGTGCTGGGCAAATTATAGAGCTAGGAGCTCTATGTGGGTGGGGATCCTGGTTGAACAAAGAAAACACAGGACAGTCTATCTCTGGTTCTATAGCAGGGTAGGTGGGACGCAATCAGATGGAGGAGATAGGGTTGACAATCATCAAAGTAAGTGACTAGCAGGCCAGTCACTGGCAGATGTGTGAATTAGAATCTTCCTGAAACGTTGGTGTGGGCAGTGGGTCAGAAGAAGAGAGAAGCCCTAGCTTGGATATAAGCCCACCTCCCTTAAATTTCAGATGTTTTGAACTATCAGAGTTTTGGGGGGAAACCATTGTCCTGGTGATCTGAATTTTCTGGCTAATTGGAGGCCACTTTGAAAGCCCATTTCCATAGACTCACAGTGTTAGATTGGGAAGGGTTTAAGCTAAGACCATAGAACACTGGAACAGAGGATGCCAGACCATAGAATCATAGTGTGAAATAGTCCCAGCAGATTATAAAGCATACACCCTTTTTGTTTCAATCCTTGTTCTTCAAAATCTTTTTTAAAACGCCTTAATTAAGCAGCCAGGTGGAGTCCAGCATTGAGGCAAGCAGGGATCCATCATAGCTCAGCTCTTTTCTGTTCAACATTTTCAGCCGTTCCTTTGATGGAGGCATTGATGGTCTGTTTGTCAGATCTTCGGATGGCCCAAAGCCAGGAGGGACAGCTAACATGTTAGATAACAGAATTAGGATGCAAAAAGACTTTGGCAGGCCAGAATGATGGGCTGCTTTTAATGACAGGAAATTTAACAGGGATAGATGTGAAGCTTGACATTTGGGTTAAGAAGAAAATCGGCTGCACAAATATAGGATTGGAGGGGTGGGAAGTGGGGAAGTGGTGTGAGGTTAAACAGTAGTCATAAGACCTGGGGTTTTAGGTGGCTATAACCTCCGTATGAGTCAACAGTATGCTTTGGAAGCCCTAAAAGCTAATGTGATCTCATGTAGCAATGGTAGAGGCGCAGCGTCGACCACAGCTGGTGTGCACTGGATTCAGTCTTAGGCACCAAAGATATCCAGAAGACTTGAGGCAGGTAGAGGGCTCCATAGGGCACTGAATGTGGGGCCTGGAGTCAGGAAGACATGAGTTCAAATTTGACCTCAGAGATGTACTAGCTGTGTGACCCTAGGCAAGTCACTGAATCTTTGTTTGTCTCAGTTTCCTGATCTGTAAAATGGGGGTAATAATAGTACCATCTTCCCAGGGTTGCTGTGAGGATCAGATTGTAGAAAGTGATAGCACAGTGCCTGGCACATAGCAGGTCCTATCTAAATGTTGGCTATTATTTAGAACAACACGGACCAACTGCATCACATCCAAAAAAGAGTGATCAAAATTATGAGAGCCCTGGAAACCGAGGTCCCCTAAGGATCAGTTAGCCCCCCAAAAGAGAAGACTTGGGGAGGCAGAGCTGGAAGAGACTGCCCGACAGCAGGCATTGTAGGCTTGTGCCACCACCTGCCAGGCTTTGTTACTGCTTTTTAGGTGTAGGTTAGTAAAACTAAGCTGATTACTGGCTCGTTAAGTGCCACTCCTGCCCTTTCCACTATTATCTGACAGATAGGCATGCCTGAATGGTAGTCACAAAAGCTAGCTAGCATTTACATAGCATTTTCAGGTTTGTAAATCGAGTTATGAATGTTACCTCATTTGATCCTCACAACAACCCTGAGAAGTAGGGACGATTATTATTATTATTATGAACATAATAGTCCATTTTTGTTGTTATTTGGTCATGTTCAACTCTTCTTAACTCCGTAGACCATAGCATGCCAATAACGCCCATGGAGGTTTCTTGGCAAAGACGCCGGAGTGGTTTGCCATTTCCTTCCTCCAGCGGCTTGAGGGAAACAGAAGTTAAGTGACTTGCCCAGGGTCACACAACTAGTAAGTGTCCGAGACCAACACTCTATCCACTGAGCCACTTAGCTGCCTCCAAGCCCATCTTACAGATGAGGAAACTAAGGGAAATGGAGGTCAAGCAACACGGGGTCAGACGGCTGTTTAGTGTCTGAGGTAGGATTTGAGCTCAGGACTTCTTGACTCCAAGTCCAGCTCCCTATCTAGCTGCTCCATTGGCCTCAAAATCCAAAAGGGTGGCCTTCCCATAGCCAGGAGGAACAAGGAATGTAGCATGTTTTCCCAACCAGCTATGCTTTCTCTCTGAAAAACAATTCTTTATTAAAACAACAACAAAGCATAACATCTTATCACTGTGTTTGAATGAATGTGCAAGTAGAACAAGATTCAAAGAAATACAATACTCAAGTACAGTTAAGTACCTTTCTGACTCACCTTCGAATCATTTCTACATGCATTTATTGAGTTTCTACTATGTGCTTATAGTTCATTCCTGGTCCTGGATTAGTCTGTCAAGTAACGCCAACCCACCAACCTTTCTCTTCTTCCTTCCTCCTCCAGAAAGGGCCCTTCAAAGTCCCCCTCATGGCTCTGCAGTTGCTGGATTTCTGTCTCAGCATCCTGACCCTCTGCAGCTCCTACATGGAGGTCCCTACCTACCTCAACTTTAAGTCCATGAACCATATGGTGAGTGGGATTGATCGCTGGTGGATTTTAGTGTTAATCTTGGTCTGAGCTACTTAGGATGTCGATGAAATAGACATCCACCCCCTAAGGTGCTTAGGAGTGGAGGAGATGCTGGGTTGGAAGTGATGGTAGCTCAATTCAGGTTGTCAGATGGTTCCCTAAAATAACAGTCAATGACATCTGTCCCTGTGACTCTTGCAGAATTATCTCCCAAGTCAAGAAGGCATAACTCAAGACCAATTTGTCAAGCTGATGATTGGATTCTCCATTGCATTCATCATTGTCCTTATCTTGAAGGTATGTAATGTCCCCCTTTGTCTTTCCCTTCTCTCTTCCCCACAGCTGCTTAGGGTATGTGTTATAGAACTCTCAGTCCCAGGGCTCTGGACTGCTAGGGCCCGAGGGTAGCTCATGGCAAATTATGGAAACTGGCAAAATTTATCTTTGGTACTCCTTGCCTCTACCTCCCCTTTTGACTTTCTGTCCTCCTTCCATCTCCTACCAACCCAGGGAGCCAAGGACTCTCATAGTATTCTGGATCTCTCCTATTTAGAAAATTATTGATCTAATAAAATCAATTCCATTGAGGTATTAGGGACTGAATGTGTTCCCTCTCTCTCCCACCCTCAGCATGATGTGGGGTTTTGTGATTTGTACTCTGAACTCCAGTCTATTTTTTTTCAGGTCTACATGTTCAAATGTGTTTGGAGATGCTACAAGTACATAAAATCCCTAAATAGGGCTGAGGACAAAGCCAATACCAAGATCTTCCAGAAGGTGAGCACTTAGCTTAAGCTGTAACTAGATTGTGACAATGAGGGTTTTGCTTTAAGATAGAGACATTTACTGGGTGTGTTAACACTTTCAAAACTGTAACAATGTAAAAAAAATATGGTAATTAGAACATAATTAGCAAGAAAAATCAGTCAAAATGGGTTGCTACCTGGTAGCAGTTTCTTCCTCTCAGTGATTGCTGGCTAATTAAATTCCTTCCAAGCCTGACCTCCCCCTCCTTTCCTCCCTTACCCCAGGAGCCTCAGTCTCTTCTCACCCTCCTACTTCAACTGAATTGAGGACATGGTTGGTGCTGCTTATCCTTGGCATGGAAATGGCTAGTTCTACCTCTTCTAAATTTGACCTCCTGGAACTTTGGGGGAAGGGAGAGAGAGATTGCTGGAAAGCCAAAGTCAATCTCTTTTTTTGAGGAAATTGGGGTTAAGTGACTTTTCCAGGGTCATATCGCTAGCATCTGAGGCCACATTTGAACTCAGGCCCTCCTGACTACAGAGCCAGTCCTCTGTCCACTGTGCCACCTAGCTGACCCTGAAGTTAGTCTTAAAACAAGATTCAACCAGTGTTTCCATCTGTTTCCCAAAAGTGCTGGCCCCACCTACATTTTTGGTGTCCTCCCTATGGAGCAGCCAAGTGACTTAGTGGCTAGAACACTGGGCCTGGAGCCAGGAAGATCTGAATTCAAATCTAGTCTCAGACACTAACTAGCTGTGTGATCTTGGGCAAGTCACTTTGCCCTGTTTGCCTCAGTTTCCCTATATGTAAAATGAGCTGGAGAAGTAAATGGCAAACCACTTTGGTATCTTTGTCAAGAAAACCCCAAATGGGGTCATGAGGAGCCAGATGTGATTGCAATGACTAAATGGCAACCACTTCCTGACTCCAGGTCCAGTGCTTTATCCACTGTACCTATAGCTGGACACTTGTAATTGTGAACTCTCTGATCTAAATCTCCCTCTCTGGAGGTTCCATCCATTGCTCCCTGGTTTGTCCTCCAAATACTTGAAATAAGCATTTGCAAATTCATAGTTCACAGAGCTAGAAGGAAATCTGCCTCTCAAGCCAATGATTTTCCACTACACTGGACTGTCTAATACAGACCCCGGGCTGAATAACTGCGGATCCTCACTTAATAATGACTTCCTTGGTCCTGTTTTCAATTTTGAAAACCAATTACTTGGATGAATGAATAGTTGACCTGGTTATTCAATCTGCTGGGGACATAAAGATTTAAGCAATAGCCTATATGTTCACTCCCAGATCTCAACAGGTTGTAATGCACGGGGCACAGCTGACAAAATAGAATTTAATGGGGATAAGTGCAAGATTCTACACTTGAATTATTATTGTTTTTAATAAACTGCACATATATACATATATTTGTGTATAGGTATATGCATACATATGTGTATATATATGCATACATACTATATACACACATACATATATACATAAACACGTACATACACACATATATACATATATACGCACATACGTATACACACATATGTATATATATGTATATATGTATGTATGTATGTATGTGTGTATCTATCTATCTATCTATCTCTATATATCTATATATCTATATATATATATATATATACACACATACACATAGGATTAGACTTATTTTCCTTGGCCTCAGAGAGGGCAGATCTGGGAGCAAAGGGGAGACACGGGTGGGGAGGGGGGCCAGATTTCAGACCAATTGAAAGAAGACATTTCTATCAAAGAAAAGAAACAAATCCAGGTGTGCTAATAATGGATTTCTGAGGGGGTGGAAGTGACTAGAAAGCAGTTCATGGGGAAAAAATTGGGGGCTTTTTTGGTGGATTGCAAGAGTTTGGTATGAGTCAGCTGGAACATGGCAGCTGAAAGGGTGAATGAAATTCAGGCCTCCCCCATATAGAAGTGAGCAGTTGCTAGTCATTTCTCTTCTGCTCTGGTCAGACCACTTCTGGAGTATTTTTAGTTCTGGCCGCCACATTTTAGGATAGATTTTTGACAAAGTAGAGAGGCAGGGGAAGGAGGGCAAGGTAATGAAGGGCTCTCAGACAAGTTTGTGCGGCTAGGTGGTGCCATAGTGCACAGAGTCAAGAAGACCCAAGTCCAAATCCAGCCTCAGACACTTACTAGCTGTTTGACCCTGGGCAAGTCACTAACCTTGTTTCTTGCCTCAGTTTCCTCATCTGTAAAATGATTTGGAGAAGGAAATGACAAACCACAATAGTGTCTCTGAGAAGAAAACCCCAAATTGGGTCATGAAGACTGACTGACTGAGCTGAAATAACTGAACCACATCTACAATAGGAGAAGTTATATGTGTAATGGTTTTAGGAAGTGGGGGGTTTTCTTTTCAAAGAGAGAAGACTAGAGAAAAGGCAAGACTGGGGTCTCCAAGTAGTTAAAGGGCTATCTTTATGGAAGGGGGATTCGGTTAATTCTGCCTGGCCCTAGAAGGCAGAAATAGGAAGAACTTACAGAGAGGCATAGCATGAAGAAAAATACCGTGGGTATGTAGTAGGCACTTAAGCAATGCTTGTTGACTGACTGACCACGCAATGGGCTGCCTTGAAAGGTAATGAGTTCCCTGTGAGTTGAGGTCTTTGAGCAGAGGCTGGATGATGACTTTTGGGGGAGGTTGGTGTTGGAGAGAACACTCCTGATCACACACGGGGGTCCCTGAGGTCTCTTCCCACCCTGAGGTCCTGGGATTGTCTAGGAATTTCAGGAACTGGGCCCCAGCTGGGGAGCAGAGCCCTGCTACTAGTCCGGCTTCTTTGCATTTATCACCCACCTGACTCTTCTCTGCCTCCTAGGTGCTCCTGCCCACCTACGAGGAAGCTGTGGCGATGCCTCCCAAGGAGCTGGCCCCGCCCCCCTACTCGGCTGTGTGAGCCACATCGCTCCCTCCTTCCCTCGGCCAGGTTGCTGCAGATGCTTCTTTTTGCTTTAAGTGGCCCCCAGTTACTGTCTGGCTTCCTCCCAGATGTGTTTGTTTTCCTACCAACCCCAGCAGAACTCTGGTCTCTTTCACCCCTTCAGAGTCTGTAACTGATATCCACCAGGAGGAGGAACAGTTGTGGCTGATGCTAGAGGGGACCTTTCATATCATCTGGTCCAAACCCTCTTGTTTTAAGGATGAGGAATCTCGGGCCCAGAAAAGGAAAGTGACGTTCCCAAAGTTGTACAGATAGTGAATGGTGGAGCTGGGATTATGACCCAGATCCTTTGACTCTAAATTCAGCGTTCCATCGGCATGGTGCCGTGCTGCCTCCTAGGTGAATCCATTGGACAATTTGGTTGATAACTGAATGAGTCAGGTCAGCCCCACGATGCTTAATTCGGTCAAACAGCTTTCAATGCAGTCAAACTGTAGTGAATGAGTCAACCAACGGCCGAGCCCTGAAATTCATCTGTTTTGCTGCTTCACTGAATGCTTGGGGCAGTGTCCTCACCATAATTTCAGTGGTTGTGGGGTCTGGAAGGCTCTGGACCAGAATCATGCCCCCTCCTCCCTTCAGAATCACTTCCCTGTTGGCTACTGCTTCTGATGGAGGTTCTAGAGACCTGGGTGCCGACCCCTCTGATGGAGCCTGAGAGGTGGGCTAGGTATGGGGAGCCCAGGTGAGCTGGGCCTGGGTGGAGGGCAAAAGGCTGGGTGGGCCAGGCTTCTGGGCCGGGTATAGTTGCTTTCCATATGTAACAGGGAAGAGCTTCATTAAAATTGCATTAAAGCTTTCTCTATGACTGGTTCAATTCTTTTTTTTCCTATTTGTCAAATCTTTATTGGGTAAGTGGGAAAGATTGGCAGGGTCCAATTTAGTCCTTCTTGGCGGCAGCCCTCCTCATGGCAGCTAGGATGTTGCTGAGCTCCTCTCTCTCCCTCTTGGCTTAGATGTGAGTTCCCACCCTTTTTTGTATGAACTTAAGGACTCTCTTATCCTTAGAGACCTTTAACAATTCCATGGTGCACCTCTGGTAAGGGGCAAATCCACACACTTCCCGGATCATACCTCTCACAAACTTGGTGTGTTTGGTTAAGCGCCCACGGCAGTGGCAGTGTCTTGGCTTCTAAATGTTTTTGGTAACTTTGTGGCCCTTGTGGAGGCCCATGGCCATGGGGTTTCGGATGGCAGCCCAATGGCAGCCACAGCAGAAGAGCTACTGGCTCAATTCTTGAAGCGTGAACATTCTGGGGGGTGCTAACTTGTCTTAGGACCTGAAACTCCCACTCCCCTCCCTCTCTGGGGCCCTTCTAAGATACTTATCACATGCATAGAACCTTGGAGATGGGGGTGGGGGGAGGAAGAGATCAGAGGGAGGAGGGATCTTCTTATTGGCTGAAATGATTTCTTTCTGCTCTGATTCACACATCTATATCGCTTAATACCTTTGTGACCTTGGACAAGTCACCTGGCCTCTCTGATCCTCACCAGTAAAATGAGAAGGATCCTATGAGCATGGAATGTCAGAACTGGAAGAGACCATCTAGCTCAGCCCTCTCCTTTGGCAGAGGAGGATAGAAGAGGGAAATGATTTACACAAGGTCATGCAGCAAGTTAAGAGTACAGGAAATACTAGAACCTAGTTGTGGGGTGGTTATTATCAGACTAATTCCTGATTATTCCTCTGCTTGAACTCTCACTTCAATTCAACACATATATTAAGGCAGCAAGGTGGTATAGTGACTACAATGCTTGGTTTAGGAAGACTTGAGTTCAAATTTGATCTCAGACAATTTCTAGCTATGTGACTGTGGGCAAGTCACTTAATTTCTGTCTGCCTTGGTTTTCTCAACTGTAAAATGAGGATCATAATGGCACCTACCTCCCAGGACAAATGAGATAATTTTTAAAGTGCCCAACACACAGTAGGTACTTAAAAAATGTTTGTTTCCTTCCTTCATAAGTGAATTGCAAATATGTCACTTTGTTGGGCACTGGGGATGTACAGATGAAAAAAGGGGTAGTCCCCTCCCCCAGGGAGCTTATATTTTGCTTGGGATTGGGAAGGATGGCATGTACATGGACAAGCATAATACAAGGTATCATCTGACAGAGGGAAAGGAGAGAGCCAAGTAAGAGGCTCCAGGAAAAATGGAGAAGGGACATTGTCACTAAAGGGGTGAGGGTGGGGACCAGGGCTGGCTCATTACAGAAGAGGAGCCATGTGAGATGAACTCTGAAGTAAGAAGGATTCTGAGAGGTAGCGATAAGGAGAGAGCATTCTCCAGGCGTGCTGGTAGCTTGTGCAAATGCATTAAGGAAGGAAATGGAATGTTCATGCAATAGCCGTTAGTCCAATCCATGCAGGGGACATGGAATTCACGAAAAACACTAATGTGGAAGAAGACTGGAAAGTTAGGTTGGACCCAAATTATGAGGGCCTACAAACAGGCTAAAGAATTATTTTTTTTATTTTACCCTAGAGGTACTGGGGAGCCATGGAAAGTTTGAGCAGAGGACTCACACTGTAAGAACTGGTCTATAGGAAGAGTAGTTTGGCAGCTGTGTGAAGGATGGATAGGAGAGGGGAGATGTTGGAAGACCATTATTAAGGAGGTTAGTACCATAGTACTGCTGAGAGGTGACTAGAGCTTGAACTAAGGTAATGATTATGTGAGGGGAGAGAAGAGAATCAGTAGGAGTCGGCAACTGATTAAATGTCAAGGGTGAGGGAAGGAAGGAAGAAATAAGCTCTTATTAAGGGCCTATTATGTGCCAGGCACTGTGCTGAGTATAAGTATTATCCCATTTGATCTTCATGATAACTCTAGGATGTACGTCCCCATTTTACAGGTGAGGAAACTGAGGCAGACAGAAGCTAGGTGACTTTCCTAGGCTCACACAGCTAGTTTCTTAAGGCCATCTTTGAACTCAGATACTCCTGATTTCAGGCCCAGGGCTCTATCCACGAGCCACCTAGATGCCTCAAAGGCAAAATGTAAGATCAAAAACGATTTGGAGGTTTTGAGCCTAGGTGACTGGAAAAATACTGGTGCCCTCAATGGGAATAAGAAGGTTGTAAGGAGGGCTAGGGTTAGGGGAAAATAATTTGGTTCTTTGATGTGTTGAGTTTGAGGTGGAGGTAGGAGGCTGGGTGGAGATGTCCAATAGGCGGCTGGAGATGAGACCCCAAAGTTCAGAGGACAGAGACATAGGGCTGGAAGGTCTTTGAGTAGAGAGGAGAATTGAATCCGAAGGAAATAATGGTATCACCATGGATAAGGAGGTAGAGAGAGGAGAAGACCTAAACAGAGCCTTAGAAGACAGTGCAACTTAGATGGTGGGAGATCAATGGAGATTCAGCAAAGAAGACTGAGAAAAAGTGGTTAGAGAATGAAGGCGGGGGAGGGGAGAGAGAGAGAGAGAGAGAGAGAGAGAGAGAGAGACAGAGAGAGACAGAGAGAGACAGAGAGACAGAGAGAGACAGAGAGAGAGAGACAGAGAGAGAGACAGAGAGAGACAGAGATAGAGACAGAGAGACAGAGAGAGACAGATAGACAGAGAGAGCGAGACAGAGGGACACAGACACAGAGACACAGAGATAGAGACAGAGAGAGATAGAGAGACAGAAACAGGGAGACAAAGAGAGAGACAGAAAATAGGAGAAGCACTGTGGAAGCCAAGGTGGGGGAGAGTATCCAGAACCACTAGGTTTTGTCAGCAGAATCTTGAGCTGCAGAAAGGCGAGGGAAGATGAAGACTGACAAAAAGGTCATTTTTATTAAGCAGTTCAGCGTTTTCCATTGAGCAGTTCAGTCATGGAACGGAGTCAGATTGCATGGGGATGGAGAAGGAGGGGGTAATGTGGAGCTAAAGAAATGAGTGTTGACTATTATTTGTATGAGTTTGTCGGTGAAAGGGCCCCTAATGGAAGCAAGAGAGCTTGAGGGGATTCCAGGGTTAAGAGGAAGAATTGCTTTTTTTAATTTTTTGTTTTTTAGGGTAAGGGGGATCTGACCATGTTTGTAGGCGGTGGATAAACAGAAAAGAAAGAGAAGGGCGTAAGTGATGGGGCAAGCATCCAAAGGGGAGGGAGGGGAGTTGGCAAAAGGGGGAGTTCAACTTGGAAAGGGAAGCGTCTTACCCTCTGAGACTGGAGCAGAAAGGTAGAGGGAGCATGGGTGAAGGCGGAGGGGCTTTGAGCAAATGAAATAAGAGGCTCACATTGCCATCTTCTCTCGACTCTGCTAATTTTCTGCATTGTCCTGCTCACCAGCCTCAGAATCTTTGCCTTAGTTTCAGAAGCATGGAGTAGGGGGTGGGAATACCTGCTCTGGTGGCTGCCATATTTGTCATGAGCATGAAGGAGTCACCCAGGCCAGCAGAAACATTCATTTCTCTTCCTCTTGAGAAGAATGAAGGACTGAACTTGCATATATTGAGTCCAAATTTGGAGAGATATCATATGTCGGCTCATTCATTTATACATTCATTCATTCAACAAGCATATGAAATGCTCACCATTTGCCAGACACTGTGCTAAGCCCTGGGGATATAACCACACACATCCACAGAGTCTCTGACCCCAAGGAGCTTACATTCTACCTGGAAAAAATAATGTACACGTAAGTCAGAGAAAAATAAAAATAAAATAGATAGAAATTCATTTTGGGAGACAAGCACTAATACCTCAGGGGATCAGGAAAGGCCTTGAATAGGACTTAGGATCTGACCTGGCTGTTGAACGAAGATCAAGGGGTGGACACAAAGCAGTTAGTTGGTATGTTTTAGGAATCCCACACCACTTGTGCAAAGAAACAAAAGTGAGAGATAAACCATCGTATATGGTGAGCCTCAAATGGTTCAGTTTGTCCAATTCAATCAGTGTTATTCAACCAACCATCACTGAGCAGCTCTGGTGTTCAGTGACAGAGATGGGGGAGGCAGATACAAGCAAGACAAGACACTTGAATAAGAGTTATATATGCCAAACAAAATAAATTATACAATATAGTCCTTACTGGCTTCTTCTCCCAATCTGGATCAAAACTTGCCCAAGACTGACGTTTTACTTCCTTCTATCGCTCTCTACCTTTGTCCCATGGAACCCTGCCTTTCTTCTGCCTTTGGTCCCCTTATAAGTTCCCCTCAGCTTGCCTTTCTGTTCCTTCCACAGGCTTCCCCT
The DNA here is from genome assembly GCF_011100635.1 of Trichosurus vulpecula. Classification (NCBI taxonomy): domain Eukaryota; kingdom Metazoa; phylum Chordata; class Mammalia; order Diprotodontia; family Phalangeridae; genus Trichosurus; species Trichosurus vulpecula. Next base: position 65,490,626 of record NC_050574.1, on the reverse strand, counting down.
TCTAAGGTAAGAAGGCAACTTTTCAGTGGTCTCCCTTGGGGAAGGTCTAAGCCCCCAGACTTTACCTCTTGGTTCTGTCAGAATGTTTACAGAATTTTTTTAAGACAGCATGTTAAAAGCTAGAAGGGACATCTGAGATAGGGTCTATCCTTGTCAATTCACAGATGAAGAAACTGAGACCCAGAGAGGATAAATGACTTCGATAATAAGTTTGGGGTATTGGGAAGGGGCATAGGTAAGGTAAGAGGCAGAAGCAAGGATGTACATGGCATGGGCAAACACAATTAAGATGCTGGCCTGGCTGGAGCGGGGCTTGCATGAGTGGGATTCATTGAGTCGTACTTTCTTCCCTACTCAAAAGACTCCAAGTTCTTCTCCATAGCAGAGTCTTCTTTTATATATTTGCTGCATGAGACCTGGACAGATAGCACCTACACTCCCACTATGTCCCTCCACTTCATAGAACAACAGCCTTTACATTTGTGGAGGAAAAGCTATGCCCAAAGTCTGCACAGATGCTTCTGGAGAATAGCTAGGGCCCCTCTCCCAAGGGGCCCTTGTCTCACACTCCTTTGCTGGTATCTTCTGGAGCCCCATCTGGAACAATGGTGGAGTCTTTCAGCTTGGAAGGCCTTTGAACATATGTTGTTAGTTAGAAGGGAGAGAACTGAATGTTAGAGCTGAAAGGAACCTTCAAATAGAGTGTTGGAGGTGGTAGACACTTTGAAATGTAGAATATTGGGTTTGAAGGGACTTTAGTATGTGTAAGGTTAGAGCTAAGAGGGCCCTTAGAAAATAGAATATTAGAGCTGGGCGAGAACTTAGAACACAGAATATTGGATCTGGGAGAGAACTTGAAACACAGAATGTCAGATCTAGGAGGGAACTTAGAACATGGAATATCAGACCTGGGAGGGCCCTTAGAACACAAAATGTCTGAGCTGGGGTGGGGTGGGGCTTAGAACCCAGAATGTCAGAGCTGGGAGGGCCCTTAGAACATGGAATATCAGGGCTGGGAGGGCCTTTAGAACACAGAAAATCAGAGCTGAGAGGGTCCTTAGAACACAGGATGTCAGAACCAGGAGGGCCCTTAGAACATAGAATGCTGCAGCTAGAAGGGACCTCAGAACACTAATTTACAGAGCTGAATATATTAAAATGTGATGATGGAGTAGACAACAAGATTCGTTAGGGAGATTCAGTTTACTGGGCTTCACACCTCCGACTGCATTGTAGCCTATCTGGGCTTGGAAGAGTTCTAAACCAGGGGTCCTCAGGTAGATTTCAGGGAATTTGTGAACTTTAATGGGAAAAAAAATCTTTTATTTTCACTACTTTCTAACAGAAATTTAGCATTTCCCTCAGTTATGATTGCAGGCACAAATCTAATTCTGAGCCGGGGTCCATATATTACAGCAGACTGCCAGAGGGGTCCATGGCATCAAATAGATGAAGGTCTTTCCTAGAAAAATCTCTTCTTTTATAGATGAGGCCCAGAGGGGCTTCACTTCCCCCCTCCCTCCCCTTCCTGCCCCTGGATTATTGGATAGCCATTCAAGCTTCTTGATCCCTGGTCAGACCAAGGCTACAGTCTGGTGCTAAACAGCCAGGTGGAAAAGCATCTGGTCACATTGAGACCTGTTTTCTGAGCATTTGGCACCATGTAGCACAACTAAAGCCTTGATGGTTTTGATCTGGGTGGAGTAGGTCAGCGGAGGATAAGCTTAGTCTCCTGAGCCGAGGTCCCCAGGGGCCCATCTTTCTGGGGACCAGGGAAAGGATTACAGAGATTGTTGGACTCACAACCAGGCAGAACTGGACTAAGGAGATCATAGGTCTTCTAAGAACATGAAATTATAGGATTTCAAGAGCACCCCCTAGGAGCTGAGGATGGTCTGAGACTGAGAACTTGTAACTAAAAGGGAGTCCTGAACGTAGGTCTGTGGGGATTAGAGGTTGTCTGTGGGATGGGGATTTTCCTTGATTTATCCCATGGACTTAAGTGAGATTTACACACTCAGTAGCATCCTGACAAATTGGCTATTTTAAATCTTCCCACTCCTTAGAGAGAGTTAAGAGAGATAAATAACAGGCCCAATGAGACAAAGCTTGCTCAGGGACAGGCCCTGACACACCAATCCACAGATACATTCATCTTCCTAGACCCTGGATCCCCAGCACCCAGGGGATGTAGCTAGGTCTCTCTGAGCTGGAGGACATGAGGGAGGAAGCCAGCACCTGGGTCCTTAGATTCACTACACTCTATTTTCCCCAACACTAAGACCCTCAGTAGCCGGCCCCCATAATTCCTGTTCCCCTTTCCACCTCCCCTCCTCCAAGAATCACTCCTCTGGGGGCTAATGAGTAATAATGGGGCAGCCAGCAGCCACCTCCCCTCCCCGCTATCAACACCTTCTGGCCAGTTTCCTTTTTAGAGTTTCTGCCCTTCATGACTTTACTGCTCCTCTTTTTTTCTCTCCCTCCCTCCTACTTCTTCTTTCTTCTCTTTTTTCACATTTTACTCTCCTTTCCTTCTCCTTTTTCTCATCTTCTTTTTTCTTTTTTTACATTTTTATTCTCCTTTCTTCCTCCTTTTCTTCATCATCACTCAGGAACATTTTCATAGAATCATGGAATATTAAACCTGGAACAGATTTTAGAACAGAGAATGTCAGAGCTGGGAATTCCTCCTATTATATGACGTTGTTTGTCCAAACTTTGCTAGGCATATACTCTGTTGCTAGGCCTCTATTTGATGCACTTCCAGGTGAGGGAGACATGACAGAGTCTGGGTTCTGTTGGTATAACCTGCAAGAAACCAGGGTTACTCCCAAACCACAATGAGGCACCAGAATAGGACTTTAATGCATACCTTTAAAAATACAATTAATTTTTAGAATGATCAGTCGAGCGCCTGATAACTCCTTCTGCTCAAAGGGCAGGGACCCCTCACCCCCACCCCTAAGAACTGCTACTCTAGTTTTGAGATATTCTTTGGGTCTACATCCTTTAAAACCACATCTCATGAGCCCCCACTAGTGCTCCTACCTTTAATGGTTAGCCAAATGACACAATGAGTTCAAAAAGAAGGCTGTATGAGATCCCATAGAAAGGAAAGTAACAACAAAACACCCCCCCCCCCACAACCTAGGATGTACTCATCCACAAATACACAAAACATCAATAACACATTATTAATGCATATAGGGGACACACACAAACACAGAATTTGCAATCAAGGCAGCATTATCCCCAGCTCTGAGGACCTGAAAGATCTATTGATTGTCATTAATAATAAAAAAAATCTACCCTGGAATCTGATCAGTTTACCCAGAACTTATTCTTTGCTTAGATCTGGAATTTGTTTCCTGGTGTTTTTATTTTTAAAAATGTTTATGGAGAGGCTTACATGTAGGGAACATTGAGAAGTAACTCATGCCTTTGCAGCTGCAGGGCTCCTCATACCTTCTACACTGTCATTACACTGTTCCTGATGAGCCTGCGTTCCTCTGGGCTCAAAGTGTCCACACAACACTTCTTAGAGAGATGCTGTTCTGCTAGGCCTGGCTCCCCTAGAAACTGCTTATCTGAACACTGCTCAGATAGACACAGAGTTCTGTAGCAGACACACGATATCCATGGGATGAGTAGTCTCTTCGAGATGCTGCCTGACTGGATAATATTCAACCGGATCCATCGCTCCTTCAGTTCACAAGTATTTAGTAAGTGCCTACTATGTACCAGGGAGTGTGCCTGTTTGCTGGAGATATAAATATGATAAATGAAACAGTGTAATCCAAGAATTTATATCCTATTTCTTTGCTGTTTTCAACTTGGAGCTAGCTGAAATCCTTGGTTATCTGTTCCTTAAGAGGAGAGTGGACACTGCCATGCTCATTTCCCTCACAGAGGCTTCCTCTTTCCACCTCCACAGCTCTTTCAGAAGAGGCATTAAACTCTTGCCTGGGACAATCCAAAAAGGGCAGAAATCCTTGTCTGGGACAAGCAAACACACAAAAAAGCTTTCCCTCTGGTCTCATTTTGTTTTCTTCATCTTTCTCAGCCCCAGGCTCTTCAGAACAAACAGGAGAGTGCTCCCCATCCCAGGTAGTCAATACTGTTGGGCTTGTTTTTCCATTTGTACTAACTTGCTAGTTACTGACCTTGGGTTTTCTGTGGGCAACTCCATTCTGGCTCATGGTAAGCATTGCACATACTTCCTAATTCGAATATCTTCAGGCTGAATTTTAAGTCAGGCAAAGGTAATTTGCTTCATAGACACCCCAAAGCCCTAGGGTACGGGGTTCCCCAGTTTTTGAACCCTAATCCTCTTCTGTTCTTTGAGGTGGATGAATAGACAAGGAAAAGCTTCAGACAGATCAAGTCTGGGACAAGGTCATTGTCTCCTCTTCTTCCTTCCCAGTCAAATTTCTAGCCTTTTCATATGCAAATAGAGTCAGTCGAAAGCATCCTGGGGAGGCTTTGAGGCCGGTACTTTTGTCAAGAATGATAGCAATAATGAGGAGAGACAGCATATAATTCAAGGGATTCAAGGGTTCCTAACCTTTTTTATGTCATAGACTTCCCGCCCCCCCCTCACCTCCATCCCTCCCCGCATCCCCTCCCCTGTCCCTGAAGTCCAGTGAAATCTATGGACCTCTTCTCAGAATAGTGTTTTTAAATGCATAAAATAAAACACATAGGATTACAAAGGAATCAATTATACTAAAATAAAATTGTCAAAATATTAAAAAACCAAAACCAAAACCCATGTTAAAAACCCCTCTGCATACATGACCAGGCTTGGAGTCAGGAAAACTTGTACTGAATTCCTGCTTCTGATACAAACTAGCCGTGTGACCTTAGTCACACAAATGGAAACTTAAATCCCTTAGAGAGAGTCCTCTCTAGGACAATAGTTACAGAAGAGTTGCTGATTTTATTAGTAGAAGAAGTTTCCACACTGGGAGTTCCCTGTACTGCTGAAATCACAGGTCTGGACCAAAACAAAGTGTTCTTCTACTCACGAAGGGGCGGGGAACCTGCCTAGTGCCTTCCCTCTTAGACCATCAACAATTTATTCTGTCTATATCTTGTCTGTATGCAAATGTTTGCATGTTGTCTCCCCTATTACGATGTTGTTATTGGTCCTTCCTTCTCAAAGAGGACCAACGACATCAGGAGGGTGATGTTTTGACTTGCATGTGAATTGGATTTAAGTGAGGCAGAGCTGGGCAAAGTCATCAGCTTCACTGTCTCCTCCAGAGTCGTCAGAATCCAGTGGCAAGACACAGGGCAGGAGGACTGACTGATGGCCTCGCTGCCCCATTAGACTATGAGCTGCTTGAGGGCGGGAACTATCTCTTGCCTTTTTTAGTATCCCCAGCATTTAGCACCACTCCTGATACATAGTAGATACTTAATAAATGCTTGTTGACTAAAATGATGATGATGATGGTGACGGTGACAGTGATGGTGATGGTGATGGTGGTGATGATGGTGATGATGGTAATGGTGGTGGTGGTGATGATGGTAATGGTGGTGGTGGTGATGATGATGATGGTGATGATGGCAATGATGATGATAACATTTGCTGGGATGAGTCCTAGAGGCCAAAGCCCCTTTTGGAGACCGAGCTTTTGGAGGAACACCACTGTGTTGTGCATTCAGAGGTCCAGACAACTACACAAAACACACCATTCTGCTCCTGGGACTGAAGGTAGCCCCCTCAGGCCAGTTAATGTGGGACGAGACAGAATGTACAGCGGAGAGAGAGCTGCACGCAGGAGCCCAGGCCAGGGAAGGAAGAGGGGTGGGAGACAGGAAATAGTTTCGGTTTGCTGAAATGTTAGAACGGTCCTGGCCAGCCCAAGGTAAACGGAAGCTGCCTGAGATCTGTTCCCAGCCCGGCCAGGGGCCCTATCAATGCTGTGTTTGAGGCTGATACAAGCCTCCTTTGAAAGTGGCCCTAGCAGATGGTGGCTGGTGGGGGATGGTTTCACTCCTTTTGGACTAACTGAAAGGAACTGTTTTCCGATGGACATTCTCTGGCGTCAGCCCCTCCCGCCCCCTCATCTGAGAGCACAGAGAACAGGGGCCCAGCCAGAGGGAGAGTGAAGAGAACAGTTGGTCCCTGAGAAAGAGGGAAAGAAATCTCTAGGCTTCACTTGGGAAAGCCAGGTACCCTCAAATTACCTCCTTCCATCAACTTTGAGGACCTTCCCTCTAGGCATCAAAGTACCCATATAGATCACAGAGAATGTTCAGCAGGAATGGGGGTGGGGCAGGTAAAGGGAATAATAATTTTGCCTGTATTGCCTCACTGGAGACTTCCAATTACCCTGTAAGGTAGATAACCTGTTTCAGAGGAGGCTCAGAAAGGTTAAGGTCTTACAGCCATGTGTCAGAGGTGGGACTTGAACCCAGGTCTTCATGCCAGGAAGTCCATCATGCTTCTTCAAGGCTTTTTCTGAGGAAAGAATGGACTCTGGAGCACCAGGTGAGGTGTCTGAGGGGTTTAGGTAATTGCAAAAGGCTGTGTGGTATAGTGTCCAGATCACTGCATTTGGAGACAGAAGGACCTGGGTTCAAATCCTGACTCTGCCACTGACTACCTGTGTGGTCCTGAGCAAGTTGCTTCTTCTGGGCCTCAGTGTTCTCATCTGAAAAATGAGGAGGTTGGACTGGGTGGTCTTTCAAGTTCCTTCTTCCTCTAAATCTATAATCTAATGGTTTCTATGCATTGTTGAATGCTTAAATTCAGTCATTCACCCAACATTTATTTGGTACTCACTATGTGCAGAACACAATGTTAGGCTTTGGAGGAGACAAAAAACTTGGGCATGGCATGGTTCCTGCCTTCAGGGAGCCCATAGTCCGGTAAGAGGTGCTTGAAGTAAATCCCACAAACTGCAAGGTGTCCTCCATTGAGACGCAAGAGGCAGAGGGGGTGGAGGTGGGGGGCAGGAGCTTACCCCAATCCGGCATCTAGAAGATTCCCATTTTAATGAATTATTCTGGCTTGCCAGCCAGAAGTTAAAATGTTATTTTTTCATGATTTTTGCAAGACTGCAAGTGATGCCAGCACCCTCTAAATTAAGCTTCCTGGGGCAAAGTCCAATTTACTACACCCTGGTTACAGCTCTAGAAGAATGGCACACAAGCCCAGAGCCACACAGCTAGGAAGTGTCTGAGGCAAGATTCAAACTCAGGAAGATGAGTCTTGCTAACTTCAGGCCCGGCTCTCAGTGCACTATGGCGCCACCTAACTGCCCTCAGATAATATTAATACACAGTAACGTGGTAGGTGCATCCGAGAGACATAATACACACTCCTCACACCAGAGAAGGAAGCTTGTTTTCAACTGAGGTCATCAGAGAAGGTTTCAGAGTTGTACTTAGATCGTTTAACGTGCCCTCCCTCTCCCGTGCAGGAATCCCCTTTCCAGCACCTCTGGAGGGGGTCTTCCAGAACACTGCTGATTACTTAATTTTTGTAATTTCCCTTCTTAGACTGTAAGCTCCCTGAGGGCAGGAACTGTGTTGTTCTTTATCTTTGTAGACTCGGTGCTCAACACAAGGTCTTGAAGATAGAAGAAACATAATAAAAGTTCCCCCATCATCATCTCGGGCAGGAAATGCCACCCGGAGGTGGTGGGGAGTACTTTTGGTTAGGGTGGTTTATTGTAAGGAGTCACAGAATCCATAGACGGCTGCCTGAGCCACCAACAGAAGTACAGGCAGAGCCTGAAGCCTGGAGTACAGAGCTGGCTGAGAGATCGTCTGGCAGTCTGCTCAGTATCACGAAAGAAGGTAGTGCTCCACCCTTCTTGAGGGCTGAGGAAACAAGCAGGTGCTGAGGCAAAGCTATAGCCTGGACATTCTTTGACTTGGGTTGGAATTATCCTGCTGACTTATTTTCTCCCCTATCTCCACCTTCCACATCCTTAGTACTGTTCTGGTCCATCACTCCATTAGAGGTAACTGGGTGGCACAGTGAATGAAGTGATGTACTTGGAGTCAGGAAGATCTGAGTTCAAATCCAGCCTCAGACACTAACTGGCTGTGTGACCCTGGGTGAGTCACTTAACCTTTGTCTGCCTCAGTTTCCCCTTCTGGCAGATGAAATGAGGGGAATAATAAATAAAATGGAGTTAATAATAGCACTTCCCTTCCACACTTGTGAAGATCAGGGGAGGTGTTTGTTAATTGTTTTGTAAACCTTAAAACACTATAGAAATATAACACCATTATCATCATTTCATGGGAGGTGTATAGGAAAGTCACTCAGAGCAGCAATGGTGTCGGTATAGACCTTTCAGCTTTCTGAGATGCCAACAACCAACTCTCCAGAAAAAAATGCATCCATAAAACATTTTAAAAGTTTAATCTTCCTTATTAACATTTCCCCCATCACTTTCTTAAGTCTAGAAATCAACAAAACAATAAACCAAGTCTTTATTTGTAGTAGTCGCTCATTTCCAATGTATAAATGCTCACACTCAAAATTTTACAGTCGGCTCTCCTTAGCCAATAAGAGACAGCTTTGGCACACTCCTGTAATTGGCCTTTTCATACACTGCTGTCCACCCTGGTTGAGTTGTTGGTCAGTTGTGCCCACCTCTTCATGATTCTGTGGACCATACTTTCTATGGGGTTTTCTTGGCAAAGATGCTGGAGTGGTTTGCCATTTCCTTTTTCAGCGCATTAAGGCACACAGAGATTAAGTAACTTGCCCAAGGTCACACAGCTAGTTAAGTGTCTGAGGCTGGATTTGAACTCAGGTCTTCCTGACTCCAGGCCTATCTACTGAGCCATCTAGTTGCCCTGTGCTGCTGCATATCGACTGTAATTGGATTGGAAAGATCTCATCATTAGGACTTTTTTCTTTATATTGAGCCCAGCTCTTTCCTGGAACTTCTGGCAGGGGCTCCTTGTTCAGCCCCTGGGGCCAAGCAGAACAAAGTCCACAATGACCTTTCACAGGACGGCCCTTCAAATAATGGAAGATGACTGCACTGCCATGGGTTAAGACTGAATATAGAATTATGATCCATAGATTGAGAGCTCAAAGAAACATTGGGCATCATTTAGGTTAGGGGATCTTATTTTTAAGTGAACTTATTTTAAAAAAAAATTTTGGTAATTGTATTTCAGTGTATGTAATTGACTTCCTTTGCAATTCTATATATTTAATGTTATGTATTTAAAAACCTTATTTTTAAAAGGTGTTCACAGGGCTTCACAAGACTGCCCGAGGGGGTCATGATGCAGAAAAAGTTAAGAACTTCTCATTACCCCCTTTTATGGATAAGGACACTGAGGCATGGATAGGTTGTGACTAGTCTAAGTCACACAGGGAGTAAAGGGTGGATTCAGGATTTGAATTCAGTTCCCTCAGTTCTAAGCTCTAAGTGGTTGTCACTGGGCCAACGATACTTCTTTGATTTCTAGTCCTCTCATCATCCTGGTCATCCTCCTCTTTGGGCATTCCAGCTTATCAGTGTCCTTCTTAAAATGCCCACAAGAGCACACAATGCCCACATGGGGTCTGACCAGCACCCAGCTCAGGCAGACTGGCTGCAGCTATAGGAATCTTTTCCCTTCTCTCTGCTGAATCAATCAGTCAACAAACTTTTATCCAGCAGAGACTGTGTCAGATGCTGTGCTAGGCACTGGGAACTCAAAGATAAAAATGAAGAAATCCCTGCCCTCAAGGAGCTTATATTCTACTTAACCTCTCATGATTTAGACTGGTGATCTTAATGCGGTATAACCACAGTGGGAAGCACTGGCTAGTGAGCCCAGGGGCGACAGACCAGACGGGTGATTGATTAGGGATAGAGCACTGGAAGTGGGGCTAGGAAGACCTGAGTTCAAATTCTGCTTCAGATACTTACTAGCTGTGTGACCCTGGGTGTGTCACTTAACCCTTGTCTCCTTCAATTTCCTCAACTGTAAAATGTGGCCAGTAATAGCACCCACCTCTTAGGGTTGTTGTGAGGGTCCAATGAGGTAATATTTGTAAAGTGCTCTATAAATACTATATTATTTATATATAACTATGAATAACAAACTCTACTTGGGGCCATGGGTAGTTAGGTGGTACAGGGGAGAGAGTTTCAGGCCTGGAATCAGGAAGACTCCTCTTCTTGAGTTCAAATCTGGCCTCAGACATTTACTAGCTGTGTGACCCTGGGCAAGTCACTTAACCCTCTTTGCCTCAGTTTCCTCATGTGTGAAGTGAGCTGAAGAAGGGAATGGCAAACCACTCCAGTGTCTTTGCCAAGAAAATCCCAAAGGGGGTTATGAAGCATTGGATATGAAATGACTGAACAGTGAAACAACAGCTCGAGGACGGGGTATTGAACAAGCTAATCTCTGGAGATCCCTCCCAGAGCTTGTCCTAGAAACAAAACTTTTCATATTTTCCAGAAATTTGAGAGTTACAAAGGATTTTCCTCATGATGACCCCGGGAGGGAGGATTACTGCCCCCATTTTGCAGGTAAGCAAACCAAGGGAGATTAAGTGACTTCGTTATAATCACAGAGCTAGTGAGTGGCTGAAGTAGATCGAGAAGTCTGAGTACTGCCAGCCCACTGAGATACCACCAACAAGAATGTCTCCAGTCTTCAGGATATCAAGGCACATTAAACACTTCGACTGCCTTTATTTAGAATGAAATAGCACCAGGCCTTGGCCTGGCCTCTTTCCTCCTCAGTTTCTCTCCAGAGCTGAACTACTTTGGTGGCCAATTAGTCCCAGGCTGAGTTTCCTGTTGGGGTCCCTGGGAGACCATTTGGAATGTTAATTTTCCCAATCACAGCAGAGGGACCTGACTGTGGGTTTGGCTCTGTGGTTGCAGGGACACCGGGGTGGCTCTGCTGGCCTCTGGGAAGCCTGGACCATGGTCAGGCTGTGGGTTTGGCCATCCACACTCACAGTGGAGGCCTGCTGGGGTGGCCGGTGGTCTGATGTTGAAAAAGCTGTGAAATGTTGATTCAGAAGGTGCAGGGCTGTCACTTCTTAGGGCTCCATAAGGTCCTGTTGGGACCCAAGAAGATGGGGTCTGAGGAGGATCATGGTTGGGTAAGGTCCACAGGGGCTGACTGAAACTTCCCTGCTTAGATGGATAGGGAAAGCATTTATTATAAGCTTACTGTGTACCTGGAACTGTGCTTAAAAAGTAGGTATTAGAGATCCTAAGCACAGGTGGAAACCAGGAATGAGAGTCCCCAAGCCAATATCGGTAGCTGGGTATACAAATTGGTGAGTGAGAGAAAGAGGAAGGAAGCAGGATCAGAGAAATCAATCAATGGATAAATCAATAAATTAATCAATCAATAAACATTAAGTGCCTACTATGTGCTAGGCACTGTGCTCAGCACTAGGGGTACAAAAAGAGGCAAAGGTAAATTCCTGCCTTCAAGGACCTTATAATCTAATGGAATGAGCCCTGCTACATGGCCAGTCAAGGCCTTCTTTTTCTCCAAGAGATATCGGTATCAATGACCTTGGCCTCTAATGCTAATGCTGGGAGTTCTTTGCGTCCTGCCCCTGGTCAGGGCTGCTAACATTGATGCAGGTCAGTACTTTGTCTATGATTTTAAGAGGCCAAGCAACTTTCTTGGGGTCTCAGAGATAATATTTGTCAGAAGGTATTGAATCTAGGTCTTCTTGACACCAGAGCTGGCGGCAATATTTCTACCCACTACACTACATTGCCTCTTTGTCAACTATTAGAATCCTGCCTCCAAATAACTGGTGCACAGCAGTAGAAGGGACTCATTCTAAAGCATTAGTAACTATGTGCCAGGATACAGAGACAAGAACGAGATAAACCTGCCCTCAGGGAGCTTCCACTCTATCCTTAAAAATTGGCTGTCCTCCTCACTCAGTCAGCAGGGGTGGTTTGAATGCATTGTTCACATCCCAATTCAGAACAGTCTGGGAGTCTGCAGAAAGCATGGTATTGACCTTTCCCTTGTTTTCCCACACCATCCATGGAAGAGTGGTACAGTCTTATACAGTGCCACAGGTCCAGGTGAAAGTCACAGCTGTGTTCATATATGAAGTTATACAGATTAGATAAAAAAAGCCTTTTAAAAAAGTTTGCCAAAGGTCACTGCTTGTTTACTAACTCATCAAGGACCTATCTTGGAGCTCAGATGGATGGTCTCCTTCAAACCAAATGGGAAAAAAAATGGCAAAGAAAAGTGGCTTCCTGTCTTCAAAGGAAATCTGGGCCCTCTAGATCTTCTCAGGCCATTTGTAGCTTTCCCCACAGGAATCTAGGACCTGGGTTTGACTTACTCTCAGGTGAGAGGCTAGCTCTCCTGTGTGAAAATTCTTCCATAATTCCTGCAGCACAAAGGGTCATCCAGCTGGGGAATGGACAAAATGTCCCTTTCTCCACATGGCACACCAAAATTTCTACTGGGTTTCCTGGACCATAGGCAGATTTCCTCTGGGTTCTTATTCCATAGGGCACCCCAGACTTCCCCCAGCAGTTCCCTGCCACTGGAAGGGCAATGCAGTGAGAGGGCCAAACTTGCCTATGAATAGGACAAGTAAGTTTAGTTAGAGAAAACAGCAAACAAGAACAGCTAAGCACCAAAGAATGGTGAGTCTCCTTGGAGAAGAAGCTAAGCACTAAGGGTTGATTCCTTACGGTTTCATGTGTTGTTGTTCAGCATGTCTGACTCTTTGTGACCCCATTTGAGGTTTTCTTGGCAAAGACCCTGGAGTGGTTTGCCATGTCCTTCTCCAGCTCATTTTACAGATGCATAAACTGAGGCAAACAAGGTTAAGTGATTTGCCCAGGGTCATACAGCTAGTAAGTGTCTGAGGCTGGATTTGAACTCTTGAAGATGAATCTTCCTGATTCTAAGCCTAGCACTCTATCCATTGTGCCACTTTGATGCCTCCAAGGGTTTCCAGGCACACAGACGAACCTTCCCCTGTGGACTTGAAGGGCATAAGGGTCTTACAACACGAGGAGCCATCTAAGTCTATTTAAATACAACAAGAAAATATGAGCATTTCTCAGCTAAGCTGCCAGCATTTTAATCATGCAAAGTCCATAGTTCTCATGTTAGACTATATATCAATATGGATTCAGTAATATGGCAAGTATCATTATTGGAAATTTGAATAAATCGATAAATGCTCTAGCCTGCAAAATCATCTCAGATGGAACTGGCTCGTAAGGGAAAACAAACACTGGAGAAGCCAACTGGACAATTATAGTCCAAAGCAAAGAGAGGAAAACAATTGTCCATCAATAAAACAATTCGATCAAGCTATGATTAGTAGAATTTATGGTTTCTGAGGTGTCAATGCTCGTACTGAAAATTAAGCAATCAGCTCTGGAGAGCCAGTGAGGATGGTGGGAAGAGAAGAAACTCTAGGCAGAAAACAAGGACAGGATTTTTACTATCAGCTGGGTCTTTCCCCTGGAAGAGCCATAGGAATCACCCAACCCTGATAATTTGGCCTGGCTGCTAGCCTTTGCTTTGAGTGGGGGCTTATTCATGTTGGTTAGAATAAATCTTGTGCTTCCTTTGAAGTTATCACAGAAACATAACACAGAGATCTCTCAGCCTTCAGTGCCAGGATGCCACCTCCTTTGCCTCATTTATGAAGGGGGGGTGGTGTCCCCCCTCAAGCTGTTCTTTCAGGTCTGGGTCCAAGGAGCCATGCTGTGTTTGTGTGGTCCTGGGAGACACCACAGTAGTGTTGTGTTTATTTGCAGGGAGTAGGAGGGAACCACGGTGCTGGTCAAAGTATGAGAGGAAGTCAGAATGGATGAAACCTGGCTTTGGACTGGGTCTAGTTCACTTTTGTTGGAAAGAATCGATGGAGGGCACCTCCAATTTTTCTTTGCTACATTCCACATCCTTTCATAACCTGCCCCCATCCTTAAGGGAATTCATGGTTCCTAGGTCAGCCCCATGGTCTGTTTGATCCTTGGGGCAGCTTCTTGCCTACAGGTTCAGATTGGACATGGATCTCAGTGCATTACATCGTAAATGAGTTTGCTTTCAGTTAATGAACTCTTAATTTTCTGGAAATCCCAATTTTGTGAAAATGGGGAGGAGGAACAGCCAGGGGCCTGTCAAGGGGGTTTGAATCCCTTAATACACTACCTGTCTAGCATAGAAACAGGACTTGAAAAGAAACCCTAAGTTCATTTCCCCCTCTGTCAATACTGAACATGCTGTTCTAATTTCTGGAGTGCAAGGGGTGAAAGTTTTCATATTTTGAATTCACAGATGTTTATTTATTTTTTGCAACATATAGGCTTAATTTCTAAGTTGGTCTGTTCCTCCTCCATCCCCTTCCCCCTTCTTGGATTGCAGAATTCTGATGCTGTTTTTCTGCCTTCTAGGACCCACCTCTGTTCCTAAAAATTTACCTGCACCATATTTATCTTTCTATACTAATTAGAAGAAAAATGACACAGAGAAACATTATATTTTCCTTCTTGAGAACTGCTATAGAGCCTCCATTTATGGGCAGAGTTGAATGCTCCATTTCATAGGCGGCAATCCTGCCATGTCAGCCAATAGATCTTTGTCTGTGGACTGCCCACGGCAGAAAATAAATCTCCTTTAATACCTGTGTTGGAGGAGGGAAGGGGCAGAAATCACTCAGATTGGCTCACATTAATTCTGCTTGTCCTCTTTCAGGATTTCCTTGGGGAAAACACTAAAGGCCTTTGACCGATCTCGATTACTAACCCTAACTTGCACCTCACTGGTGCAGCCAAGGATTGTCCTGGGTCCCACTGTAGACCCCCAGCTTAGAGAATAATTGAAGAGTAGGAGGGGGTTGGGGACCCTGTCTCCTTCAGAAGCACTTTGTCAAAGTGAACACCATTTATCAGTGGGAGCAAGATAAAACAGTACTTATCTGGACTTAGATTGCTGAGCTGGAAGGTCCATTAAAGATTACCAAATTATCTTGCATTTACTTATCTGTTTGTAGTATTCCCTCTGGGCTCACTCTCCCAACCACCTTGGGCATTAGCAGGTTGGGTCCCCAGAAGGCAGTGACTAATGATCCCCTTGGGGTTTTAGAATTAACTCCTTAGTTGTTTTAGGTTTCCTGGGCCCTAATCTGGTATGCTTTCAAAGATCCCCAATATCAGTTGACTAGTCCAGGGGTTGGGGGCACAGGTTCCCCATCTCTGGACTCTGTTAGCTGAGGGCAGCTAGGTGGCATAGAATTCTGGGCCTGAAGTCAGGAAGATGTCTTCCTCAGTTCAAACTGACACTTATTAGTTGTGTGATCCTAGGCAAATCATTTAACCTTGTTTGCCTCAGTTTCCTCATCTATGAAACAAGCTGGAGAGGGAAATGGCAAACCACTCTAGTATCTTTGCTAAGAAAACCCCAAATGGGGTCATGAAGAGGACAAACACACTGAAATGACTAAACAGCAACATTAATTTCTGGAAAAAAAAGATATTTACCAAGAAGTCACAACGAGAACAATTGTTATAAACCAATCCTTCTAAACCAGAGGGTACGCTATCATCTTGTGCATGCATGTGTGCGAGTGTGTACACACACACACACACACACACACACACAAACATACACACACTGTCCTTTGTAGAGGAGTTTCAAACTTAACGTACATAGGTGGTCAAGCATGCAGGACAAAGGGATACCTCTAAACTCTTGGCCCACTTAATTCTCTTGGCTTTGTATAATGTCCTAATGAAGTGCCTACACTTGAGTGTGGTTCTCTGCTGGGATCTGGGTATCATTGCCTTCTTAAAGTTATATTCAGTTTCCATTTCCATCTGAAGTACTTCCCTTATTGTCCATAAATCAGTAAACATTTGTTAAGTGCCTACAAAGTGCCAAGCATTCAAACTCTACTTCAGAGAGGGCAATTCCAATGGGCTGGCCACGTTGTTCGAATGCAACATGTACACTTCCCATAAAGATCATTTTATGGAGAACTCACACAGGGAAGTGTTCACATGGTGGTCAGAAGGAGCGATACAAGGACACTCTCAAGGTCTCTCTCGAGAACTTTGAACTTGATTGTGTGACATGGGAGATACTGGCACAGGACTGCTCAGTGTGGTGTGCCCATATCAAAACAGCTCAAAGGGAACGCAGGATGAGCAAGTTAGGAGTATCCACCCCAAATGTTCACATGGACTATTTGTGCCCGATCTATGGTAGAGCATTCCAAGATCATACTGGCCTGATCAGCCACAGTCAGACACGTTGAATCTTGACTCAAACATAGTGTTGTCATTTTGGTCCTCTTCAAGAATGAAGGACAACAACCACCAACCAACAATGTGCCAGGCACTGTGCTAAATGCTGGGGATACAAAAAGACAAAAGGTAGTGCCTGTCCTCAAGGAGTTTATAATCTAAACAAGTGTATACAAACAAACTATATATAGGATAAATGAGAAATAATTAAAAGAGGGAAGGCACTAGAATTAAGGGAGGTTGGGAAAGCCTTTCTAGAGAAGATGGGGTTTTAGTTGAGACTAAAGGAAGGCAGAGAAATGTGTAGGTGAAGATGAGGAGGGAGAGCATTTCATGCTTGGGGGACAGTAGAGAAAATGCTTGGAGCTAAGAGATGGAGTGTGTTGTTTTAGGAACATCAAGGAAGTCAGTGTCACTGGATTGAACAGTATATGCTAGGAAGTAAGGGAGTCTTAGGAAGACTGGAAAGGCAGGAAGGAACTAGGTCATAAAGGGCTTTGTATTTGTTCCTGGAGTTGATAGGGAGCCACTGGAATATACTGAGTGTGTGTGTATGTGGGGTGGGAGGCTAACATGATCAAACCTTCGTTTTAGGAAAATTACTTTAGTGACTGAATGGAGGATGGATTGGAATAGAAAGAAATCTGAGGCAGGCAGACTCATCAGTAGGTCATTGTAGTAATCAAGAAGTGAGGTGATGAGGGCCTGTACCAGAGTGGTGGCAGTGCCAAAGGAGAGAAGCGGGTGTATTAGAGAGAGATTATAAAGGTGAAATTGACAGGCCTCATCAATAGAATAAATATGGAGGATGAAAGAGAGTTAGGGGTCCAGGATGACTCCTAGGTTGTGAGCCTAAGGGACTGGGAGGTTGGTGTTGCCCTCCACAGTACTAAGGAAGGTGGGGTAAGGGGGAAGGTTTGTAGAAAAGATAATGGGCTCTGTTTTGGACATATTGAATTTAAGATATCTATTGGACATCCAGTTTGAGATGTCTGAAAGGCAGTTGGAGATGTGTGATTGGAGGTCATTAGAGAGATTGGGGTAGGAAAGATAGATTTGAGAATCATTAGCATTGAGATGATAATTAAATCCATGTTTGTAAAGGAAAGAGGCAGAGATCGAAAATAAGTGACAAAGTTGGGATGACAGAGGGGCAATCTGTTGGAGGAGATGGGATGGAATGGGATCATGTGAACAGATAGAGAACTTGGCTTTTGTAAGGAGTAAGGCCACTTCATCATGTGATATGGAGGTGAAGGAGGATAGAGTGGCAGAAGGTATGTAAGTGATATGAGATTAAAAAGAGGGAGTTCACAGTGAATGGCCATAAGGAGAGAGTGGCCAGTATAGGGGAGATGGCCTGGGAGAGAATTTAGGGATTGGAGGTCAAGATGTGGATGAAGTATAGGGCTTTATAAGGTAAGGCAGAAGGAGCAATGAAGAGCCATTAGATTATGATCAGATAAAGGGATTTCAGAATTCTTGAATGCACAGTGGTATAAGATCAAGAGTATGACTATTTTTGTGTGTGGCTGAGGTGGGTTGGAGGAGTAGATCATGAGAAGTGAGCAGGTTGAGGAACTGAATGGTTAGGGTGTTTGAGGAAGAGTCAATAGGAGTGTGTTGAAGTCCCCTAGTATGAGTTGAGGAGGGAGAAAAATTGTGAGCCAGGTACCGAACTCATTGAGGAAGGAAGGAGAATGACCTCAAGGTCTATAGACCAAGCTACCAGTTTTTGATTGAGTGGTAGATATGAATAACATGAATCTCAAAGGAGGAGAGGCTACTAAATGATGTAAGTAGGAGGAAAATCTGGAAGTGACAAAGGGAGCAAGGAGTATTCTAACTCCCGTGCCTTGACCAGTGAGCCAAGGGGAATGCAGCCAGGACTGGAATGGGTGGCCAGGGAGGCTATGTCATCAGGGGGAGCAAGGTTCCAGTAATAGCTAATAGAAAGAGTGGGAATGGAAAAAATTTAGGATGAAAGGAAATTTGTTGCTTATGAAACAGGCATTCCATAGGGCACAGTGGAAGGGCTTTGTTGTGTTTGGTTGAAACATTTTGTCTTTAAAAATTAGTATGGTAGCACTCTCTGGGAGAGGGAGTGGGAGGGATACCCTGGATAACTATGATGTATAAAAAATAGAAGACATCTATGAAAACTTATTGAAAAATAAAAACAAACAAAAAACAAGCTCCTTGAGTGTGGAGACTTTTGTTTTTGTCTTTGAATCCTTAATGTTGTAGAATAGTAAATGCTTGTTGATTGATTTTTCATTCTGCCAGTCAATAAGCATTTATTAAGCACCTGCTATGTGCCAGGCACTGTGCTAAGGAAGGAAGGAAACAAACATTATATTAAGTCCTTGCTACATACAGGCCTGGTACTGGACTAAAAACTAGAGATATAAAGAAAGGCAAATAACAGTTCCTGCACTCTAGGAGCTCATAGTCTAGGAGAGGAGGAGGGTATTCTTTCTCCTCCCCTCCCCCATTTCTGGTCAGATATTTTTGAAAGTATCACAGTCATTTTCTGATATACTTCCTCTCTTCCCCAATATACACCCCTTTTCACTGAAGTCTCTTTTTGCAGCAAAGAAAAACAGCTAAGAAAGAAGGACTGACAGAGTAACCAAATCAGACAGTATATATAACTTCCTTCGCTTGTGCTCCCCCTCGTCTCTGCTGAAAGAAGGTACATATGTGTCATGCTCTGTCGTTTGTGACCAAGATTGCTCATTGCAGTAAATCTGGTTTTAGCTGACTTCTGGTGTTATTTTCACTTCTACTATTGTAGTTGCTGTGTACATTATTATCTGAGTCCGACTTTCTTTGCTTTGTAAGACTTCTGTAATTATAAAGGTGGCCTAAAATCCCATTTTGAGGGCTTCCTCCAAAAAATATCAAAACTCTAACTCTCTGCTTGGTTATGTTTCTACCTGGGGTTTACTCTAGGAAAATCTCCAAATAGAGCCTGTACCCACAGATGAAGGCAAAAGACTCCTGCTAGAGTCAATGGAAATACTCAGTGTAACAAGGCAAATATATCAGTTATGGGGATGGATGGGTTATTTTACCCCACAGAAAATGCAGAAAACACAAAGGACTCACAGGAGCTCAAAAATAAATGTAGAAAACAAATAAAAGACTTAGTCCTCTATAAATAATCAACATAATTTTCCCTGTCTGGGAATCCCTATTTTATACCAGGGTCTTAGAGTTCTCCAAACTCAACAAAATTCTGTGTTTTGAACCTCCCTCCCTGTCTTCAAAAGGGAAACAAACTAGGAGCTGCTAGATAGTTAACACTTCGATATTCTAGTGGGTTCCTCTTTTACCCGGCAAACATTCAGCCTTATGATACTCTTCTTAGGGCCTGGACCCCTCTGAAAAGGAAGTTGCTTCTGCTAGAAAGGCAGTTCCTCTTCCCACCAGACTCATACCATTTCAAGGCTCAGATTGACAATAGAGGTCAAGGTCCAAATCCCCTGCTTCTCTCTGTTGCGGTTTTAGTCTCTTATGATAGATAGCTCCTCCCAGCACCAGAGGCCCCAAGCATGACATTCTTCTGTCTCCAAAAGACTTGCCACATAGGCAATCCCCCTTCTCTTGAAAAAAAAAGTCAGATCCCCAAACTTTTGAATTTGGAGTTCCATGTAAGGTGTTCTTCAATACTGGCATTTTCATGACATTCTTCCTTTGGCCAGAAGGCTAAATTCTGGGGTTCTCAAATCTGGGGGCTGTTAGAGAGGAAACCCTGAACACCTTTTACTGCTTGGCCAAATGATTCCCCTCTTCATGGCTTCCATGTAGGATTAGGAGCTTCTAGCATTATCAAGGAACCCTTCTATTCACCGTACGGATGAGGGCACAGCTTTTTCTGCCATGTGCTTATGTTCTAAGATATCCATTGACATTTCCCGGTAGTAGCTCTCAGCTCCCACCCCACACCCTTTGACCTACTGTATTGTTAGGATCTCATTGGAAGAAATGTAGGAGAAAAAAGGGTCATTATTTAGATTTGTTTTACTTGACTATACTTATTTGTTTCTTTTAAAATTTTTAACATTTATTTTTAAAAACATTTTGAATTTCAAATTCCCTCCTTCCTTCCCATCCCTCCTCCTCCCACTGAGAAGAAAAGCTCTATGATATCAATTATACTTGTGAAGTCATGCAAAAATATTTTCATATTAGTCGTGTTTTAAAACAACAACAGAAATAATAAAAAGCAAGAAACATAAAGGAAGTGAAAAAAGTATGATTCAATCTGCACTTAGAGTTCATCTCATACTGAGTGCTTTGAAATTGTCTTTCATCATTGACTGTACTTTTTTGTTAAAAGGAAGGGGAGGAGTAGGTTCGATTGGTGTGGAGAGAGTTACTGGGAATTGTCAATGCTACAGAAAAAGAAAGTTGCATCAACAAAATCATCTTTAAAAATGTGAAATCACTCTTGACCTCAGTTTCCTTATCTGTAAAATGAGAAGGTTGGAATAGATGATTCCTGAGGGCTTTTTAAGTTCTAAAGCTGGAGAAAGCCATTGCATCTGACCAAAGCTATGCAGAAGAAGTCTGCCCTGGAGACAATACAATTTTAAAGTGCTCAGAGATTAATCTTTAAGAAATCTCAAAGAAGGGACAGTCTCCAAAGAATGCAAGGTATCATAGATAATATCATTGCAAATAAGAAAGGACAAAGAAGATGACATCAACTATTGGATCATAAACCTATGTTACCTATGCTTTGAAACCTTTATACTAATGGTCTAGGAATAGGTCAAGGGAGTCCTTGATGAAAGCATGAGAAGCAAATATAGGTAGTGATGGATAGTTATGGACAATAAGATACTCTACAAACTCTTATTTTTAAGTGACTTTGTACTGAGTTAGAACCTGTTTTCCTGTAACTTCCCTGCCCCCACCCATGACAATTATTCTACATTGTAGTAGAAAGATCACTGGGTTCAAATCCACTCAGTACCTGCAAAGAGGCTTTCATGGGTAATTTTTTTTATACTAGGCTCTATCTTCAAAGTCTCACAATTGCTTGAGAGGTATAGAAAATATAAGATTCTTTTGTTTATTATTTGCTTGTTGCAAAAAGACATGGTAGGGAAATGTGTAGAGCACCAGCTCTGAGAAAGTACATTCTGGGATAAGATACAGGCCAGAGGGCTAGTTCTTGCCCTTGGGTTGATAACTCGCCTCGGCATGCACATGCTGCTCAGGATGAAGGCTCTTCAAGTCTCCTCAGTACACACATGCTCTCTCCAAAACCTCCACGGCACACATGTGCTAAATATCACCTCTGGGCTTTTAACACAATATTGTTTATGGCAAAAGGGGAAGAAAGGCATGAGGAAGTCATGCATTATGCAAATGTCTCGCACATGGATTTGTTGATTCTTCTTGCCTAAAAGGTATATAAGCCCTGTCCCTCAGTTAAATAAACAGAGCTGTTCTTTACTCTTCCGCCTAGCTGGTGTTTTGTGTTTTTCTTTTCACTCTCCTGGCATTCGGCCATCTCCAGCCATTTCGGCACCATAGGCGCTGGCGGCAGAAATGATCCCTTGAATGATGAAATCATAAAGATAAACTGGTTTGAAAATCCTCTGATTATAAATGGCAATTGGACATAAAACAAGAAATTGCCTGTTCATCAAAAATAGTTGCTTATGACATGAAGGATGACCTAAATAAATAAGGGAGATTTCCTATGGATAGTAAATGCCTCTAGAAGCTCCAATTTGCAGATGACTTTGTGCTGATTGTGCTGAATTCTAGAACATTCAGTGAAATTTGAGATTACTCAAAAGAGAACAGCACCCATAAACCGCAAAGGAAAAACAAAGTGGGTGAAAATTGTCTATTGCCTGGATTATGACATGCTATTGGACAGGTAATCCATTGAGTTAGGCATTAATACATGGGGGGAGGGGAAGAAGCATTTATTAATTGCCTACTATGTGTCAGGGACAGTTCTAAGAGCTTTACAAATGTTATCTCATTTGATTTTCAAGGAAATTGAACCAGATAGAGGTTAGGTGACTTGCCTAGGGTCATGATAGTAGGTGTCTGAAACAAAATTTCACCTAAAGTCTTCCAGAATCCAGACTCAGTTCTCTTCCCACTATGTCTTTAGCTGCCTATATATATATATATATATGTATATGTATACATGTATAATATATATATATATGATATTTAATACATATTATATATAATTGGATAAGAGAAGGAGGAAAGTGGGCTGGAATTTACATGGGAAATGGGACAGAACAGTGACTACAAATTGCTTGCTGCTGAAAAAGTTTAACTTTTTAATGTTTATTTTCTCCCAGTGATGTTAAAGGGTTGTGAATCATGAAGCATTATGATCTCAAAAAAAATAAAATTGCAGGTGACTCAACAGACAGTGGAATACGGCAGTATACCAATATACTGGTGAGTATAAGTTGGCACCATGACTCGTGTGGTAAGTGGCATAGAAGATAGCACCAGTGGCACTTAGGACCAGAAAAGGAGGTGGGATGGTTATAGAGTGGGAATGAGGGATGGCATCTGGGTTGCTCAAGTTTTAGACCATCACTACCCAGATCTAGAAGTTGACCTCTACTACATGGGTAGGATCTGTACAGAGTAAAGAAAAAGGGCACATAACACAAAGGATGAGAGAGCATGGATCGGCTGTGATCTGTCCTGGTGGATGGAGTACCAACACCATTGAAATCATAGATTCATCCTTTGTGCACATTATGGCCCAAGCAGGACCTTCTACATGACATTCTACATCCCATCAGTCAAATGAGTCCTGGCTCTGGAGTCAGAGACCTGAGTTGAAATCCTTCCCATGATGCTTAACAATCTGGGTGACTTTGGGTGGTACTTAATCTCCTTGGGTCTCAGTTAAATGGGGATGTAGACAAGATGGTCTCTGTGGTCCTTTCTAGCTCTAGCTCTGTAACAGTAAGGCAATAATAACAACGTAGATGATAATTGTCAAAATGTCTATGTAGCTCTGTATCACAATGTGTGTGAGACTCTCCACATAGAAGGTAGAAGAAGTAAACCATTTATGCAGACACCGGAGAACCATATCCCATAACCAAATGTTCAGCTCCACAGCCAGTTGGTCCACTTCATCAAAACAGCAAGGAACCCAAAACATTCAATACACAATATCACAACATGGAGCCTCTCCATCCCAAAGCCTCTCTGACCCTCTGCTGGGATCTTCCCCAAAACAAAACAAACTCACAGTACACCTAAGTCAGCCTGTTCAGTTCTAACAATAACGAGGGTGGCCATTAGTAGCCATAACTGCTTTCTCTCTCTCTCTCTTTCTCTCTCTCTCTCTCTCTCTCTCTCTCTCTCTCTCTCTCTCTCTTTCTCTCTCTCTCAGCATTTCCTGTGACATAACTTCCTTTTTCTGTCAGGAAGCTCCTCCCATCACATGGAACTTAGGCTTCCTGTGATGTAAGCAGGTCACATGGCCTATTAATGGGTGGGAAAGATCTTCAAATCTAAATTGTTACTACAAGCTCCATGATCCTGTGATTTCTAAATCTTTGCCCAGGCTGTCTCTCCCTCATGCTTAAAGTGCACTCCCTCATCCCCTTCACTTCTAAGAATCCCTAGTTTTTAAATCCCACCTCCTGCATGAAGCCTTTCCTGATCCCCTCTGACTACTATGGCCTTCCCCTCCCCCAATTATATATTTTGCATATGTCTGTATATGTGTGTTTGTCTCTCCCCATGGAACATAAACTCTTTGAGAGCAGAGAAGGTTTAATTTTTGCCTCTGCATTCTCAGGGTCTAACAAAGTGCCTGGCATACAGTTAGCATTTAATAAATGCTTGCTGACTTGACTTTTATCAGGTTGTAGCAGAAAGAGCACTGAGAATCCTGCCACTTACTATCTGCAATTTTGATTGTGTGGCCTTGGGCAAGTCATTTAAACCTCCTTGTTCCTCAGTTTCCTCCTCTGTCAAATAAGGGATGGGACTGTGTAGCCTTCTGGCTCTAGATGTTTGCTCTATGATTTTTTTTTGGCTCTATTTCTATGGTGCCAGATGGCCCTTTGAATGTGATTGGATGTTCCCGAAATGCATCCCTTCCCCCCCCCCCCCCCCCCCGCCCCCCAGCCTCTTGGCCTCTGATCTTTTCATATTCTTTCTCACATGTGGTGCCCAGGACTGAATACAACGCCCTTTAGGTTGCCTGACCAGGGTCAAAGATAGCAGAACTGTCAGCTTCTTGCTTCTAGATGCTGAATTTTAGTTATGAAGCCTGCTTTTGAATTTGGTGTTTGAGCTTCTCCAGTGAATTTCCCCAACTTGGAACATGGGGATATTTCTTCCTGCTTAGATATCCCATGGGCTTGCAGTAAAGATCCAAAGATAGGATGTCTGTAAAGCCCTATAGAAATGCTAATATATTCCTATAGTAAGCAATCACTGAATACTAAGGTTTCAACACCAAGGCAAAAGAAATCCCTTACTGAAACATCCAGGAGAGATTGTCAAGGATGATGTGAGACCATAGTCAAAAGTGACTTTCACCCTGTGGAAGGCTACCCCACAGGCCTGGGCCCACGGGCTGTTCAGGAAACTTCAGATAGAGTACATCTAAGCTCCTCCCCCCACCCCAATCCC
Organism: Trichosurus vulpecula; assembly: GCF_011100635.1. Taxonomy (NCBI): domain Eukaryota; kingdom Metazoa; phylum Chordata; class Mammalia; order Diprotodontia; family Phalangeridae; genus Trichosurus; species Trichosurus vulpecula. Next base: position 65,465,727 of record NC_050574.1, on the reverse strand, counting down.
AACCAAGTCATCAGTCCGTTCCTTCCCTCCTCCCATCTTTTTGCTCCCTCTCCCTCCCTCCCTCTTCTCCCCCCACTGCTTACCTGGTCCCTGATGGGATTTGCTGAGATTCCCTGCATTCCAGTCGAATCACTGGCTGCCTTTGCAAGCAATGGGGCCCTTGTGGGCAGGCAGGGCAGGGCAAGACTGAGCAGCTTGGATGCCAACCTGTTTCCTCCTTCTCCCTCCCCGCCCCTGTCCCCCACCACACACATATCCATTCAGCGTCCTCGCCCCCCTCCTTGCCCCATGTCAGTCGGGGGCCTCATCCTGGCCTCTGGAAGGGGGGGGGCCCTCAAGTTATTACCTCCACTCCAGCTGCTCCAGAGACACTCTGGTGTCTGCCTCCAGCCTTGACGAAACATGATGGGGACCTTCTCCTCTGGCTTCCTGCTCTGCAGCCTGCTGGTTCTTCTCCAGAAGTCTGGGGCTCAGGGAGTACCCCCACAGGTCAGAGGTAAGGGATGGCTCAGCATCTGCCCCTCCAGTGGATCTGAAGGCTTAGGTGCCTAGGATGCACTGAAAAGAGCTACCTCCTTGGAGACAGAGAGTGGGCCACCTTCATGGCACAGGCTTGCAGACACCGGGGGAGCCCTGCTGGGGAGAAGAGGTACTTGGAGGCACAATACAGCAAGAGGGCACAGGGCAGAGATAGGGAGACAAGGGCAGGGTCCAGGGCATGGAACCAGGGAGATCCAAGGAGGAACAGGCACAGGATCAGGAGCAGAGAGGCAGAGATGGGGCAGGGACGGACTAAATAATGACATAATGGTTCAAATGGCTAACACTGATTTAGCACTTCAAGGTCTGTGAAGTACATTACACTTTGTCTATATCGGGGCTTCCACAACGCTTGTGAAGGAGGCACTGTTATTACCTTTTTTTGATGAAGAAACTGAGTCTAGGAAAGGGTAGGTGACTTGTCTAGGCTCATGCAGCTAGTTAGTGACTGAAGCAGGATTGGAACACAGGTCTTTCTGACATCTAAGGCCAGTGTTCTATCTACCCAGGGGGGAGGAGTGTACACGAGGATAGGGATTAGGTGGAGGTTGGGCAGGTTGAGGAGCAGGAATGAGTTAAGAGATGGGGCAGAGATAGAGTCAGAGCCTAACACATAGTAGGGGCTTAATAAATGCTTGTTGATTGGTTTTATTTATTATTTATTATTTTATCTGAGCCAGGGACAATGGCTGAGTTGGGGATAGAAACTAAGATGGGCTTGGGGTTAGGGTACCAGCAGAGGCAGAGAGAGGGAAAGGAGCAGGGGCATACAGAGAGAGGGGGCAGAGCTCAAAAGTAGAAATGGGGGAAATGGGATCATAACATCATCGATTTAAAGCTGGAAGGGATTTCTGAGTTCGTTTAATCCAATTCCCTCATTTTACAGATGAAGAAACTGAGGCCTGGATAGATTGAATGAGTTGCTGAAGGTCATACAGGTAGCAGAGACATAGGGGTGGGGTGGGTAGGGAAGAGACAAGAGCAGAAATAGGGGCATGGGTAGTGACCGAGGCAAGGAAGGAGCAGGGACAAAGAGAGGGTCAGGGCAAAAGAGATATACAAGATTAGTGACAGAGACAGGGATAGGAGGAGGGAGATGGGAACAGGTACGATGATGGGGGCAGAGAAATGGACAGGGGGCAGTGGGAGAAACAGGAATGGGAAGAGGGAGATGGGAGTGGGTACAATGATGGGGGCAGAGAAACGGACAGGGGGCAGTGGGAGAGACAGGGTGGCCACAAAAACAGAGGAGCAGTTGCTGGGAATTCGCACTTTTTCCTTTGCCTTGACTCATTGATATACTCTCAGGAAAAGCTTCATTGACTTCCCCTCAATAACGTGCTTTGATTCTTGGAAGGAAGTCTCCAGGGAGCATTTGCTTGATGCCCCAGATCGGTGTCCGACTGTGCTTTCCTTTTGTCCACCCAGCCCTGGTTTAATTCTCTATTTCACATAGGGACAGCTCCTCCACCCTGCTGCTCAGGCCACTGGGGTTTGTGGGTAACTGAAAAGGTGTGGCCGTCGAGCCCAGCTAAGGAGCAGATTCAGTAAGGGGGTCCTGGTGGCTGAATTGAGTATTTGGGGGGCTGCCATGTGGAAGAGAGATTAGCTTTGCTCTGTGTGGTCCCCCATGACTGCACAAGGAGCCGGCTGGACAAGGTGAGGTGAGACAGACCTTGCATCCCAATTTGAGATGCCCCAAAGTACAGCAGTATGGCCTGCAGAAGCAGAGGGTCCCCCTTGCAGGAGGGCTTCAAAGAAGTCTGGAAGACCACTGTGAGTTCCTTTTCTCCTTTGTCTTTATAGCCCCAGCACCAAGCACACTGCCTGGAACACAGTAGGTGCTTAATCAGTGCTTAGTGTTGATTCATTATCGATTAACATGCCCACGAGGTAGATGGAGCCAGTAGCAGTACAATATACTAATTATACAAGGTTTAATATAAGCAATATCACAATTTGCCAATAGAGGAGATTGAGACCCAGAGAGATAGTGTCTTGCCTTCTCCCTCCACCCCCTACAGCCCCTTTTCTCATTGGTGAATTCCTCTCAGAATCACCATTTTGGGGAGAGGCTCAGACCAGCCAGCCTTCATTTCCCCAACTTCAATGACATATCCCTACTTAGGGACCTTTCTTCTCTGTCCCCTTTTTAGTTTTCTTTAGTTACTGTTTTCCCCCATTAATCTCTTTGAGGTTAGGGACTGTCTTTCCAGGCTGGGAGTCAGGAAGACCTGAGTTCAAATCCAGCCTCAAGTACTGTCTAGCTGTGTGACCATGGATAAATTACTTAATCCTATTTACCTGTTTCCTCATCTGTAAAATGGGGATAATACCAGCACCTACCTCCTAGGGCTATTGTGAGGATCAAATGAGCTGATAATTGGAAAGAGCTTAGCCCAGCGCCTGGCACATAGTAGGCACTATGTAATTGTCAGCTCTTGGAATTGTTGTTGTGGTGGTGGTTATTGTTATTTTATGGTAGTAGTTATTGTTATTTTGTTTGTATCCCAAGTACTTGGCACAGGGCCTGGCACGTAGGTAGGGTTTAATAAATGTTTGTTGACTTGACTTGACTTCCCCACAAATCACAGATTTTGGGCAAGTCTTCTGATTTCCAGGTCGGTGTCCACTCCATTGTAACGTGTTAGGTGCTTACCAGTTAAGTATACTACGATTTCAGGGTAATCGGGAGCAAGGGAGAGGGCTAGGGATATTCAGGTCTCTAGCACCGCCATTCCCTTGATGTCCCATGTTCAAAACCATGTTCAAAAAAGTCATTTTGCACCTTTCTCTCCTTTATTTCTCATAGAGAGTTACTGTGACCTGTCCATTCCACCTCTGCATCCTCTCGAAATCTACAGCACCCCCCATCTGAGTCTGCATGAGGCTCCCCCCCATGGAGGCATACACACACACACACACACACACACACACACACAAATGTCCTCATTAAGGCTATTGGGAACAGGCTTGCCAAGTCACCTCCCTGCCCTTCTTCCCTGGTCAATGGAAACAGCATTAACTCCTCTGACTTGAATCCTGTGTATGCATGTGGCTCCTAGGGACCAATTGACCCCAAGTAATGTTGTCTCACATTGTATCATGCTTTCACAGAACCAGTTTTTAATGTTAAGTGGGATTCATTCTGCTTGGTTACAGATGGCAGAATCGATTAAGGTGTGGAAGGAGGTTTAAAGAGGTAGATTTGGGGTTTATTATAAGGAAAACTGCCTGACATGATGATCAGAGCTGTCCAACAGTGGGAGGGCTTGCCTTACAAAGTAGTGAGTTCTTTGTCTCTAACAACCAGGACCTAGAGACTGCCTGCCAGGGATAGTGCAGGGGGGAGAAACCCCTGCATCAGTCAAGATTGGATTACATGCTGTCTGAGGTTCTTCCATCTTTGGCATTCCATTATTTAGCATGGCAGAGTGGAGGGGGGGGAAGTACTAGGGGTGAAGTAAGAGGACCTGAGTTTGAATTTTACCTCAGATGCTTACTACTTGTGTGACCTTAGGCAAGTCACTTATCCCCCTTGGGATTCAGTTTCCCTAGCTGTAAAATGAAGGGGTGAGACTAGATAGCTTTCCAGGTACTTCACAGCTCTTGATTTGTGATCCTAATACTCATGTGACTTTGACCAAGCCACTTAATTTCCTTGGGCCTCAGTTTCCTTATCTGTAAAATGAGGGATTGGTCTAGGCAACTCTAAGATGACTACCAGCTCTATGGTTCTTTGTCTGACATTTAAGGCCCTCCATAATTTCATGCCACCTCACCTTCTTTTCCTCATGTGCTCCATTCTTTCTCTACCTCTTTGGTCCTAGAATGTCTCCCTCCTTCTCTTCAATTGCTGAATTCCTGTTCAGTTGTTTTTTGGTTGTGTCTGACTCTTTGTGACCCCTTTTAGGGTTTTCTTGGCAAAGAACTGGAGCAGTTTGCCATTTCCTTCTCCAGCTCATTTGACAGATGAGGAAACTGAGGCTAACAGAGTAAAGTGACTTGCCAAGGGTCATATAGCTAGAATAAGTTTGAGGCAAGATTTGAACTAAGGTCCTCTTGACTCCAGGCTTCATGCTCCTTCTATTGTGCCACCTAGCTGTCCCAATTCCTAGCTATTGAATTCCTACCTTACCTTTAAAGTCTAATTCAAATATCCCCTTCTCTAGGAGGTAGTCCCTGACACCCTGTTGTTAGTGGGATTTCCCCCTAGAACTCACGAATTGAAGATTTTTGGGTAGCTCTCCCATGCCTTTATGAACTGTTGTGTGTTCTAATTCTTTATGCTTATATCTTAGTCTTTGTATCTCAGTGTCTACCATAGTGCTCTGTACACAGTAGGCACTTACTGCATGTTTACTGAATGAATCAATGAATGAGTACATATTCTCTTGGAATATTGGATCAAAGAGTGAGCAGGTGATGCTGGGGAGTGCAGTGATCCGGTGAATAATGCCAGGGCATTAGGACTTGGAGTCTGGAAGATCTAAGTTTAAATCCTCACACTAGTTGTGTGATCCCAAGTCACTTAATTCTCTGTGCCTCAGTTTCCTTATCTGAGGAAGTTGGACTGAAAGGCTTCTTTGGCTCCTCCCAACTATAATTCTATGATTCTATAAGTAATTCCCACCCCCACCCCACTCCAGTATCCTGGTATTATCTAGGTATCAACTCACATCTTGGAGGGACCAGATCTGTAGGAGAATTAGTCTTTGGATGGTAGTGGTGTGTGTGTGTGTGTGGCACTGAGGGGTGGAAGACTCCATCTTCTCCTGGATGAGTGAAGTTCAGAAGCACCAGTGAGTTGGCTCCTGGTACTGGCAAACTGTATTTCAGAGGATTTCCCTCTGTGTTACAGTTTCTAGGATGAGACAAATATATGTTACTCAACTCAGAATATGACAGTCAACAAGCAAGGATTTGTTGAGTGCCCCTATGTGTCAGGCCTAGTGCTATGAGTGGGGACACAGAGACTGAGAAAGTATCTGCCCTCTAGTAGTTTACATTCTACTGTTTATTACATGTTTACAGATAAGTAAACACAAGATATATACAAAGTAATGGGTGTGTGTATGTGTGAGGGGGTGGAGTGGGGTTGACATCTGAGGGAATCAGGAAAAGACTGCTGTAGGATGTGAGCATAATGTCAGAGCTCAGAGAGCCCTCAGAACCCAGAATGTCAGAGCTGGGAGGGGCCTTAGAACACAGAATGTCAGAGCAAGGAGGGCCCCTGGAACACAAAATGTCAGGACTGGAAAGGGCTGAAAAAGACTTTCTAACAGAAAGTCAGAAAGGACTTGAGAATGTAAAATGTTAGGACCCTGAAGGAATCTTAGAAATAAAGAAGGCTTTATTTTACAGATGAAATAACAGGATCAGAGAGGGGAAGTGACTTCATTAAGGTTGCACAGCAAATTAATAGGGGAGTCAGGACTCTAAGCCGAAGCCTCCTTACTCCTAGCCCTTTTTTTTTAAATTATACCTTACTTTATCCTCCAACTCTATCCTCCAAGATTTTTGAATCAGGTTACTTTGCGGGGATTCTAACTGACTATCAAGTCCTCTCCTCCCTTCCCTCCAACCCCCTATGAATTGGATAACTACATTTTGAGTAGCAGTAGTGGTGAGAGAAGGGGAAACCACTCCTTTGAATGTCTTTAGGGGACAAGGTCAATCAGCAAGTTCCTTAGGAAACCCTATTCCAGTCCTCCAACATTCTTCAAACTGTAGGGATCATCCAGTCTCTCCTTCTAGGATCAATATGTGGTTAAACATAGACAAACAACCTGTTTAATTCAAGGGATGGGTAACTGACTCTGAATACTTTGGACAAGTCATCCACAAATGTTTGGGTAATTATGGCTTCTGTTTGACCTGATTGTGAGTTGTTCTTGTGAATTTCTTAATGTCTTGCTGTTTTCCCAGGCCTGGCCTTGGAAAATGACCCTTGGTTCCTTTTCTCCTACACTTCTCCATCTCCCCTCCAACAAACAGGGCACCTGTGCAGGACAAGGCCCACAGACCTGGTGTTCATCATCGACAGCTCCCGAAGCGTGCGGCCCCGGGAATTTGAAAAAGTCAAGGTCTTCTTGTCCCAAGTCATCGAGTCCTTAGATGTGGGGCCCAACACGACTCGGGTAGGAGTGGTCAACTATGCCAGTGCCGTCAAGCATGAGTTCCCCCTCAAGGCTTATGGGACCAAGGCCAGTCTCCTGCAAGCTGTGCAAAAGATTGAGCCTCTATCCACGGGCACTATGACAGGCCTGGCCATCCAGTTTGCCATCAACAAAGCCTTCAGTGAGGTTGAAGGAGCCCGGCTCAAGTTCCCAGAGATCAACAAGGTAGGTGTCAGTTTGTATTTTCTTAGGAGTCTAGGCCTTTGGTGTCTCGGTACTAGGTTCCTTGGTCTCTCTCAGCACTAGATCTCAAGCTTCAGCAGGGCAGGAAATGCTTGTCTTTAACCCTTCCATGATGTCAAGAATTCTCCAGGGGTTGATCGTTTCTCTGGTGATGGTGATGGAGATAGTGGCGATGGCAGGCAATATTGAATGTGGTTTTGATGGTGGCAATGGGAAAGGAGGATGACACGGATAATGGGGATGGCAATTATTCTGATAAAATGCGCACACACCCTTAGTATATGGACTCTCTGAGGTTCTATTCAAGATTCCATTCATTTCCCCACTCACCAAACATCAATGGTTTCCTAGTATTCCTAGGATCAAATACAAACTTGTGTTTGGTTTTTAAAGCTTTACTCAACCTAGTTCCAACCAAAAAAAGAGGATTATTATGGGGAAAAGGGGATTAGATGGGTTTTGTTTGGGCCCAGAGGGTAGAATTAGATGGAATCTGGAGAGAGGAAGGTTTGACAAAGGAAAAGCTCCTTAACAATGACAAAGAGATGTTCCCCAAGTGGAATGGCCCTCTTTGGGAGGGGATTTATTTCTGTTCACTGGAGAGATCCAAGATGAGCCTTCACACCCACTTGTTAGAGATTTTGTAGTCCATTCCAGACAAGTCAACAGGTATTTCCTTATAGTGCCTACTTTGTGCCAGGCACTGTGCTAAGCACTGGAGATACAAAGAAAGGCAAAAACCAGTCCCTGTTCTCAAGGGCTTCACACTCTAATGCATTTAAGCAACTATATACAAACAAGATTTATATGGGACAAATTGGAAATGATCAACGGAGGGAAAATGCTAGTTTTAAGAGGGACTTGAAAAGATTTTTTTTTACAGAATGTAGGATTTTCTCTGAGACATGAAGGAAGCCAGGGAAGCTAGGAGGGGGTATGAAGAAGGAGAGAATTCCAGGCATGGGGGACAGCCAGTGAAAATGAAGTCAGTAGAGGAGCATTGAATGCAAAGATTAGCAAGTAAACCAGAGATACTGGATCCTAGAGTATGTGTAAGATGTAAGAAAGTTGGAAAGGCAGGAAGGCATCAGGTTATAAAGGTCTTTAAAAGCCAAACAGGGCAATTACCTAAGACAATTTCAAAAGACACATGATACAAAATGCTATTCATGTCCAGAGTAAGAATTATGGAATTTGAATGCAGATCTATTTTCTCTTTCTTTTATTGTTTGTTTTTCTTTCTCACGGTTTTCCCCTTTTGTTCTGTTACTTCTTTCATAACACGACTAATGTGGAAGCTTGTGTATTATGATATATGTATAACTTGTGTCAGATTGTGTGCTGTTTTGTTGAGAGGGGGAGGGAAGGTAGAGAGGAAAAATTTAGAACTCAAAGTCTTACAAAAGCAAATGCTGAATAATAATAATAATAATAAAAATATGACAGTGACAACAACAATAATAACAACACAGACAAACGGGATTTGAAGCTGGAGGTGATGATGAGTTAAGATTCTTGTTCAGATTGCACTGGATGGCATCTGAGGCTCCTTTCAACTCTGAGATTCTGTGGTTGGAATGCAGGCCCTGCTCTCAAGGACCTTACAAACTAATTGGTGAAAGACTGTGTATAATGATTAGGAGTAAAAGAAAGAGGGTGATAAGTACAAGAGAAAGAGGGGTTCGGGCAAAGTTCTGGGAGAACTTCAGGGATGGGAAGCTTGCTCAGGGATGGACAGGTCTTTGTGGAGGAGAGGCTCCTGACCTGGGCCTTGAAGGAGGGGAAGGATTTGATAGACAAAGATGGGAGAAGTCCATTCTAGGGATGATAGATGGTGTATTGAAGGCAAAGAGGCATGGGATAAAACAAAACGGAGAGTTCAATAAGACAAAGCTGGAAAGGTAGGCAGGATCTGGACTGGGGAGCCTTGAATGCTAAGATATTATAATAGGAGTTGTTAACTACATCATGCTTTAGAATTACAAAGTATTTTACAAATATTATTTCATGTGGCCTTAACAGCCCCTTGTATGAAGTAGATACCACAAACGTCCTGGTCTCATGGATAAAGGACCATGAGGCTCTAAGAAATTAAGTGACTTGTCTATGGACAGAGAGTAGCAGAGCTGGGAGTCAAACCCAAATCCCTCTTGATCCCAAGAACACCAGGCTGCCTCTCAGGAGTGGCAGCCACACTTTATTGTATAGGAAAGGTCAAGCCAGAGAAGGCTGTTGAGTAGATGAGGGATGTCATCAGAATCTTCAAATAGGGTCATTAATAAGACATGATATGATGGATGGATTGGAGATGGTATAGAACTGAGACAGAAAGATCCCCTAATCGGCACTTACAATGGCCTGGGTGAGCATGAAGGAGAATGTTTACAGAGAGAGGAACTAAAATGGGTACTAGGAGAATGGGAAAGATGGGGCAGACAGGAGAGAGCTTGAAAAAGATGGGTTAGATTTTTGAAGGTCCTTCCCAGCTCTGACATCCTGTGTTCTAAGGGTCTCCCAGCTCTTGCTCAGCTCTAACAGGTTATAATCCATCATCTTTTTAAAGTAGGAAACTTGTTGAATCTACTGGGTGAGGCCTACTCATTTTCTGGCTCCTACTGTGCAGATGTGGGACTGATGACGGGCTGGGGCCTTGGTTTGGATCTGCTGGGCAGTACCCACATGCATTTCTTTGCCCCATTGCTTTCTTCCCCAGGCCTGGAAGGGAGCTGGTTTCACCAAATAGAAGCCTACCATCCCTATTCCTGGGACTTGGGTGCCATCTTGTGGCCAAAGGTGGTTAAGGCTATTTGGAGAGAAGACTAGACAGGGGGTGGGTCAAAGGATTCTGCGTCTTGACTTCAATGAAGCTCCCTTGGATAACAGGGGACTAGAATGCACCCGTCTGTTCCAAAGACCCTTCCTCCAGAAAATTGTTGCTTTAATCTATTTCCTGTCAAAATGCCCACGTCCAAATCTCTGTAGTCATGGAAAACGATTTCCCATCGGACACAGTTCTTGGAGATATTCCCACCAGGGATGACCCTGCCCAAGAATAGAAGAGGATTTGCTAACGCAGAGGTTTTACATCCTTTCTGGGGAGGCCAAAGACAGAAAGACCCATCTTTTACTGCCCCCTTTGGAGCTGAAGAAGAGTTAGATTAGAGCATCTCCTGGAGACACCTGCTGGCAGCGAGAAGGAACTGCAGAATTGGGGACCATGGAAAGTTATTGAGCAGTAAAGTCAGAGGTTCCCAAACTTATTTGGCCAACCACCCCCTTTTTAAAAAAATTACTCAGCGCCCCCCAGAAAATCTACTTTCTTCAACCCTTTAACATTTTTTGAAATTTGAAACATTTCAAAAATATAAATGATATATTTTCAAATGACATATTTTAACTTTAATAATTTATTGTAAATTTGTGGGTTTTTTTCCTGCATTGAAATTTTGATGGGGCAATATCGCATTGTGTAACTCTACAGCATCGCATTGTAAACAAGTCATTACACGCACATATTCCTGCCAATGCATGCTGGACTTCCTGACGACGTGCAACATACTCACCTGACAACACTTTCTTGTTACGACCTATTGGAGGACTTGACCATCGATCGATTATAACTGGCATTTTGTATGTTTATTTGGAAAATAATGTAATCTTTATGACTTTAACTCTGTTACGTAACAGATGAAACCTGTATGAATGGTTTTTCAAAATTTTCTTATCTTTTTTTCTCTCCTTATGCTTCCACCTTCCCCTTATTTTTATTCAATGCCCCACCCCCATTGCACCTGAGGTGACTACCACTCCCTTGGATCATTCCAGCACCCCCGGGGGTGATATTGTCCACTTTGGGAACCTATGCAAAATCAGTTATTCTTTTGGACTGGATTCAAGGCCTACTTCTGTTACTTATAGAATGGTAGACTGAGAGTCAAGAAAATCTGGGTTTAAATCCCTCCTCTGGCACTCCCTAGCAGTGAGTGACCCTGGGCAAAGGCACTTAACCTTTCTACGTCTCAATTTCCTCACTTGTAATATGGGGATTAAAGGTGCGGCTAGTCACTACCTCATGGATTTGTTGTGAGGCTCAAATGTTGGGTTGGACAGGGTTGAGGCATCCCAGCCCATTTTAACTTGGATACCTTAACTAGGCGAAATAGCACCTAGACCAATGAAAAGACTTTAGACTAAGCGTGAAAAGTCTTTGAAAGCCATTGGATGAAATTAACTAACAGGAGCCCCGTTTTAATGTCCTGGGAAACTAGATCATGCCTCTGGATATTATCTACAAATTATGAAGCTGAGAAGGAGAAGGAATTCAGGGTGTTACTTATATAAACCACTTTGCAAAATTTTAAGTGCTCCAATGTCAGTGGTTTTTATTATGCTTGGCCATGTGACCTTGGCAAGTCATTGACCCTTTCTGGGATTTAATTTCTTCCTCTGAAAATTGAGGCAGTTGGACTAGATGGCCCCTAAAGTCTCTTCGAACTCTTACATCTATGACATGCTATAATCTATTTCCCATGAACAATAAATCAATAATTAGTATTGAAATATGCTAAATGGTCACTCATCAGACCTGTCTATAGAAGGCAGCATCCTGACCACACTTAAGGCTGATGGGTGACGAAGAATCTCCTGGTGTGTCTACTACCATAGGCATCCTCCTCTCTCCAAAGAAATCAGCCTTTGCAAAAGATGCTAAGATCTAGTTTTTTGGCCTTAGGCCTCACCATGCTATGGGCTACTCTCCATAGTATCAGCTCCTTCTCTTGACCTTACTTTTGGCCCCAGGATTTTTTCCACCTGCTATATGGGTGAGACAATATGGTAGAGTGAAGAGAGATCTGGACTTGAACCCTGAAAGACCTGTGATCACATCCTATCTTTGACACATACCAACTCAGCGACCTCTCAGTGATCTAGACATTTTGATTCTGGACTATAAGTTACAGAGAACATGTCAACTTGCATTGGTAAAGGGAATTCCCTGTAGTAATGATGTCACAGGTCTAATCCCAATGTATTGAAGTACCATGTACTAAAACTTCCCTGACCCAGAACTCCCAGGATCTCCTAAACCTCCTGGATCTGCCTGGTCATGAAGCTTATTTGGCTCTCTGACTTCTAAGCTCAGCTGTACCTAACTCCTGAATCTTCTTCACCAAAGAGCATTAGTGACTTCCTCATTGCTAAATGAGGCACCCTTTGTTTTTGTCTTCATTCTCTGGGATCTTTCAAAGAGGCTGCTGCTGACCTCTCTGCTTCTGGACTCCCTCTGTGCCCTTGGCTTCTGAAAAGCCGCACTTCCCTGCTCCTCCTTAAACCTCTGAAGTTACTCTTCCAACTCGTTCACTTTGCTCTCATCTTTTGTCAGACCTCTCCTCCCTCCTCCCACCCTACTCCTGATATGGGTATTTCTCAAGGGTCTGTTCTTGGACATTCTCATTCATCTCTGAGCTTCTAAAGCCATAACTCCCTGTTATCTCTTTCTGTCTTTCCTCTCCTCTCCTCTCCTCTCCTCTCCTCTCTTCTCTTCTCCTTTCCTTTCCATCTCCTCTCTCTGTCTCTCTACTCTGTGTCTGTCTGTCTCTCTCTCTGTCTCTCCCTTCCCAACTCTGTCTCCATGTCTCTGTTTCTTTATCTCACATACAAACACATGGACACACAGACAGAGACATATACACCCTTTGAGTCCTCTCTTCTTTTCTGAACTCCAGAACTATATTTCTAGCTCTCCACAAGAAATTTCCACCTGGGTATCCCTGTGGGCCCTCCAACTCAGTGTGGCCAGAACCAAGCTTATTATTTCCCCCTTAAATTATTTTGTCTTCTGACTCTGTATTTTTATGTATGGCACCAGTATTCCCCTGTCTCCTCTGACCTCAACCTTGAGGTTGGACGTGACTCTTCCTTTTCTTTCATACCTTGTATCCCATCAATTACCAAGTACTCTTGAAGCAACCTCCAGGGTGCCTCTTGCTTCCCTCCCCCTCCTCTCTCTTTCCACGGCTTCCACTCTTTCCCGAGCCTTCATTGTCACCTTCCTGGACTGTTGCTGGAGCCTTCTGAAAGGTCTTCAAGACAGCATTCTTCCCTGACTCCAATCTACCCTTAACACTTCTGCCAGAACGATCTTTCTTTTGCACAGATCTGGTTATGGCCTTTTTTGCTCAAACATCTTTGGTGGTTCCCTATAGCTTAGTAAGTAAATGAATGAGTGAAGGAAAAAATTTATTAAGTGCTAACTATGTGCTAAACATTGTGCTAAGGATATAAACAGAAAAGTCAGACAGCTCCCTTTCATGAAGCTCACATTTGGATGGAGAGAGATGATAAACATCGGAGATTTCAGCTCTAAGACAGAGGGATGCAAAGGCCCCTGTGGTCCGTAGGTTACAGCTTACTGTGATAAAGTAGTTGACAATGCATATTTTAAAATGTTATTTCCGCTGATAAAACTCCAACTATTTCTGATGTTGAGCCACCTGAATACACAGAGGACTGTTGTGGTGAGAACTTTCATTTCTGGGTTTTCGGTTGCTGTGGCTGCTGAAGAAGAGGGGGCTGAGTGATGGAGACCACCAGATCACATTGTTTCCTGGGATGGTAGCTGCAGGGGCTTAGCTGGAGGCTCAGAGGTCTGGGGGGTCCTGTAATTGCTGGGGTTCTCGGGTTCAGCTTCCTGGACTGTTTCTGTTGGATTTCCAGGGGAGGTATTATTCGAAGGGGTGGGAGTAGTTTAACTCACCTGACACATGCCCCCCAAGGCACTGAGGGTGCCTTGCTGCTTCAGGCAGGCTGGTTTACTTGCACTGTGGGTGGCAACTGGTTGGTAGTTGGTGGGCATCCAGCTTGGAAATAAAGCTCAAACTCTTCTGCTTGCTACCCAAGGCCCTTTGCCGTCTGATGTCAGCCTATCTTTGCAGTCTTGTTATGGGTTACTTCCCCCTTTGAACCTTACACTCCGGCCAGACTGCATCATGATCGACTTCTAGACATATACTCTCCCACCTCCATACGTTTGCTCATACTTCTTCCTATGCTTAGAATGCCCTCTTTCCTCATTTTCCTTGGTGGAATTTCTACCTATCCTTCAAAGCCTCACTCAAATGCCATTTCCTTCAGGAATCCTTTCCTGATTCCATAATGACCTTCCCCTCAGACCTTACAAAACATTTTTACACCTCTCTAATATACCAATCATGTAATATTGTATATCATAGTAATCTGTCTTGTCTTAGTCCCCCAGAGAACTGCTAGGTCTACAAGGGAGGGACCTATGTATTATTTTACCCTTAGCATCTAAAAATAGATACTCAATATATTTCTGCTGAATGAATGAGCAGGACGTTTATAGTAGAAAGAACAGTCTCTGGAGTCAGAGGACCTGGTTTTAAATTCCATCTATAACTCTTAATACCTGTGTAACATTGTTGCACAGATCAATTAGCTTTCTTGGGCCTCAGTTTCCTCATCTGTAAAAATGAAAGGGTTAGATTAGATGCCCTTTTAGGTCCCTTCCAAATTTAGATCTTTAATCCTAGGAATGAATGGATAGATGGATTGCTAAAAAGAGTTGTTGTCAGAATGATAGCCCTTCAGAATTTTGAAAACAGCTATTATGTCCGTCCCAAGCCTTCTCTTTTTCAGACTGAACATTCTAAGTTCCTTCAACAAATTCTCATACGATGTCATCTTCAAGTCCTCCACCATCATGGTTCTCCCTCCTTTGGACACTCCAGTTTTTCAATGTCCTTCCTAAACTGGTGTTCAGAATGGAAGACAATATTCTAGACAGGACATAGCACGATATTTTATTTACCATTTGAAGCTCTTCACAACCTGGTCCCTGCCTATCCTTCCAGACTTCTTATACTTTCCTCCCCTCCACACACTCTACAATTCAACCCACTTTTCCTTATACACGACACTTTGTCTCTTGTGTCAGAGATTTTGCCTGGAATTTTCTCCTTCCTCCTCTCCACTTTTTAGAATCCTAAGCTTCTTCCAAGACTCAGATTAAATGCCATCTTCTGCAGAAGGCCATTTTATGGTCTCCTCCTCCCCCAGAAGCTGGAGAGTCTGGCGACCCTCTAAGGTTACCTTCCATTTACTCATTATGCATCTTGTCTGTACCTAATTATTTACATATTGTCCCCCCTTCTAGACTGTAAGCCCCTTGAGGTCAGGGGCTGTCTTTTGCCATTCTTTGTTTCCCCAGTGCTTACTTGGCAAGCAGTTGCTTAATAAATGTTTGGCAATCGATTGATTATCACCTATTCCACCTGTTGTCCAGTTGTGTCTGACTCTTTGTGACCTTATGCACCATTGAATACTGTTCATGAGGTTTTCTTGGTAGATACTGGAGTGGTTCACCATTTCTTTCTCCAGTGGATCACCTTTTGTCAGAACTGTCCACTTGACCTGCCTGTCTTGGGTAACTCTGCATGGCATAGCTTATAGTTTCATTGAGCTACACAAGCTCCTCTGCCATGACAAGGCAGTGATCCAGGGGAGATCCTCTTCTACACTGTACCAAATCAGACTGACTCTGGTTTAGCCAGCCAAGATTCTGTCCTCCCTACCTCCAGGTGGGTTGTGCCCCTTCTTTGCCTAGGTACTCACACATTATCAGTCAGATGAGGTAGGGCCTGGCTCCATGAGCTCACAATGGAAAAGACTATGGAGCTGGGGCAAGTTACCCCATAATTTGGAGGACCAACAGCACAGAAGGAAGCATTCTCTTGGCATAGGTATGGCTTAGAGTCAGTGGTCCTACCTGACACTACCTGGAATCCTCTAGACTCTTGCTGGGTGAGTGGCAACTACCCAAAGGTTCCTGGCTCAGTACAAGATATTCATAGATTTCCACCCTTGGTGATCCCCCTTATATCATGGTGGCCTTTATCATGTCCCTCATCATGGGGCAGGCTGTCAGAAGGATCACCATCCTCATCTTATTGAAAATAACCCTTGACTGGAAACTTTGGAAGGGCTTCTCCAGGAGTTGAAGAATATATTCCCTTCCCATCAGCCACCTTAGAGCCCAAATTAGTAACTCTCAGATGATCTGGTTGCAGAAAGGATAAAGCCAATTGTGAGAGAATATGCCAGATCTTTATGGAATGTTCCTATTGAACCAGCTTTTGGTAGACTGGACTGGGTTCATTTGTGATGAACTAATAATGATGACAATGATGCTGATGCTGATGCTGATGACAGCTAGCATTTAAGAAGGTTTGCCAGGCATTTTATAAAAATCATCTCATTTGATCCTTATAATAACCCTGCAAAGTTGATACTATTATTATATAATTTTACAGATGAAGAAACTGAGGCACATGAAGGTTAAGTGAATTGCTCAGGGTCACATGACTGATTCTGAAGCAGGATTTAGATTCAAACCTTACTGACTCCTTAGTTTCATCATCTGTATGATAAGGGGGTTGAACCTAATCTCCAAGGTCCCTTCTAGTTCACAATCCTATGAATTCTGGGAAGCTGGATGCCTCATCCAGCAGCCTTCCTCCCCTGCCCACCCAGATCTTGCCCCAGATCTCCTGGTCTGTGGTCAGGATGTCTGCAGGGTAGTTGAGGCAGAGGAGGTCCTGCCCCACAATCTAATCAATCTCTCTTCCACACTCAAATCCTGTGTTCTCTCCTTCTGTTACTCATTTGAGACAGGAATTGTGTGCCAGGGAGGAAGGAGCAACTCACAGCCAAAGCCTCATTTGGGACATGGAGCCACCACTCTGGTGGCTGCAGCACTCCATCATTTCCCACTCTAGCCAGAAGAATATTGAGCATTGTTAGGCTGCCTTAAAGCTCCATCAATCCTAGACCTGCTATCATCGTGTTGCATTGTACCACAATCAGTGAGCAGAGGTGCTGTCCTCAAATCCCAGATTTGGGCCACTAGCAGAGCAATTGTCCGCTAAGGTCTTTCTATAGACATCAGGCTGTGAAATGTGGAAGAAAGGAGAGCAAACCTGGGTTCAAATCCTGCCTGACTGTGTGACCCTCGGAAGTCACTTAACCTCTTTGTACCCAGGTCTCTAAGACCATATAAGTTGCGGAGAAGAGACTAACCTACATTGGTAGAGAGAATTTTCCTACCTGGAAGTTCACTATACCAGTGAAATCTTTGGTCTGGTCCCTCTCTATATTTCCTGGGCCTTAGTCAGATCTATTAGAATTGATTTGCCAGAAGCAGGTGCAGATCGTCTGTGTTCAGATTCATTTGTCTGCCTGGCATGGCAGGCATGACATTCCCCCTCTAGGGAGGCTGAGTCTCAGGTTGAATTCTGCATCTCCACCTGTGTCTGGATAGCCCTTCTCCTAAGCTCTCTATCTCTGCCATGTCAGCCCAGGAGCAGGCCGCAGGCGCCTAATTCCAAGACCTGTGCATACTGGCCTTCTTTTAGAGAACATGACTGTGACACGTTGTTGGCCAGTATGTCCAGTCATGGGAAATATGTACTCAGGACAGGGACCTAGTGGGATGGCCAGAAGGCTTGCTGAGACTCTGGCTAAATCCTCTTCATTTCTAAAAAATCCCAACAAATGCAGCGGAAACAAACCCTTCTAGCCCAGACCTTGGAGAATCTTTTGTTGCCTTTCCAAGCCTAGAGAAAAGGGCCTCTTAACCTAATTCATACCATGAATTCCTTTGCAATTTGATGAAGCCTGTGGGCCCCTTCTCAGAAAAATGGTTTTAAATAATTAAAGGAAATGCTGCATTTCAGTTAGGGGTCAATGGAAATTATTATGTAAATTTTTTTCTTATCTAAGTTAACAAAGTCCCTGAAATAGACTCCTGGTTTCCTTGGGGGTGTGTGTGTCTATGATCCACAGATTAAGAACTCCTATTCTAGCTAAGATCTAAGATCATTAGGTTCTATCAATTATTAGGCTAGACTGCCAAAAAGCTGGCCTTAATTTGAGGATGCTTAGAGGTCCTACAAGAAAGAACAGAAGGTCCTGGAAGCAAGTGGAGTCAACTTTCCACCTACCATCAGCAAAACCAGGCTACCACGTTGTTTGACCAAAAGGGATATAGACTTCCAGGTCTCCTGGTACACATCAAATTGCTAATGGCCCTTTGTCCCTGGGGACTCCTTTCACCTTGGGCCAAGGTAGCTCTTGTGTCATCCCATTGATTGGGACAGACTTCCTTCTGAACCACCCGCTATGTCACTGGGAAGAGGCTCTGACTTATTCACCTTCTGCATAGGCTGCCTCAGGCAAGAGACCATGGTGGAACACACACCTGAAGGGTCCCTCCAGGAATCTCAGTTAGGATCTAGTTGAGAATACACCTGTCTTGGGAAAGCCTTTTTCAGCAATTTCTCCCGGGCTATTCAAAAAGGACTAGCCAAGATGGAGGAAACCACCGATGTGCCTCCAGATTGTGTGGTTAGAGTTGTCCCTTGCTGAGCTTGGAGTCACAGGGCCAGGAGTTTGACCCTTGGCTCTGTCTTTTGCTGCCTGTGTGACCTTAGGTGAGTCACCTGTCTCTGATGGACCTCAGAGAGGAGGTTGGACTAGATGACCTCTAAAGTCCCTCCCATCTCAAAATCTATGATCCTAAATCTTTTGGTTGGGTCATCCCAGGCTTTTAGTCTTCTCCCTGACCACTTGCCTGTAACACAGAATTCATAAGGGAGAGCCAACACAGCTTGAGTGGCATGGCTTGGGTTTGCTCTGCCACATGGGGCCTTGATTACAACCCACGGATAGGGTCAAACCTGCGGACAGATTCTCCATTACTCACTTGGTGACTCCTTCGAGGAACTGGCCCAGTTGTCCCTACATTGAGCTGATGTAATTCCCACAGCCAAAGCAGGACCAGTCTCCAATGGATGCCTGAAACTCTACTCACAAATGTCATTCTTCTCTCTAAAGACCCAATGAATCATGCTCTGCTTCTGCCTTGACAGGTCCAGGGATAGGACACACTTTGTTTTTCTTGTCGTAAAGTCATTTTTCCAGTCATGTCTGACTCTTCTTGACTCCATCTAGGTTTGGTTTTTTTGGCAAAGAGCTGGAGTTGTTTCCATTTCCTTCTCTAGTTTATTTTACAGATGAGCAAAGTGAGGCAAACAGAGTTAAGTGACTTGCTCAGGGTCACAGAGCTGGTAAATATCTGAGGCCAGATTTGAACTCAAGGAGATGAGTCTTCCTGACTCCAGACCTGGCACTCTATCCACTGTACAATCTAGCTTCCCTCTAACAAGACACATGGACCTATTCAAAACCTGGTCTTAGCCAGGCTGGAGACTCCTGGACTGTGTCTCTAGTCCTGATCTCTTCTCTGAGCTCCAGACCCACACCTTGAGCTGCCTACAGGAAACCAATATTGTATGCTTCACCAGCTCATCAAACCCAACATATCCAAAGCCAAGGTCATTATTTTTTCCACCTGAACCTGCCTTTCCTTCTGCTCTCTCTCTCTCTCTCTCTCTCTCTCTCTCTCTCTCTCTCTCTCTCTCTCTCTCCCCCCCCTTTGTCCTGTCTTCCTTATCAACAGGCTATTATTACCCTTGACTATTTCTTCTTTGTTACCTCTTATGTTCAATAGCTAAGTCCCATCAATCCCATATCTAGAATATCCTTCACAGCAGTTGTCTCTTTTCTATTTCGACCATTCATCCTAATTCAGATCCTCATTGCCATCCACCTCAGTTATTGCTGTAGCCTCAATAGTTCTTCCTTATTCTACTTTTTCTTCTTTCTAATCCATTGTTCACAGTACAGACAGAATAATTTTTCTTGCCCACAGATTTTGTCACATCACTCCCTTCTTTGAAAATCTTTAGTGGCTCCCTATTGTCTAGAGAAATTCAAACTCTATGACATGGTATTCAAGGTCTTTCATATTCTGGAACCAGTCTACCATTCCAGTTTTATCTCATACAACTCTCCATGTATCCTAAGCTCCAGTCAAACTGGACAATTCTTTGCCTCCTTAATTCAATTCCTCCTTCAGGAGGTCTTTCCTGGTCTCTCAGTGGATAATGACCACCTCCTTTAGACCATACTCAGTTCTTAGTTTTGTAACTCTCCAGTGAACTTATACTAACACTTTAATATTCTAATCAATCTGTGGGCTCATCAACACGAACATTCTTTCCGGTGATGAAGGTTGTAACCCATACTCATCTGTCTAATTGCGTTATAGTAAACAATAAGTATTTATTAGGTGTCTCTTCCTCCTCCTCCTTCTTTTCTTCTTCTTGTTCTTCTTGTTCTTGTACTTGTTCTCCTTCTCCTCCTCCTCCTCTTCCTCTTCCTTCTTCTTCTTCTCTTCACAGGATTGGGCCCCAGTAAGCTTTGGTTCCCCAGAGAATACAGGTAGGTATATTGGTAGAAGCTCCTAATGTCAGATCTCATTGCTCTTCCTCATTTCCCCTTTCTTCAAAGGTGGCCATCGTGGTGACAGACGGTCGGCCTCAGGATGGTGTGAAGGATGTCTCAGCCAGAGCGAAGGAGAGTGGCATTGAGCTCTTTGCCATTGGGGTGGGTCGAGTGGACAAGCACACCCTGAGGCAGATTGCCAGTGAGCCATTGGAGGAGCATGTGGACTACGTAGAGAGTTACAGTGTCATTGAGAAGTTATCCAAGAAGTTCCAGGAGGCCTTCTGTGGTGAGGAGGAGACATCTGGGCAAAGGGAGCAGATGAGAGAGGAGAGGGTTGGAGAATAAAGTGGAAGGAGAAGCAGGGTGCAGATAAGAGGAATGGTGGGAAGAGCAGGGAATGGGGGAGAGTGGAGGGAGGTACAGAGAATGGAGTGGAGGGAGGAGTTGGGAATGGACAGGAGGAATCATGTGGGAAGCATGGGGCAGAGGAGAGTGTGAAGGCAAGAAGAAGCAGATGAAAGGAATGGTTGGGGAGCAGGGGAAAGGGTGAAAATGGGTGGGGATTAAGGAACAGAAGAGAGGAAAGGAGTAGAAGCAGCAGCAGAGTACAGATAATGAGAATGGTGGGAAGGGGAGGAGCAGCCGGGAGGAATAAGGGATAAAGGGGGCTATGGAGGAGCAAGAAACAAATGAAAGGAACGGTTGGGGAAATAGGGAAGAAGGAAAGAGAAGCATGAGTAAGGAACAAAGAGGAGTTGGGGGAAGGGCAGGGAAGAGAGAAGGAATGATATACAGGAAAGGAAAGAGAGGGGAGTGGAGGGGGGAACAGAGAACAGAGGGGAGAAGCAGGGAGCAGAGGGGAGGAGCAGAGAACAAGAGGGGAGGAGCAGGGAACAAGAGGGGAGGAGCAGGGAGCAGAGGAGAGGAGCAGAGAACAAGAGGGGAGGAGCAGAGAACAAGTGGGGAGGAGCAGAGAACAGATGGGAGGAGCAGGTGTAACAACAATTTGGTTGGCAGCTGTTGTGGGGTTTAAGACCCAACAAGACCAGCAACAAAAGCTGCTGCCAGCACAGGTTCTTTTGATCTACTTTACTAAGGAAAGTTACGTTAGGGAATTAACAATCTTACTTTAGTCCAACATACAAATATCATTCACTCAGTTCAGGAGGAAAAGGCAGCACCCTGAACTTCAGAGCAAATAAAAACAAATTATAAACATACATTAGAAACAGACCAGATCACAATTCATATTTACCAGGAAAGCATCAACATCTGGGTTTACAAGCCCAAGACTCTTAACAATGGCTGCCCAGAGTCTCCATATCAACACTCCTCCACGAATAAGAACCTCAGACAAAATGCTAATCTTTGAGTTTTTATAATCTGTTCAGGGCCCAAAGGATTCACACTTAATCAGCAAAAAGGGGTGGGCCTGGGGTTTAGTACCTAGTTAGCAAAAGGGTGTGGGCCTGGGGCTTTGCACCTAGCAAGGCTTAAGCTAAGGCATTTGATTACTTTAGCATTTCTAAAAGACAAAACAGTAAAAAAGTCTCACCTTAATTACCAACACAGCAGGTAATGGAGGGGAGGAACAAGGAACAGAGGGGAGGAACAGAGAACAAGAGGGGAGGAGCAGAAGCCAGAGGGGAGGAGCAGAGAACAAGTGGGGAGGAGCAGGGAACAGAGAGGAGGAGCAGAGAGTGCTCCAGGAAGACTTCTATAAAGGCTCTGACCCCTGGGATTGCAGGGCTCTAGCATCATTCCCCTCTTTTCTTTTGGTGGGGGATGTCAGGGAATGATGTTGGATCCTGCATTGCTAGGAAGTATCTTTGAATATTTTCTCTACCTCCAAACTAACAAGGTCCTCGGGAGATCTGGATTCCAGGCATGGCTCCTGCTGTGTGAATTTAAGCAAATTGTTTGCCATCTGTGAGTCTCAGCTTCCTCTTCTGTGAAGCAGCGATGCCAATTCCTGCCCTCCCCAACCTCACAGAGACAGCAAAGCAATTTTTAAAAGTATAAAACACCTCATAAGTGTAA
This sequence comes from Trichosurus vulpecula, assembly GCF_011100635.1. Lineage (NCBI taxonomy): Eukaryota > Metazoa > Chordata > Mammalia > Diprotodontia > Phalangeridae > Trichosurus > Trichosurus vulpecula. Next base: position 65,443,417 of record NC_050574.1, on the reverse strand, counting down.
GGAAAGAGAAATCTCTGTAGAAAGTCAAGCCCGTGTCCTTTACTGCTCCCTTGGGCTTTCTTTGAAGCTCCAGTGGGGCTGGAAGGCTCAGGAGAATTTCATTCCATTCCATGAATGTTTACAAAAGGTCTGCTGTGCTCAGAAATTTGTCCAGAGCTGGGAGAGATGCAGAGTTTAGATAAAATCAGGTCCTTGCTCTTATGGAGTCCAGGAGGGGGATGAGTTGCAAATACAGAGAACCCTAAGGCATAACAGACCATGATAAGTACATTAGAGGAGTGCCAAGAAAAATATGGTGTAAGATTTGAGGGGGAAGGACTTACTGGCAGAAGGCACCAAAGAAGGCTCTTTGGAGGAGGTAGCATTTAAGTAGGGCTTAATTCAAGCCTTTGGGTTTGAATTCAAGAGAAGAAGAGGAGGAGGAAGAGCATTGTAGGCATATGAAACAGCATGAACAAAGATCTGGAGATGGGGAAGTGCTGGGCATGGGTGTGTGAGGCAAGACATAGCTCAGCTTAGCTGGAATATAGTGTACAGAATATGGGGGGGTGTCTTATGAGGTAAGACTCAAAAATAGCTTGGTGCTCTAGGCATTAATAAATGTATTGGGGGGGCACTTAACATAGTTTGATGCCAGAGCATGAAAGGCTTGAATTCCAGGTGTTAGGAGTTTGAATTTGACTCAGTGGAGCCACCAAGGATTTTTGAACAGAGGAGTGAGCTGGCTGCTGTTTGCCTAAGGAAGATTAACCTGGTAGAGGCAGGAAGGATAGGAGAGAGTGGAGGTAGAGGGCTTTGTTAGAAAGCCATTATAATCATCCTGGGGACACCTCCCTAGGGGGTGGCAATGGGAGCAGAAAGGGGGAGAAGAGATGGATGGACGTTACAAAGGAGAACTCAATGGAACGTAGTAAATGAGTGGATCTGAGAGGCAGGGAAAAGGGAAGAATCAAAGGTAGTCCTTGGGCTACAGACAGGGGAGAATGGCTGAGTGGTGTTGCCATTGATAGATAAAGAAAAGTCATAAAGGGATGAGGGAAGATAATACGGTCCATATTTTTGCATGTTGAATTTGAGGTGTTGGTGGGACATGCTTTCAGCAGGAAATGTAGGGCTGGAGCTCAGAAGAAAAGCCAGGAATGGAGACATAGACCTGGGAGCTGTGTGAATGGAGGTGGTTATTGGCAAAGGAGGAAATACAAAGGGAAAAGGGGAGAAGGTTGAGGTCAGATCTTTAGATAACACACACCTTGAGGAGTAGGGAATAGGAGGAGTTGGCTAGGAGGAGGTTAGAAGTTGGAGGGCAGGTGCCAATCTGCACTGGCAGTGGAACTTCCTCACTGGATGTTCTCAGGCCTGGGAAAGAAAGAAAAAAGAAAACAAGAAAAACAGAAAGGAAGGGAGAAAGCGAGGGAAGGAGGGGAGAAGGAAGGAGGGAAGAAAGGAAGGAGGGGAAAAATAAAAAAGAAAAGGAAGGAGGGTGGGAGGGAAGAAATAAAGAAATGGAAGAAGGAAGAAAAAAAGGAAAAGAAAGAAGGAAAGGAGGGAGTAAAGAAAAGGAGGAAAGGAAGAAAGAAAAAGAAAGATGAAAAGGAAGGAATGGAGGAGAGAAGGAAGAAAGGAATGAAGAAAACAAATAAGGAAAAAGTGATTGTCTTGGATTACACAATGGATGCCTTCTCCTCGAGAGAAAAGGGGGGGGGTAGATAGTTAAGCTCAGAGTCCATCACCCCTGCCGTCACTGTGACCAAGAACCCACAATAAGTGTCTGTTGTCTCCTTCACTTATAGTGGTGTCTGATCTGTGCGCCACTGGAGATCACGATTGTCAGCAAATCTGCAACAGCTCCCCAGGATCCTACACCTGTTCCTGCCAGGATGGCTTCATCTTGAACAGTGATGGGAAAACTTGCAGTGGTCAGTTCTCCTCAACATCCCCATCCCCTGGTACCTGGAGCAGAAGGAGAGTGAGGGGGGTGTCACACATTGGGACACCAAGTGGGGAGAGAGACAGAGGGGCCTGGGTGGAGGCCAGGGCTGATGTGTCTAGGAGAAGGGGTGTCTACACTGTACCCACATTATAGCAGTCTACGGAAAGAGTATGGTGGTCATCTTGAGAAGGACACTCCTGACTATCTTCTAGTTGGCCTCAGGATGCAATGCAGACAGAAGTTTTGGGGCTAAGGCTGAGGGTGTGTTCCCTGCAAAGTGGGTTCCTCATCTGCGGTCTTCTATGGTCTAGTTAATTACCAGCATCTTTCTGTCCCCAGCTGCTCATCACACAGGGCTAAGTGCCAAGTAGAGGGATGTCACAGGGTGTTGTTAGGAGAGCTGGACTTCTTTCTGCCTCTTCAGGCCCTACACAGGAGGAAAGGTGCTGATAACTAGGCAGACGACACCAGATCTTAAGCCCATGGTTGGGATATGGTTTCTCACAGCTGGGTAGGACAGAGGATGGAGTGTTGCCCTTGGAATCAGGAAGACCTCATTTCAAATCATGCCTCCGACCCTGACTAGCTGTGTTGACCCCAGCCAAATCCCTTAACTCTTTTTCAGTTTCAGTTTTTTTCATCTGTAAAATGAGGATAGTAACGGCTCCTCCCTCATAGGGTTGTTGTGAGAAGCCAATGAGTTAACGCATGGAAGTGCTTGGTAAATCTGTTGCTGCTGCTGTTGTTAGGCTCAATGAAAGTGCCCATGGGGCTTTATGTTGAGAGCTGGGAGAGGGGATGGTTCAGAGCTGGCCAGGGCTGGGCTGGGAATAAGGAGAAGCGAGGAGAAGCCTTGGGGAGTGTCAGGCTTATTCAGATTTTCTAAATGGACACACATTCTGGAAACTAATTGCCAGGTTGGACTCATTGACTCATTGAGCTAGAAGGGCCCTTTGGGACTAATTCAAACACCCCACTGTTATAGATGAAACCGATTTGACCCCAAACCACGTGTCTTAACACAGCAGAGGGCTCTGTTAAGAAGGCATTGGGCATTAAAAACTGAAGTCAAACAGTCATTCTTTAGTGAGAGGAAGAAAGAGCCCCTACTGACTCAGCCCATCAATCATGGTCCCAGAAATCCATCCAGGAGGGATCAGGCCAGGCTGGCAGCAAAAGAGTGACTTCAGGAAAGTGGGTGTTCTGGGTCATGCTCTCTCCACCCTCCTTCTGTTTTCAGCCATTCTTCCCTGACCAGCTCCCTTGTATTCTCCCTGACTCCTCCTTTCTCATTCACTCAGGGAAAGGAGGTGGTGATGGACTAAATCAATGCTCCCCCAGGGATTGGTAATTGGAAAGATGATTAAAGGGGGCCATGCTTAACCCAATAGGGTGAATCTTTAATAATGGTAGAATTTCAGGCAGTGTGACATTTATAAAGGAAAAAGATTTGGGGAGCAGGGACACCTTCCTAGTACTTTTCACGTTACCATATAGACAACTACCCTGCAGAAAGCTGGCTGTAGGACTAGTTTGGGCCCAGCTGTCCCCCAAGTGGTCAATCAATAAAGGTCTCACATAAACTCTCTGATATCCTCTCTCTTATTTTCCCCCTCCTTCCTCCAGCCTGCAGTGGAGGTGGTGGGGGCTCTGCCACTGACCTTGTCTTCCTGATCGATGGGTCCAAGAGTGTCCGCCCTGAGAACTTTGAGCTGGTGAAGAGGTTCATTAACCAGATTGTGGACTCGCTGGATGTGTCTGACAAACTGGCACAAGTGGGCTTGGTACAGTACTCTAGCTCAGTTCGACAGGAATTCCCCCTGGGCAGGTATAAAACCAAGAAGGACATCAAGGCAGCAGTCAAGAAGATGTCCTACATGGAGAAGGGCACCATGACTGGGGCAGCTCTCAAGTACCTCATTGACAACACCTTCACCATCTCCAGTGGAGCACGGCCTGGTGCCCAGAAGGTGGGCATCGTCTTCACTGATGGCCGGTCCCAGGATTACATCAATGATGCAGCCAAGAAAGCCAAGGAGCTTGGTAGGACCCTATTGCCCTTCTTGGGGGCTGCTTATCTTTGTCTGTCTTAGAAGTTGTTTCATAGGATCATAGATTTAGGGCAGGGAGAGATTTTAGATCCTCCTAGATTTTAGATTACAGATCCCTAAAATCTACCTCACCTCCCTCACTTCAGCGCTGAGGGAGCTGGAGCCCAGAGTGTTCAGACATTTGCCCAAGGTCACACAGGGAGTAAGTAGCAAAATTAAGATTTAAACCCAGGTCTTCTGACTCTAAAGTCATTACTCTTTCTACTAAAATCTACTGCTTCCTTTCCCTACCCTTCTGTCTCTCTCCCTTCTCCCTCTCTCCCTCCCTCCCAATCCCCAGGAATTGGACATCCATAGTCCCAGCACCCTAAAGGCCATCACCCTTATCTAATCCATACACTCAACCCACTTGAGTTGACTCCATTCTGGCTTACTGAAGTTTTGAGGGATGTGTACGTCTGAAGTCAAAGATGAGAGGGAGAGAGGTTGTGGTGGTGGGGGTAGGGCTGCCAGTACTGGTTTCATTCCAGGTATGGTATGGGAGCTTTGTCAGTCATTCAGTCAGAACCACATATGAGAAAAACATCTGATGACCAGAACCCAAATAAGCTGAACCTCAGTTATTCCAATATCCCCTCCCTGCACTCAACTTTCAGGAAAAAAAATCAAATGATAAGAAAGCCACCTGAGATTATAGGTTTTGACAAGAACAAAAACCCCAAAACATTTCCAGGGTATGCTGTAGGACAAAGAATGGCAGTAGAGCTGGAAGAGACTTTAGAGATGACCCAGTCCAATGCTCTCATCCTATGCCTTACAGACTAGTGTGGATGGTGCCTCATCTCCTGTGCCTTTTCCATCTCCAGCTCGGGACCAAGTGACATCTGATGTTCATGGTGCTAACCTGGAGGTCCCTTTCTTGACCCCGACTCATCAGAGAAGGGTTCAGTGATGGAAACAAAACTCTTAGGTCACAAGATTTTGAGCTGAAAGAACCTCAGATGTCATTTATTAACAAAAATAATATTTCACATTCAATTAGTGCTTTAGTCAATTATCTCATTTAAGCCTTGCAATAACTTTGTGCCTTGAAGATAGTTCATGTATTATTGTCTCCTTACTGCAGGAGAGTAAATGGAGGCTGAGACAGTTGGAGTGTCCAAGGTCATATGGCTAACATGTAATAATAATGATGACGATGGTGGTGGTGGTGGTGGTGGTGACAGTGGTAACGATAATAATGATATGGACTGGCACTCATTTTGTGCTTTGATGTAGTATCTTTTTTAAGTCTCACATCACATCATCATCTACCTTTTCAGATAGGCTTTACATGTGTTAGGAAGCTTATTTTATAGATAGGGAAACAGAAGTGAAGAGAGGTTAAGTAATTTGCTCATGGTCACACAGCCAGTAATTGTCCAAGACAGGATTTGAACCTAGGTCTTCCTGAATCCAAGATTAGCCTTCCTACCCATCACCTAACACTGCTTTGACTAAAAGAAGAGGAGAGTGATCATAGACTTAGATTCAGGAAGGGGAGTTTAGTTTCCAGAAGAGAGGAAGCACCAGGTGGAAGGTCCTTAGAAGTTCTATCAATCTCACATAGGAAGGTGGAGAATGAGTGAAGGAAAGGAAAGATAAGGTACCTGATTTCAAACCCACAAATCAGTGAGCATTTATGTCTGTCCAGTCCAGTGCTAGGTACTGAGGGGGACATGAAGAAGGAACTTGGGTCTTATTGAAAAGCCAAGGCATGCATGGTTAACAGCCGGCACTGGTGATCACTGACATCTACATAGCTCCATCTAGTGGATGCACAAGTACCCCATCAATATTGTATGTATCAAGTACAAAATGTGCCACTCCAGGGTCTAAGTGCTAGGGGTTGAAGCTAGGAATCAGTGAAGGAGGAGATTGTTGGTAAATGATCAAGTGAAATAATGTAAATAAAATGCTCTGTAGATGTTAAAACTGTCTATAAATGTCACTTATCCCTGCTATTGTCTTCCTGTAAGTGGAATGGGATTTAGACTGGAGTAATCTGGGATGGCTTACTGGAGGAGGTTGGGCATGTTTTGTCTTCCTGTGAAATGACTGCGCACAGATCAGGTAACTCTCTTGGACAGTTTCAAAGGGAAAATGCTCCCTTCTATGAAGCATATGCTGAGATCACCTAGAAGCAGACCCCAGAAGGGCCAGGAGATCAGAGCCAACACCATCTTTTTCTGTGTGATGGAACCTGGGCAACTGACTCTTGCTCTTTTGTGTTCTCCCTCTTCCCAGTCACCCCATTGAGACAAGGGGATTATGGAAATGCAGCAGCCTTTCCAACAGCCATTTGCTTGGAATGGCCCAAATCATCTGCCCTTGGATCCAGGTCATTGGAGGGAAGGAGTGCTACAGACAGCTGAACAGGGAGGGAATCACTGGAAAGGAGGGCTGCTGCTGTGGAGACTCTTATGTGATTGCATAGTGATGATGGGAGGAAGAAAAAGAAAGAAGGAAAAAGATGGGAAAGGGAAAGGATAGAGAAAGGGGAAGGAAAGGGAAAGAAAGGAAAGTGAAGGGAAGGGGAGGGAAGGAAAGGGAAGAGAAGACAAGACAAGGGAAGGGAAGGTCCTTAGGCTTTACCTCTTTAGTTCATACTCTTCATCTTCTCCCAATCTTTTTCAAGGCTAAGCAGGTGTCTGTGTCCCCGTTTGCATGCCTCTACTGTTCTTTTGGGTTTCTTGGTCCTTACGTCTTAAGCCCGCTATGGATGGACCAGACCCTTCACCTTTAAGGAGGGCTCTGAGTCCCAGACTTCATGACAATGATTCAGCTGCCTTCTCCCCACCCCTCCCCATGGCACCCTGTCTGCCGTCCCATTGGCTTAGCTCTGTGAGTCAGGTGGCTTTTTTCCTCCCAGTACCTGGGACCATGGGAACCTTCAATGAAGGGGCAATTCTTTTGCTCCATGGCAACAGGGTCAGGCAAGCAGAGCTTTGTCCCTGCCCTCAGTAGGCATGACCCCTTTGCTTCTCTCAGGGTTTAAGATGTTTGCTGTGGGTGTTGGCAACGCAGTGGAGGACGAACTGAGGGAGATTGCTTCAGATCCCGTGGCAGAACATTATTTTTACACTGCTGACTTCAAGACCATCAACCAGATTGGCAAGAAACTTCAGGAGAAGATTTGTGTGGGTGAGTTGGAGGGCTGGGAGAGGTGGCCTGGACATTGGAGAGGGCCGGAGGGGCTCCTCAGTCTGAGTCATGTCAGATCTGAGGGTTATGTCATGTCATCAGAGTGGAAACAGAACTGGAAGTGGGCAGGGACAAGGCCAAGAGTTTATAGAAAGGTTGGCAGGTACCATCATGGGGTGGGTCATGGGCAGGTAATGTCCAAAGCCCAGGAAGTCAGGCAACAGGCCTTAGAACCCAAGGCTGGGAGAGTGGGGAACAAAAGGCCTTGGCAGAGAGTTGGGCAGCCAGGGGTTGAGGCTTGAGAGTCTGGGAAAGAAGAGATTAGGATCATAGGGTCCACCTGGCATGGTCTAGCCTTGTACAGGTGTGGATGGGTGAAAAGCATTGGTTAGTAGGCGGGGTTCTGGTCTACCTCCATTCTGCCATGTTGCTTTAACCTCGATTTTTCTGGAGGAATTATTGGCAGCCCCCAGTTGTCTGCATCACCTATTTAACTTGACCAGAGAATCAGGAAAGGGCTCTATCAAGGTCAACGACATATTTCTTGAACTTTCTTTCACTCAGAGGGATGCCCAACATCCTCCTCTGCTCTTCTCTAACACTCAGGTCTTCAAGCGTCTCCCTCTGCTCTGTCTCATAACTACTGGTGACTCCCAGTGTCTTCCCCATCTCTGCCAAAGATTTCCAACACCTTTCCACTACTCTAACCCAGCAGTCACTGGAACACTCTCAGCATCCTCCCAGCTCTTAGAGAAACTCCTGGGATCTCTGCCCTAGCTCTCACAGAGACTCCTAGGGTCTGCCATGGCTGCTTTGCTGGTTAGATGTCGGGCCTGAAGAAGCGAGGGGTGGTGGAAACCAGCTGGCTCGTAGTTTCATCTCCCTTTTGTTTTGGATTTGATGCAGAGGAGGACCCGTGTGCCTGTGAGTCCATCGTGAAGTTCCAGACAAAGGTGGAGGAGCTCCTCCAGGCCTTGACACAGAAACATATCCTTTCCTGGTGGGAGCGGGTTGGGCCTGTGAGAAAGGGTCAGGGTGGGCCCAGAGATGAAGGAACCTGGCAGCTCAGGAAGAAGGAGCAAGGGCTTGGGGCTGGGTCCTCTCATTAGACTCTCTTGGCTGCCTCTGAGGGCACCAGGCTTCAAATTAATTCAATCCAATTTAATTCAATAAGCATTTATCAAGAACCTACTTCTTCGGGAAGCTTTTCCTGATCCCCTAATTTATAGTGTCCCCTAATTACTTTATATTAAATTACCTTATATTTATTCTGTATGTCTCTTTCTTTTCTTTCTATCTCTCTCCTCTCTGATTCTCTCTCTCTCTGTCTCTGCTTCTTTCTCTCTATCTCTGTCTCTTTTTCTTTGTCTCTGTCTCTCTTTTCTTTCTATCTCTCTCCTCTCTGTCTTTCTCTATGTTTCTCTCTCTGTCTCTCTCTCTGTCACTGTCTCTGTCTCTGTTCCTCTCTCTCTCTCTCTCTCTCTCTCTCTCTCTCTCTCTCTCTCTCTCTTTCTCTGTCTTTATCTCTGTCTCTGTTTCTCTCTCTGTCTCTATCTCTCTCTTTATGTGTCTCTCTATCTCTATCTCTCTCTCTGTTTCTCTTTCTCTGTCTCCCTCTCTCTGTCACTGTCTTTCCCTGTTTCTCTCTGTCTCTCTCTCTCTCTGTCTCTGTCTGTTTGTCTGTCTCTGTCTCTCTCTCTCTGTGAGAGAGTGAGGAGTGAGGAAAGTGAGGAAAACCTGAGCTCAAATTCTCCCTGGGACATATACTGGTCAGGTGACCTGTGCTTTAAGAAATGCCCTAAGACTGCAGATGGCCGCTAAAGTGCCAACGTGCATTGGTAGAGGGAGCTTTCTCCTGAGGGAGCAAGCTATGCTGTTGAGGTAATAGATCCAGCCCCTGTCTCTGACCCAGTGTGTCTGTTTTATTACTCCCATAGATAATAGGCCCATTGTGAGCATGGCCAATTTCATTTTTTATTTCTGTATCCCAAGGACCTAGCACAGACCCCACAGTAGATGCTTAATAAATGCTTATTGATTAATTGATTGAAGGAGCTATGCTAGGTGTGTTAGGTATACAAAAAGGAAACAATCCCTGCCTCAATTGGATTCCATGCAAGAGGCATTTGGATGATAGTGTGGGAGAGGTGGGCTTCCTCCTTGGTGTCCCTAGGAAAGCATGCTTATGTGTGCTAGTGTGGGAGCGGGCTCCAAGCTGGTGAAACCATCGGAGCACTGCAGTTGCAGAGGAATATTGGCTTTAGGTTGGGCATTTCTGTGTGCCCATAACCTCCTTGGGCCTCATTTTCCAAATCTGTAAAATGGAGGAGTTCTGCAGTACTAGGGAAGAGACAAGATTTTGACACCAATGACATCGAGGGTTGTGTGGGTGGCCTGGGGAAGCATCAAGGCACTGGAGATGAGAGTGGGCAAGCCAATGGAGAGAGCATAGAGAAGGGGGGAGGGGAGGATCTCACTTCCATTACCAGAGCTCTGTGGCTGGACCCAGTTGTCCTTCCTTAATCACACTCACTGGAAGCTGTGACCAAGAGGCTTGCTGCCCTGGAGAACAATGTGATCTAGGATCCTATGAAGAAGGCCTGATCTCTCCTTTGTGTTCCTCCTGGTTTTCCTCCTTCACATACAGTTCCATGCTGGGGAGTCTCCACCTGTCCCTGAGAGCAGCTCAGCCACCTCCTCCATCCATCTTTCTGCAGCTGAGAGTCTAGCCTCACTAGCAACCTCCTCTTGGGGGAGATGATGGAGGCCGGGAGACTGGGATGCTTGGGGCAGGGCTCTTGGGGGGTGTACGCCAGCCTAGGCAGCCGTTTCATCTAGAAAACCCTGGAAAGAGGTGTGAGTGAATGAGTGTGTGTGTGTGTGTGTGTGTGTGTGTATGCGCGCAAGCACACACGTGTGTACATATGTGGATGGATCTGTGTATGTCCAAAGGAGGTTTGAGATTCATTTTTATTATCCAGAGCTTAATATATTTCCATATTTTGGGTCAACCTGGACTTGACTATGAGTTCTGTGGACCCCTCTGGTGACCTCCCATTTTCTGTTTATTGAGCAATTCTATATAACTTAATTTAAGTGTTAAATGTACATGGTGGGGGACTGAGTTTCTGGCTGAGAAGAAGATGGGACTCATTGGAATACCTGTAAGGAGGGATTCCTTTGACACTGCTCTGGATTCTTGCAAAGATGAAGAGGACATGCCCAGAGTGGACCCATAGTGGATATGTCCAGGGAATTCAATTCAATTCAATTCAGTTCAGTTTAGTTCCATTTAACAAGCATTTATTAAATACCTACTATGTGCCAGGCACTGTGCTGGGCATTTGTCATGCAAAGACAAAAATGAAACAGCCCATCCTCTCCAAGAGCTGACATCCCACCGGAAGGTCCCTAGTTTCTTCCTACCACTTGAGGACCATTGGCCCCATAAGATGTGTTCTCAGTTTTCATTCTCAATAGGATTGGCATCTTGGTGCTCAGGCATTATAAAGCTGCTCTGGTGATCCTTGCTGCCACATCCATCCCTGCTCCATTCACAAGATGCAGCTCTTGCCTTCCCCAACTTCTCCCATGCCCACCCCAGCTACCACAGGAGGGACAGGGAGGGACACCTCCAATCTCAACTACCCTTATCCTACATGCTGTGTAGTCAAGACAACAAGCACTTATTAAGCACCTACTATGTGCCAGGCACTGTGCTTGGTACTTTGCAGATACTCCCCTTCCACTGCTCTCGGTGTGGAGATGGAGGCTCTGGCCCCTGGCCTCCAACCCCTGCCTCCAGGGGTCCCTTTCCCACATTTCTCCACGTGCTCCTCAGGGCACAATGGATTCCCCTCTTTTGGTCCCCCTTAGTCTCATGTTTCAGGCATCAGAATATTTATACTTGAGCGTATGTAAAAGGTTTTTCAGAATATCTCTAACTGTGCAGAAACATCCTGTTCGGGGCCGATATAGGGCGGCAGAAATCATTAAAGATTCTCAAGCCCTAGCTCGTCTCGGTGTCCTTGCTCTTACAACCTGCTCCTCTTCCTCGGGATTTTAAATGCCCTCTTTCCTGGACTCCTTGCCATCATAGAGGTGATGCTGTGTTCTCAAGGGCAGTGTCAGGGGATTCCAAGATCTAGGCAGTTCTACTAAATCCCTCACCCACGTCCTGCCCTCTCTTCCGTCCCTCTTACCTGTGCGCCATCAAAAGTCTCCTGCAAGGTTCTACTAGTCACCAAGGGCTACTAGGTGGTGCCATAGTGCATAGTGTTGGGACTGGATCAGGAAGACTCTTCTTCATGAGTTCAAATCCCATCTCGGAGACTTAGAGCTGTGTGACCCTGGGCAAGTCACTTAATCCTAGTTGCCTCAGTTTTCTCATTTGTCAAATGAGCTGGAGAAGGAAATGGCACAACATTCCAATATGTTTGCCAAGAAAATCCTAAATGGGGTCATTAAGAGTCAGATGCTACTAAACAGCAGCATACACTAAGCACTGGAGATATAAAGCACAAAAATTAAAAAAAACCTCTTGCCTCAGAGAGTTTACATTCTACTGAGGGAAACAGCCTATCCTCGTATAAGCACTTAGTGAACACTTACCATATGTGCTGGGCACGGTGCTAAGTGCCGGAAAAACAAAGAAAGGCAAAAAACCCCAAACGGTCTCTGGCCTCATGGAGCTCCCAGTTTCACGGGGAGACAGCATGCAAACAGTTGGGTACAAACAAGAGGTAGGCAGGTTACTTGGGGAGATGGTTGTACCTGCTGGATCTGTGTCAGCGATCAAATTGCTGATTTTTATGAAGAATTTAAAGAAGGGAATTCTTTACAATACTGGGAAGAGGAGAGGAGGGTCCATCTTGTAGACCAGGAATTCCTGTCCAATTCTGGCTTGTATTTGCCAGTCCCTCCTCTCCAAGAGAATCCCTAGGGTCCAGGGGTGGGGTTCCTGCAGCCTCGAGGCCATATGCGGCCCCCTAGGCCCTCAAGTGCAGCCCTTTGAGTGGATCCAAACTTCCCAGAACAAGCCACAGGTTCCCCACCATGCCTAGGCTTTTTCATACTGTTCCTTTCAACAATCCAACATTTGCTGAGCACTGACCAGGGGCAAGGTCTGTGTCTGGCGCTTGGGAGTAGGGATGGAGAATCAAAGCCATGGGACGTTTCCTCCTCCACTATTGGGGTCTCTGCTTTTGAGCGTTTGGGGGTAAGGAGGTGATTCACAGTCTAAATTTAACCAGATACTTCCCTCCTCAGAGAGCCTCATCTGCCCATGACGAGGCAGATATACTTCACCTAGAAGGATGTTTTCTCCCAATGTGAATGAATTCAAAGCAATTCTGCTGCCAGGAAATAGAATTAAGTACAACAATTTCTTACCATAATTCTGGACCTCCATACTGGGCTCCATGCTCTGTAACCTCCTTCCTCAGTTAGGACATTTGCCTTGTCCACTGCCTGTATCCTAACTGGTTCATTTTGGAGCTGGGTTGCTGAAACTCCTGTCCCTGCCAGCCCCCTACCCTAAAGTGAGGAGAACCTAATAACCTACTCTCCCCCACCAGCCCTCCACCCTAAAGTGAGGAGAACCTGATAACCTACTCTCCCCCACCAGCCCTCCACCCTAAAGTGAGGAGAACCTGATAACCTACTCCCTCCACCTGTTTTATTTTTTTACCTTCTGTAGAGCCTGGGGAAACAAATTAGCTAATGTGCTTTGAGCTCTCTTGAGAAAAACATAAGGGTGTGTAATCACACTCCCTAATCACCGGTTTGCTCCTCTGTGGCCCTGGGACATGATGGATGGGTGTGGGCCTGGTGGGGGTAGAACCAGCTGGAGGGTGGGCCTTCTCTTCCCTGGCTAGAACAGGATGCCAGGTGGCCCTGGACTCTCAAGGGATGGAAGGAAAACAGATGGCAGAGGCAGCAGAATCCCGGGATGTAAATATTGAGGGCAGAACAGGAACAATGCTGGTGTGTGGGGGGAGGATGTTGGCGGGGAGCTGAATTCTGCTCAAGGCAAGGAAGAAGTATCTGACAGTGGGAGCTGAACACATAGGGAATGGGCTGCTCTGGGAGGTAGTGAGATCTCTGTCTCTGGAGGTCTGTAAGGCGGGAGGTGTCCCCTTCCCCTGGGAAGCTGTAGAGATCTCAGCTCAGGCAATAGTTGGGCTATTGAGGGCCTGCCCTGCACTGAGGGTCTGCGGATCTGTGCTGGTCGGGAGCAGACCTACTCTGAGCAAGGGACTGGAAGAGCATCCAGGGCCTACTTTAGGAACTGTAGCCTACAAAGAGAGTCTTGGGTTGGATGCTCTGAGAGTCACAGGCCTTTCAGCATGGAGATTCTGTGATTGTTTGATGCCTTCTCAATCAATCAATAAATATGTATTAGGTGCCTACTGTGTTTCAGGCACTGTGTCAAGAGATGGGGATACAAAGAGACAAAAGGCAGTCCCTGACCTGAGGGAGCTTATGTTCTAATGGGAGAGACAACATGCAAACCAATATATATAAAGCGAGCTATATACAGGGTGAATCCGAAATACTCAACAGGGAAGGCACCAGAATTAAGAGGGTCTGGGGAAGGCTTCCTGTGGGAGGTGGGATTTTAGTTGGACTTGAAGGAAACAAGGGAGATAGAATGGAAGAGGAAAGTGTTCGAGGCATGGGGGAGAGCCAGAGAAAATATCCAGAATTGAGAGATGGGGTGTCTTGTTTGTGGAATAGCCAAGAGGTCAGTGTCACTGGATCAAAGACTATATGTATTGGGGAGCAAGGTATAAGAAGACTGAAAAGGTAGTAGGGGACGAGGTTATGAAGGGCTCTGAATGCCAACCAGAACATTTGGCATTTGGTTCTGGAGGAAATAGGAGGTCCCTGGAGTTTATCGAGCAGAAGGGTGGCATGATCAGACATTGCTTTAGGAAAATCATTTTGGTGTCTGAATGGAGGTTGGATTGGAGTGGGTAGAGACCTGAGGCAGCCGGACCCACCAGTGGCTGTTAGGCTAATCATGGTGGGAGGTAATGAGGGCCAGCACTGGAAAGGTGACAGCATCAGAGGACAGAAAGGGGAGTATTGGAGAGCTGGTGCAAAGGTGAAATCGACAGGCTTGGCAATATTTGATATGAGGAGTGGGGTTAGAGAGAGTGAAAAGTCCAGGATGACTCCCAGGTTGTGAACTGAGGGACTGGGAGGATGACATTGCCCTCTATAGTAATAAGGAAGGTGGTGGTGGGGTAAGATTTAGGGGGAAACGTAACGGATTTTAGACATGTTGGGTTTGAGATGTCTCCTGGACATCCAGTTTGAAATGTCAGAAAGGCATTTGGAGATGCAAGATTAGAGCTCAGAAGAGATTTGAGAATCATCAGCATAGAGACAGTGATTCAATCCATGGGAGCTGATGAGATCACCAAGTGTAGTATTGATGGAGAAGAGAAGAGGGCCTAGGACAGAACCTCAAGGGGCACATATAATTAGAAGACATGATCTGGATGAGAATCCTTCAAAGGAGACAGAGACAGAGCAGTCAGAGATGTAGGAGAAAAACTAGCAGAGAATGGCATCCTGAAAACCTAGAGAGAAGAGAGTATCAAGGAGGAGAAAGTGAACAACAGTGTCAAAGGCTGGAGAGACATCATGGAAAATGAGGATTGAGAAAAGGCCATTGCATCTGGCAGCTAAGAGATCACTAGTAATTCTAGACAGCAGTTTCAATGGAATGATAGGATTGGAAGCTGGATTGTAAAGGGTTAAGAATAGAGTGAAAAAGTGGAGGCATCTGTTATAGATGGGCTTTTTGAGGAGTTTAACTACAAAGGGCAGAAGAGATAGAGGACCATGTTTAGCAGGGACGGACGGAAACCAGGGAGATAGAATGGAAGAGGGTTTTTTTCAGGATAGAGAGACGTGGGCAGATTTGTAGTCAATAGGAAATGGGCCAGTAGAGAGGGAGAGATTGAAAATAAGTGGAAGACTGGGGATGACAGAGGGGCAACTGAGGAGATAGGATGGAATACGATCGCTTGAGCAGATAGAGAGATTGACCTTGGTAAGGAGTAAGGTCATTTCATCATATGAAATGGGTGAAGGAGCAGAGAGTGACAGAAGGCAGCTGAGTGATAGATGAAGAAGAGGGAGCAGGGGGAGTTCCTGGTAAATGGTAAAAGATGAGGCAAAATTCTCAGCTTGAAAGTGTGGGGGCAGGGGGACCATGGGAGGTTTGAGAAGGGATTACAAATATTGAAAGAGCCACTGTGGAGAGAGAAGGGATAAGGGAGATAGAGTATGTTTGCTCAGCAGCAGTGAAGGCCCCCGTGAGGTGTGCAACATAAAGTTGTAGTGGACCCCGTTAGAACTCTTGTGCGGTTTTCTCCAACTTAATTCAGTAGAATTATATGGAAAAAATATTCTCTCTGTCTCTCTCTCTTTCTCTCTCTTTGTCTCTCTGTCTCTGTCCCTTCTTCCCTCCCCCCTTTCCTTCCTCCCTCTCTTTGCCTCTGCCTCTGTCTCTGTCCCTCCCTCCCTCCCTCTGTTTCTTTGTCTCTGTCTCTGTCCCTCCCTCCCCCCCCTTTCCCTCCCTCTCTCTTCTCTGTTTCTCTCTGTCTCTGTTCCTCTGTCCCTCACTCCTTCCCTACCTCTCTCTCTCTGACTCTCTGTTCACCGACCCCAGGTCAGAATCCCTGCTATATAAGAAGGATAGTTCAGAGGCCATGTGGTGTAACAGATAAAGATTAGGCTACAGAACTATGTGGGTCGAGCCCTGGCTGTGATAATACTGGCTCTGTGAGCCTGGGCAAGGGACCTTAACACCTTGGTGCCCCAGGGGACTCTCTAAGGCTGTATGTTATGCAATGATTACATTGATACCGGGAAGTGTGAGATAACAATGAAATCACAGATGCGGTAGAAAAAAAAAGGATGCTTAGGGAGGCCTGTTTATCCTAGATCTTTTGGTCCTCCCCACTCTCACCCAAAATCCTTATTTCTGTTTAGAGGGGCCCTTAAAGGCTGTCTAGCCCAATGCCCTCATTTTACAGGTGAGGAAATTGAGGCCTATGAAAGTGACTTTACCAAGGTCACGCAGAGAGTAAGCATTGGATGTGGGATTTCAACCCAGGTTCTTGCCTTCAGAACCGGTGTTTTTTGTGTGTTCCATATTGCCCCCTCCAATCCATCGAATGAAGCTGTCAGATCAGTCATCTTCATTGCCCCCGTTTTCCTGCCAGGCACATCACTGTCTTTTAGGGCAGGTCGGTGGCATAGTGGATAGAGTTCTGGGCTTGGGATCAGGAAGACCTGAGTTCAGATATGGCCCGAGATACTTTACTTAGTTGTGTGACTCTGGGCAAGTCACTTAACATCTGTTTGCCTCAGTTTCCTCATCTGTAAAATGGGGGTCATAATAACACCTACCTCCCAGGATTGTTGTAAGGATCAAAGGAAATAATATTTAGAAAGTGCTTTAGTGCAGTGTGTGGCACACAGTAGGTACTTCATAAATGCACATTGGGATGATGATGAAGTTAACACCAGAGAGAACCTCAGCCACCAGCTTTAGAGCAAAGCTAGGGAGCAAGCTCTAGGACCGCCTCATACCCCAGAATTCCAGGCTCTGGTTTTTCCCTTCCACCTCCAAGCAGAAGAGACAGACAGAGAGACAGACAGACACTCTCCACAAATGCCCAGAATGTGCTTCCCGGACACCAAGCCCCACAGAAAGAAATTCCAGAGAATTACAAACGTTCACTTGCAAGAGTGCAGGAGAAAGAAACTCCATGACCTGAGCACCCCGGGATTTGTTGCGTTTTTGTTATTGAGTCATTTCAGTCATATCTGATTCTCCATGACCCCATTTGGGGTTTTCTTGGAAAAGACATTGGAGCGGTTTGCCATTTCCTTCTCCAGCCTATTTTACAGATGAGGCAACCGAGGCAAACAGGGTGGAGTGACTTGCCCAGGGTCACACAGCTAGTAAGTGTCTGAGGTCAGATTTGAACTCGGGAAGACAAGTCTTCCTGATTACAGCCCAGCACTTTATACCACCTACCTACCCTAGGATTTGAGACCGGTCAACTCCATTCAATTCAATTTGGTTCAACTGAACTCAACAAACATCTATTCTGTGCTTACTCTATCCAAGGCACTCTGCTGAGTGTTAAGGACACAAAGACAGAAAAACAAAAAACAAGAATAAACAAACAAGGAAATAAAATAAAAACAACAATAAAACCAGCAGCAACTCAGAAACAGTCCCAGCTCTCAAGGAATGTACATTCCACTGGGGTTTATAAAACACACAAATAAATTAACAATAGGTAGTTTGAGGAGAGGGAGGGGACAAAGAACTGGTGATCAGTGAAGCTTCCCTAAAAAGACAGTCTCTGAGCCAAACCGTGAATGAAGCGAAAGACTCAGAGAGGCAGAAGAGGAAGGATCCTCCCCTGCCACAGGGGACGGGCCACGTGAGTGTAGAGAGACACAGGAATAGGCAATGGAATCCTGAGTCCTGAAATCTACCACTGTGGCACAAGCGATTCATTCTGACTTTGTCAGAACAAAATAGGTTAGTCTGATGATCACTAGCATTGGGCCTGGGCCTGGCCCAACCTGAAATGGACCTGTTCTTCATGGGAAATTCCCATGGGGAAGTAGTTAGGAAGAGAGACCATCTCCCCCACTGCTACCCATGTGTTCAGGTTGGTCTGCCATCTATTTCATCCTTCCATAGGACTGTATCAACCTGTCTGGTACACTAGCCTATGAAGGAGGTATTGCCCTGTTTATTTCTTGCTATCCTCTTGTGGAAAATGCCCGTATCTTGTGTCATTCTACTAAAGACCTCCTTCAAGGCTGACATAGTGAGCTATTACTACGACATGCTATGACTAGGTCATACTGTTTCTGGCCATTCAACAATGCCTGAATATACCCAGCTGTACTATTCTACACATGGACATATGCATATGTATTATACATCTCTCCATTTTGACAATAATAATTATTGTTATACTAGGCAGTGTTTACATAGTACCTTGAGGTTTGCAAAGTGTTTTAGAAATATTATCTCATTTTATAGTATGAGAATAATGAGAGGTCTATTGTCTTCCTGGAGGTGAAGTGGGGGAGGGGCATGCCTCTAGGCCAGGATGGGGAACCTCCCGAGATCCGGCCTGACTGTTACCCACTTCTAGGGATTCATGTGGTACAAATGATTCTGCTAGAAAAATCTAGAATGAATTGGTGAGGACTATGGGGTTGGTTGTTCAGTCATTTTAGTAATTTTTGGCTCTTCATGATCCTATTTGAGGTTTTCTTGGCAAAGATACTGCAATGGTTTGCCAGAAGAGACAGACACCCTACACAAATACCCAGAACAAGCTTCCTGGACACCAAGCCCCGCAGGAAGAAATTTCAGAGAATTGCGAACATTCACACATAGGAATGAAGGAGAAAGAAATTCCATGACCTGAGTTCCATAAGATTTATCATGTTTTTTGTTGTTGAGTCCTTTCAATCACATCCAACTCTCCATGACCCCATTCGGGGTCTTCTTGGCAAAGATACTAGAACGATTTGCTGTTTCCTTTTCCAGCTCATTTTATAGACGAGGAAGCTGAGACAAATGGGATTAAGTGACTTGACCAGGGTCACACAGCTAGTAAGTTTCTGATGCAAAATTTGAACTCAGGGAGATGAGTCCTCCTGATTCTAGGCCCAGGCACTCTATCCACTGTGCCATCTACCTGCCCTGAGGATTATGGAATCTTGGAAAAGAAAAAGAGTACCTTGAGGCACAGGTGGTGTTTTCATCACTGCTGTTGATCAAAGGCAGTGGCTTTAGAATCGAAAGGCAGACTTGGGAAGTGAACAGCTGGTTAAGAAGATGATTGAGCTACTGGCAGATGGGCTAGGAGAATATTGCATGGACCCCAATCACTTTAGCTATAGCTAAAGGACTCAATGCAGCACATTTCCAAGTAAGTGCAGATAATTCTTCATGGATAGAAATGGTTAGAGTTTTCAAAATCAGACCCAGCAGAACAGAGGTATTATTTAACTTAAGATCTAGAAAAGTCAAACATATTGTATCCTTTGCCTCTGTCTGAATCAGTGAATCTTGTGGTTGGCAGTTTTAGATCAAATAAGGCTGCCAAAAACTTCCTAGTGTTCTTGGAGAGTCATGGAATCTCATAGTTGGAAGAAGCCTCATAGGTCATCTAGTCCAAATTCTGCCTGAGCAAACATCCTCTCTCTAGCTCCTCCAGTGAGTTTTCCTCTAGACTCTGCTTGAAGACTTCTTATAGGCCCCCTTGGCCTCATGGCAGTCCATCCTACTTTTGCATGGCTCTAATTATTCATATATTGTTTCTTCTTCTGGTGTGGGCACCCACTTCCCATCATCTCCCTCCAATAGAACATTTTTGGTAACTTTTCTTGGTGATCACATGGAAGATTGGGAATAGGGCTGTTTCCAGTCACATATGTCTCATTGCTTAGAGTCTTGCAGTAGGAAATGATGAAGAGTCCCCTAATTGCTTGAGTCAGAAGAGCTGATGACTCATCGAATGTGCAGACGACTCATTGAATGTGCAGACGTGAGCTATTACTGTTTTCTCCTCTCTATTCCTTGTAAAGTATGTCAGTCAGTCAACAAACATTTCTTAAGCACCAACTATGTGCCAGGTTTTATAGTAGGTGCTAGAAATACAAGCATGAAAAAGGAAAGCAATCTCTGCCTTCAAGGAATTTACAATCTAATGAGTGAAGACAGCACACAAAAGGAAGCTGAAAAGGCAGGGATATGATGAAGAAGAGGGAAGGATATGATGGAGAATCCCAGAGAAACACTGCTGGATGGGAAATGAAGACATAGTGGACTTGGGTACCCTCTTTAAATCAAGTTTCTGGGAGGAGCCCTCCACCTTCCAAAAGTATGTGGACTGTTTCAAACTTTATCCCAAGAGTCAAGTGAGAGAAGGGGTGATTGCCTAGTCTTCTATTCAGCCTCCATACAATCCTGAGTACATGGTCTCCTCTGCCTCTTTTGGGCTTTTTCTTCCATGATTTCACATCCCATGGTGGATGTGTACAGGATTGGTGTCATCTTTCTGAGTTTGAAAGGACCGAAGATCTTGGGAGGCCTGTGGGCATGACAGATGTGGTATTCTTGGAATGGCAATGACTTCTGGTGGGAAAGCTTCCGCATTAGAAAGGATGGCCATCAACAAGAGAATTGGCCCAAGCTTACCAATAGACAATTTCTGGTGGGACCCAAGAGTAGTTGGACAGTGAAATGACAAGGTGAAATATATGACTGCTTAGTAGTATTGAAAAACTGCTTTATGTTCTGATAGACTTAAATATTAGTCTTCTAGCCTATTGCAACTGGAATTTTAAGATGCTTCTTAATCCTCATAATCCTGTGAAGTTTGTTAATGTATACTGATTCTTTCATGTTCAGCTTTTTCTGTATAGAAATAAACTACCTGTTTCTATTGTTCAGTTGTTTTTCAGTTGTGTCCAACTCCTCATGACCCCATTTGGGGTTTTCTTGGCATAGATACTGGAGTGGTTTGCCAGCTCATTTTACAGAAGAGGAAACTGAGGCAAACAGGGTGAAGTGACTTGCCCAGGGTCATACAGACAGTGTCTGAGGCCAGATTTAAACTCAGGAAGGTAAGTCTTCCTGACTCCAGGGCTGACACTATCCACCATGCATCAAGCTGCAAACTACCTGCACCGTGCCCTATGCATGTTTGTACCTCTTTTATTCTATCCTTTAGAGAGCCATAATTCAAGACATGGGAAATTTTCCACAAAACTCTGGGGTGGAGGTTTGTTAATAAGCAATGAACTAGAGAAAAGGGAAGCTCATCTCACTAAAGACAGGCTTGAATCTGTGTATAGGACAGAGGACAAGCAAGTGTCCCGAGCACTGTAGGTTGAGCATCTCTCTTTACATTAAATTTATATTGAGCCAAAATTTTCTTCTTTGCAATTTTTGTGTTTCCCATCCTAGGTTTGCCCTCTGGGAGCAGTTAGAACAAGGAAGATTGCTCTTTTATGTGACAGTCCTTTAAATATTGTCACCTCAATTCAATAAGCGCGTATTAAGCATCTACTGTGTACTAGGCATTGCTAGGGATGTAAAGTTAGGAACAAAACAGTGCAGCAGTTTACATTCTGCTAAGACAAACAACATGTGCATGAATAAATAAAGACAAGGTACTTATCAGGTAAATAGAAAGTAATTTGGGGGATGGAAGAGAGGACTAATAATTGGAAAGATAAGAAAAGGTCTCAGGTAGTAGATGGCACTGGAGGTGAAACTTGAACGTGCCAAGAAGTAGAGGTGAGCAAGGAGATCATTCGGGGCACGGGCAAAGCCTGTGACAATGCACTGACGTAGGAGATGGAACGTTGTGTCTGGGGAACCATCAGCAGGTTTGTCGAACTGGAAGCTGGAGTGCGTGGGGAGGGGAAGACTCAATCTGAAAAAGAAGCATAGGTTGTCACTAGGTTGTGAAGGGCTTTAAATGACAGTCAGGAGAGTTTGTATTTTATCCTAGAGGCAAGAGAGAATTGCTGGAGCTTCTTGATTAGGGAAATGACATGGCCAATCAATCGATAAACAAGCGTTTATTAAGTACCTACTATGTGCCAGGCACACTGGGAATATACATGCAGTAAATGAAATGATCTTTACTCCTAAGGAGTTTGCATTCTAATGGGGATGGATGGAGCGGGGATGACAAATATATGTAAGTGTATAGAGAAACAGACAATTCTTACTTTATGTAAATTCTCATTGTGCAAATTTGACTACCTAGCCCATGCCAGAGGTCCTCCTCTTCAGCCACTGAAACTTCTCTGGCTTCAGGGCTGCAGAGTCTGGAATGGGGTAGAGTCATGGGGACCCCCACTAGGGTAAGGGGTGGCTTGTGAAAGGTCTACATGTGTTAAAGCAAGAACTAGCTGTAATATAGTCAGATCTACATTGCAGAAAAATTACTTCAGCAGCTGTGTGGAGGATGGTTTGTAGATGGGAGAGACTTGAGTCAGGATGACTATTTAACAGATTATTGCAATAGAAGAAGTGAGAGGTGATGAGGGCCTGAACTAGGGTGGTCAATGTGTGGGAGGGAAAGGGTTGGATGCAAGAGATGTTGTGGAAGGAGAAATGCTAAGATTTGGCAAATGTTTGGATGAGAGAAATGAAGGAAAGTGAAGAGCTGGGAATGATATTTAGTTTGGAAACTTGGGTGATGGAAAGACTGGCATGAACCTCAGCAGACATAGGAGAGTTTAGATGAGGTGCTGGTTTTGGGAGGAATGATAATGAGATGCCTGTAGGATATTTGGGTTATGTCCAGTAGAAAGGCGGTGATATGGGACTGGTGCTCAGAAAACAGATAAGGCCTAAATGTATACATTTGGGAGTCATCTACATGGCTTTGTTAATTGAATGCATGGGAGCTGGTGAGGTCACCAAGAGAGGGAGTATAGTGAGAGAAAAGAAGAGGGACCATGACAAAACCCTGGAGTATACTCATGAATAGGGACCAAGACTTGGCAAGTCATTGTATAAAGGAGGTGAGGGAGAGTGGGGAGCTGAGGATGACATCAAGGTTGGAAAGTTGGGTTATTGGAAGGGTGAGAGTACCCATGATCCCCTCTGCCATAGGAGGAGAACCAAGAGAACTCAATGTCAAGAACTCTCAAGGAAGAGAAGAAAAAGAGCTTGAGAAGAAGTGGTTAGAGTGGTAAGATTAGACACAGGAATAGGAGGGAAAGAAACCTAGAGAGAAAGGAATATATAGGAGGTGGGGTTGTGGAAGACAGCATTGACAAAAACTGTAGAGAAGTCAAGAAGGATGCGGACTGAGAAAAGACCATTGGATTTAGCAATTAAGAAAACACCAATAAGCTATTGAGTGCTATTGAGTTTGGGGTCTATGAACCTCCCTCCCAATCTTTGCTCTCTTCCAACCCACTCCCAGATTTTTTCACTTGATTGTACCTTCTCTGTCCTGTATTTGAGTGCCTGATTTTTCTACAGCAACGGCAGGATCTATAAAAATTCTGGGGAGGGGTAGGAGAGCTGAGGTGTATTGAATATGGCAGTTTGACTAGACTAGAGGAAGGGGAGATGCCATGCATTTTATTCAAAGGGTCAAGTTAAGCTCCGAGAGAGGACTCCTCTTTCTTTTAGAGTCCTTGGGGCAAGTTGTAGCCCAGCCTCCTGATACTGGTTCTTTCCCATTCTCAGCACGTCTATTTTGGGCTCTAATGAAGCACTCTTCTATGGATAATTTCCAAGCACGGCTCTACTCTGGGTTTGATTAACAGAATGTTATAAATAAGCCTAAGAAAGAATGGAAAACTGACACCCTTGGTGGAAGATCCTGAATACATTGGCAGGCACCAAATTACTTTGCAACTAATATTTTTGTTTTTTGATTTTATAGATAAACAGAACTAAACTAATTAAGCCTCTTCCTCCTCCGGTCTGGCACTACAAAAGAAGTCCCTTGGCCCCAAAGTGAATTAGTTACCAGGTTACAATATAGGCTTTATCACTGCAATTATAGTTCATTAATAGATCTGCAATGGTGGAAAGATAGAATCCACCCTCAAAGAGGTTTGTTTTGCATTTCTCCCTTTTTAATTACATGGTTATCTCTCCAACAAAAGCTCTGTGAAAAATGAAAATCACACTGGCCCATATGTTCCAGATGTGAGGCTAATGAATATAGCCCACTGTGAGGATTAGGATGAGTGTTCCATTTTAATTGAGATGGTTTGCTTTTTAAAGCTCAGGTGCTGACATAGGGTTGAAGTTTAGGGTTAAATTTAGGGTGAGTGAGAGCTCTGTGGCACTCCACTAGGGACCTCGACAATGGATATCAAACTACTAATTGGTACTTTTGAGATTTAATCATTAAACCTGTTCTAAGTGTATTGTTTAATGTTTATTCTTGGCCCTGTGCTACTCATCATTGCTATTAGTGACTCAGATGAAAGCATCTTCATCAGATTTATAGATAATACAAAGCTTGAAGGTAGAAAGTCAGTATCCAAAGAGATCCAAATAGGAAAAGAATAGGAATAGGAAAGGAATCAATTTAGAATCATATTAGTTGGAATTTAAAGGGCATAGATGGGAAGCCCTATAACTTGAGTGAAAAAGATTGACATTCCAAGTAAAGGGTGGGGAAGCATGACTGGAGAGTAATTCAGATGAAAAAATATCTGGGGGTCTTGTGCTCAGTTTGAGTCAACAGGGTGATGTAGAAGCTAGAAAAGTTAGTAGGATCTTAGAACTGCATTGACACTGACAGAGTGTTCAGACTGAGGGAGATGAGTCATGTTGCTTGCTGCCCTGGCCTGGGTCCATCTTGAGAATTATGTTCATTTCTCAGCACTGCATTTCAGGAAGGACATCGACAAGTTGGAGGGTGTCCAGAGGAGGGTGACCAGGATAGTGAGAGATCTGGGAACCATGGGACATATGAGGATTAGTGGAAGAAAGCTGACACATTTAACTTGAAGAAAATATTTGGGAGGAAGGAAGGCATGATGAGGATGAGGATACAATGATGATGATAATAGTTCACAATGCCTTAATGTTTACAAAATGCTTTCCTCACAAGGACTGTGTAAGGTAGTTAGTAGGGATGGTATTATATCTGTTTTACAGAAAGCAGAACCTCTGAAACAATGTTTAAAATAGGAAAGGCATACTATAGTTAAAAGTAAGAGAACACATCATGGTTTGGGGTAGAGAAGAGATGCTTATGTGAAATTAAGGGACGTGAGGGGTGATGTATAGTTTAGTTAAATTGAAGATAAACAGAGGAAGAAGTAGAACTTCTATTATTGTGGAAGTAAACTACAGACCACCTATACAGAGGGAGAAAATACATGAAAAGTTCAGGAAAAAGGTCACAAACCTGCCATGGAGGCATGATTTACCAGTGGTTGAGGACTTCACTTATTCAGACAGCTGTTGGGATGCTTTCTTTGACAAAAACAGAACTAATGTGATACTTCTGTCTTTCTTTGAGGATAATTTCATTCTTCAAGAGTTAGAGAAACTGATATTCTTGGCTTGGTTCTGTCTGACAAAGAGGGGCTATCTGACTAAGAAGAAATGATGGGAACCTGGAGATTGGGTGGTATGATTGGGTGGCAGTAAAAATGACTACTCTGTTTTAGAATTAGTTCAAAATTCAGTAAACATAGACCCATCTTCCAAACTTCCCTGTTGCTGTTGAGGGGACCACCATCCTTCACGTCACCTAGTCTTACAAATTTAGTTTTGTCCTCGATTCACTGTCACTCACTCCAAATGTCCAGCCAGTTGCCAAATCTTGTAATTTCTTGGTCTCCAACATCTCTCACAGATACCCTATTTTTTCTACTCATACAGCAACCATCCTAGTTTAGGCCCTCATTATCTCTTGCCTCAATTATTACAAAAGACTTCTAATTGGACTCCCAGCCTCAAGTCTCTCCCTACTTCAATCCATCCTCCACATAGCTGCTAAAGTGATCCCCCTAAAGTGTAGGTCACCTAAAGTGTGTTGTTGTTGTTTGGTCATATTAGTCACATCTTTGGGGTTTTCTTGGCAGAGATACTGTAGTGGTTTGCCATTTCCTTCTCCAGTTCATTTTATAGATGAGGAACTGAGGCAGACAGGGTTAGGTGACTTACCCAGAGTCACACAGATGGTAAGTGTCTGAGGCCAGATTTGGACTGGGGAAGATCAATCTTTTTGACTCCAGGCCTGGCATTCTATCCACTGCACCTAGCTGTAGGTAAAATTGTTCATGTCATTTCCTCTCCCTCACTTAACAAACTCCAATGACTCCCTATTACCCCTATAAACTATATAAACTCTTGTAAATTTAGCACCTTTAGCTGTACAACTCCTATAAATATAAATGCCTCTGTTTGGCATGTAAAGCTTTTCACAACATGTTCCCTTAAAAATATTCCAGTTTTCTTATATACTGCTCTTCTCCACAACTTTATGCTCTAACCTGCTTGCTGTTCCTCACATATAATATCCCATTTCCCATCACTGGGTTGTCTCATTGTTATTTTCTTTGACAGAATGATTGATTGTTTCAGTAATTGCCTCTTTGACTCACTGATTCTTGAGGATTGAATCATTTAGTCTCCAATTAAGTTTGGTTGTTTTCTACAAAAGCCCTTTATTTATTATGATTTTTATTGCATTGTGATCAATAATGGATGTGTTTTTATATTTCTGCTTTTTCACATTTGTTGCTGGGGTTTTTGATAGGAAAATATGGTAAATTTTTGTAAAGTTTCCACGTACAGCTGAGAAATATGCATGTTCCCTCCAATTCCCATTCTGCAATTACAAAAGAACTACCATATGCAACTTTAAAAAAATTCTACTGCAAAAGAATTTCTAATTCTATTGTAATTTCTATTCCAAACTCCACCCTATTAATTGCAAAGAGCAAGACTTCTCAACTGAATATATTACAGAGAGATAGGACCTAGTAATGAACAAGACCTAGGTGTCTCTATTGAATTACTCAGCTAATCAATCAAAGCTCAAGAAAGAATAAGTTAGCTAATCAAATGAAGACTTGATTACACTTTGTGGGGCTTATCTAAAAAATGATAAGCTAGTTCAGAATTGGGCAGCTTATAGGACAGAGCTTTGAGAGAGAATTTCTTGGCAGGCATTTAAGGAGGAGCAAGGAGAAGTCTCTGTCTCCTTTCTTACTGCCTTGACCAGAGGAAGACTGTGAACTTTGAAAGGTTAGAGGGTTCAGACTTGTCCTCTGCATCCTACTGACATTTTGGAACAACAGTGGCAGCAGTGTTTGCATCAAGAGCTGAGGAGAACCTAAGCAACCATATAAAAGCAGGACTCATTAGGGAGCCCAGCAGAAAATTACATTATCCCTAAGAGAGATTTGTGAGTATGCCAGAAAATGGAAAAAGGAATTCCATAAACCAGGAACTATGAGTTACTCTGTCACCACATGTGACATTTAAGCTAGAGTCTACTTTCCCCTGGAACTCATATGTACTAGTGGGAGAATATGTCATAGACTTTTGGGGAAATGTTTTGTACCAACTCTTCTTACTGTCGTGTCTTAGTAAATACTTTTTTCTAAAAGCTAATCGTCTGGCTGAACAATTGATATAAAGAAATAACCAATGGGGGAAACACACTTGTGAGGGCTTACTAGTTATAACATTAAAAATGTATCCCTGAATCCTCAAGATTACCCTTAGAATCCTGAAGGTAGACATAGCAGCCACCCTCTGAAGACCTGGCTCTTCAATAGAAGTAGGGTTTGGGAGAGTAAGTCAAGAACCTATACTACACTGTTAAGATCCTTAATGTCTTTCTTGTTTATCTTTTGTTAGATTTGTCTAGGTTTGAAAGGGGTATATTGAAGTCCTCCAGTGTTACAGTTTGTTCTACATTTATTTCAGTGAAAATTTCCTTTAAGTACTTAGATGCTATGCCATTCAGTATATATCATATATGTGTATATATATACATATATATCATGCATATATATATATATATTTAAAAATTTCATTGTCTAGGCTTCATTAGGTTTAATTTAGTGTCCTTCTTTAATATCTTTTAATCTTGTCTGTTTTTACTCCTACCTTATTCTGTTTCAGCCCTTTGTTTTAATTCTGTGAATCTCTAACATTTCATGTATTTTTCTTATAAACAATATATTATTGGGTTCTACTTAATAATAACTTTCCTATCCTCTTTCATTTTATATGTGGGTTTGTCCCATTTACAGTCATGCATAATTTATTTTTTGTGTTTCTTTCCATCCTGTCCTCTTGAACTCTTTCCTCTCTTTGTCTCTGAACTTTCTTCTTCACAAAGAAGAATGTGATTGGCCCCCATGATCTATAATTAGAGTGATCTTCAATTTCACTACCCCCCCCTCCCCTCCAGACCTCAATCATTGGTTTTTACCTCTTCATTTTTTTTCTTTTTAATCCTCTCTTGCAATCAACTTTCTGAAGTTGAAATTTGTTTTTATCTATTCCGTTTCCGATGTTATTTTCCATTTTAAACCAGCCTCTCTTCTCTCCTTCTCCCTGCTTATTTCCCTGTGGATTTTAAGATATTCCTACAACAAACTCTTTGACTGTGTGTGTGTGTGTGTGTGATCCTACTTGACTTGGTTCAGATAGGTGAGGCTCATGTGGATTTTGCTCCCTCCATGTTTGTAAATACTCTCTCAACAATCCCTTCTTTCCCGTCTTGTTTCTTCCCCTGGCCCTGGCAACTCAGTACTCACTTGAGACTTCCATTAGAAGTAAGACCTGTCATCAGCAGAGCTGCCATTTTAAACCTTTCAATCTGCCTGGCCCTAGGACATCTAGAATCCATCTGGACTATCTGACTGCTCAGAGGGCTTGGATAAGTAAGGTGACTTGGGGTGTCATCAACTTTATTTCTTCCAGTGATATGGAAGATCAACAGGTTTTGCCATTTTCCCTGTTTCTGTAGCATCCTGATCCCCAGAGCTTCACTCTAATCAACTAATGTAGCCTAAAGACCCCTGGCCATGCCATCCAACCCACCAATGCACTCTTGGACCTATTGGACCTTTCCATCTGCCCTGAAGCCAAACTTAGTTTTTATGTGTATGGGTCTTCCCAATTAAAAGGTAAGTTCTCTAAGAGTACTAAAGACTGTCTCACTTTATCTGTTTGTGTCCTCAGTACTTAGCACTGTCCTTGGCACATAGTATACATTTAATAAATACTTTTTCATCTACCAAATTATAAGAAAAAACAAGCGCTCTCTCTTCTTTCTCTTTTCTTCCCTAGTGTATTCCTTTCCCCTCCCCTTTCATTCCTCTTTTATGACTATCAAAACAGAAAAGATCCACTCTCATGTCTGTTTCTCATCTTATTTAACTTTACTACCTTGGAAGACACTAAATTTTTGCTCAAATACATTGACCAGATATCATTTTTATAGGTTTCTCTTTATTCCGATGTTTGCAATTCGAAGTTTCTGCTCAGTTTTGGTCTTTTCATCAGGAATGCTTGAAAGCCCCTCTATATTCCATTAAAGGGGAGTTATCTAAAGAGACAGATGTATTCACAGGCAACTCACCAACCAAATTAGAATTTTAAAAGCCATGAATAAAAGTCAAAAGCATGTGTCTATCATGAAGAATTGAACAGTAAAAAGGTACAGCCATAAAAGAAGCATATCAAGAAGCTGGTGATGAATGCCAAGGATAAACAAACAAACAAAAAAGGGCTTTTTAGCTTATGCTGGGTGTCAGGAGAAAGATCAATGAAAGGACAGGACACTATTCAGGATAGATGAGTGGAAACAGATAGTAGAAAGAAGGCAAAAATACTTAACTTATCTTTCACTTTTGTTTTCTTCTATAAGATCAATAACCTTAGATCTGTGCTTGAAAAGGACAGAGCAAAAATGGTAATAAGGAGTTGAAACCAAACATAATTATAGAGATACTATGAGTCCACAACTTTGATGAGTATAAGTGACTAAGTTAAGATCACCTAGATTATTTTGATTATTTAATTGGTGGTAGATCTAGAAGGTACTGTACAGGTGGTTTAGTTCAATCCTCTCTTTTTACAGAGAGGAAACTGAGGCCCAACTTGGGAAAGTAGATCTGGGATTTGAACCCATATTCTTTGACTCCAAATTCAACATTCTATTGTGCTCTGTCACTTCCCATCTACAACCCAGTACACTGAAATTACTGGTGATTATAATTGCTAAGCCACTGTTAATAATCTTTGAAAGCTAATAGAGAATTTGAGAGATGCTGCAGTCTTGGGAAGTGTAAATGTCAGTATTTTTCAGAAAGAAAGGGAAGATAACAAATATTGCAAGCTATAGATCACTAAGCTTAATGTTGTCTCTTGATGAGTTTCTCGGCTGTATTATTTTTTAAATGGCACGAGGGCACCTAGGAAGCACAATGGATAGAACACCAGGCCTGGAGTCAGGAAGACCTGAGTTCAAATCTGTCCTTAGACACTTCCTAGCTGTGTGACCCTGGGCAAGTCACTGAACCCTGTTTGCCTTAGTTTCCTCATTTGTAAAATTAGCTGGAGAAGGAAATGGCAAACCACCACTAGTATCTTTGCCAATAAACCTCATATGGGGTCATGAAGAGTCAGACATGACTGAAATGACTGAACAACAACAAATATGGGTATATAGATAATAGATGACATAGTTGATAAATAGATTGCGATGTTAGATTGATGATAGACAGATAATAGTTAGATGTTAGATGATAGTTAATAGACGATAGATTGAAGAGCTAGATGACAGATAGTAGATAAATGATAGATGCTAGACAGATGAAGCATTTATTAAACACTGACTATGTCTCAGGCATTGTGTTAAATGCTGGGGATAAAAATACAAATTAACAAGACAGTTTACAATCAAACAAGAGACAGTAGCTAAAGAGGTGCTAGAGATGGGGAGGGAATGGGGCCCTTGTTGCAGCATGGTGAAGGGACTTCTAGGAAGGGCTATTGAGGTCTGGACCTGGGCAAGGTAATGACAAATGCTCCTTGAATTTAATGTTTCCAATAAGAGTCAATCCAGCATAATCTCATTTGGAATTCTTGGTCCCAAATTGCTATGAATGACATGGCCACTAGAGGTCGCCATCAGAGAAGGAATGGTGGCTTGCCTGGCTGGGCTCCCCAGCTGCTGAGTTTGACACTGACGGTAATTAGAGCTAACACCATTTAGCCTTCTGTCATTCATACTGCCTTGCAATGTTTGATGGGTTTAACCTTTGCATCCAAAAAGGAATTCACACTGTGTACAGCATTCTTTCCTGTGGGGCCAAATATGATGCTCACTGCCACAGAAAGAATGGGGAACTGAAGCGTTCTCCTTCCTCATCCCCAGGCCCCTCCCTGAGGATTTACTTTGGTTCACATATCACATGCCTCTGGGGCCTTGGTATCCTCTCCTTTGTTCCAGGCCACTTGCCTTCATCAGTGGCCAGTGATGTGGGATAATCCTTAAGGTTCTCTTCAGCTTTAAACCCTTTGATATTATGAACTTAACGTGATTATTCTTCATCGAATGTCAAAGTTGGGAGGAATCTTAGAACACAGAATGTCAGAGCTGGGAGGGGCTTTAGAACACAGAATGTCAGAGCTGGGAGAGACCTTAGAACACAGGATGTCAAAGTTGGAGGAATCTTAGAACACAGAATGTCAGAACTGGGAGGGGCTTTAGAACACAGAATGTCAGAGCTGGGAGGGGCTTTAGAACACAGAATGCCAGAGCTTGGAGGGGCCTTAGAACACAGACTGTCAGAGCTGGAAGGGCCCTTAGAGCACAGGATGTCAAAGTTGGGAGGAATCTTAGAACCCAGGATGTCAGAGCTGGTAAGGCCCTTAGAACACAGGATGTCAGAGCCGGGAGGGACTTTAAGATCTAACCCCTTTTTATAGACGAGAAAACAGACCCAGAAAGATTGAGTAAATTCTTCAAGATCAGCTTTTTACTTAGCTGAAAAGTCAATACTAGAACCCAGGTCTGTAGTCTTTTAAAAAATTCAGGTTACTAACTAGATGAGTGACATTGGTCAAGTCATCTCCTTTCTCTGTGTTTCAGCTTCTCCATATATACAATGAAGGTTTAGACTTGCTGACTTCTAAAACCATGCCTCATCACCAGGTGGTTGTTAGATGAGATGAACCTTATTCCTTGATGATTTTCTCTGCGTCTTGTATTATTTTTCCCTTGGCCCAGGGGCACCACGAGGTTACTGGACACCTGGGGGAAGGGATGCTGAGAGAAGCAGAGAGGTCTCAGAAAAGAGGAGGTTAGGGCATTGTAGACAAACTTCACTACCCAAACAAGATAGGCTTGGCTTTGGGCCAAAGTGGATCTTTACTTACTCCTTTTTCTTAAGAATGTGGTTTTCTTATTCAGGAACTGAATTGTTCAGGAACTCTCAGCAATCTCCTTTCCCCTCCCCTCTTTCTCCCCTTCCTCCCTTCCTCTCTTTCTTCATCCTTTCCATATCTACTTGATCCAGAAAAGGCACCAAACCTGAATCACAACAAGCTTGGCCCATGTTCTTTAGGAGGAGAAAGCAGCACCTCGGTTAGGACAGACTTAATCTTCTCTTGTGGGACCTTGGGGTATCATTCATGCCAACTTGCCTCTCCACAAAGAAGGAAAACAATGGAAACCTAGACCAAGAATTTGAACCTTGTTGAGAGGGGAATGATGCCATGTAGGGACCGTGGGTAGCAGTGGAGCAGGATTGCCCAGAAAATGCCAAGAAGAGAGCTAGGGTTCTAATCACAGAAATCTAAGCAGGAAAGAACAGAGTTGAAGTATGTAACTTTTCCGGGGGTCAGAGCTGGGAGGAAACCCAGGACTCCAAACAGCAACCTGCAAATTAAGGCTTTGGCAAGGCAGAGAGAACAGAACACAGGAAAGGAATCCAGGTGGTGGGCATGCCAAGTTCTTCCCCAACTAGGAAGCTTCTTATACTTGCCAGTACATATTTCTTGCTAAGGTAGGCATCGTAAAGCTCTGCTAGAAAGGCACGGCTAGACAGCAGTTCATACAAATAAGAAAGTAATCTGGTGGGGTGCTTCTAACAGACTGCGAGGCCAAAGTGACTGAAGTATGTGGTCCAGTAGCAAAAAATGCTAATGTGCTTTTAGGCTTTGATGTGTTATTATGAGAAGATGCCTAGAAGCTTCTATTTATTGAAAGCAACGATCTCTTAATAGCTTGGGGACTTGGATGGCTTGAAGGATAGAATGTTAGACTTTGAATCAGGAAGACCTGAGTTCAAATTTGACCTCAGACACTAGCTTCCGTGAATCTGGTCAAGTTAGCCTCACTTTCCTCGTCTGTAAAATGGGGGTAATAATAGCACTTACCTCTCAGGATTGTTACGAGGGTGAAATGAGATAATATTTGTAAAGTGCTTAGCCTGGCGCCTGATACCGAGTAAGTGCTGGATAAATGTTAGTTATTATTGCTGCAGACAATAGGGGCGTAGGGTCCAGAAGGACAAGTGGGATGTTGTGTAGTCAGTTCTAGAAATGACATTTGGGGAAGAAAATTGACAGGCTGGGGTGATCCAGAGAAGGGTGACCAGGCTGGTGAAAGGACTAGGAACCATGGTAGATGGGGATCAAACAAAGGATCTAGAGAGTGTTGCTGTGGTCTGGAGAGAAGATTGTCCACTGGGGGATATAGCTGTCTCGGTAGGTGGGATGCCCACTTGTCAGAGGTATTGTGGAGGAGTTCAAGTTCAAGTTCAAATGACCTCTAAAGTGCCTTCTGAGACTCTGATTCTGGAACCAACTTCAAGGCCAAAGACCATGGGTGAGAGCATGCATGCTAGTATATCTGACTGGTATGGCTCGTCAGGAGAAGAATGAAGGAAAGATCTCAACAAAACAAATACCAGGAAACCTTCCTCCCTGCCTCCCTCCCTCCCTTCCTTCCTCCCTCCCTCTCTTCCTTTCTTTCTTTCTTCCTTCCTTCCTTCCTTCCTTCCTTCCTTCCTTCCTTCCTTCCTTCCTCCCTCCCTCCCTCCCTCTCTTCCTTCCTTCCTTCCTTCCTTCCTCCCTCCCTCCCTCTCTTCCTTCCTTCCTTCCTTCCTTCCTTCCTTCCTTCCTTCCTTCCTCCCTCCCTCCCTCTCTTCCTTCCTTCCTTCCTTCCTTCCTCCCTCCCTCCCTCTCTTCCTTCCTCCCTCCCTCCCTTCCTTCCTTCCTTCCTTCCTTCCTTCCTTCCTTCCTTCCTTCCTTCCTTCTTAGTTTCCTATGCAATGGGAGCTTAATTCCAACCTTGCAGAATCCAATCACTGCCCTAGATTTTAAGTGAAATAATTGAAATAAACTATACTGAAAAATTGAAAGTGTCATTAAAATTTAAAGGATTAATTAGATGATAATGATCAAGGATCAATCAACAAGTCTGCATTAAGTGCCTACTATGTGTCAGGCATTGTGTTAGACACAATGGATACAAAGACAACCTCCTCCTCCCAGATAGTCTCTGACCTTAGGGAGTTTACAGTCTGTTGGGAAGATACCTCAGATGTGGAGATTAATACAAAATAAATAAAAGGTGCGGCCGGGGGAGGGGGGCTCCCAATGACTGGAAGAATCGGGAACAACCTCTTGAGGGGGGTGGCACTTAATATGTACGTTGTGGGGAGGTAGGAGGATCCAAGACTTGGAGGTGAGGAGGAGGGGGGAGCATTCCAGATTGGCGGCTGCTCCAGGCAGTTGGTGGTGGTTGACTTAATTTGTGGCTAGCTCTGGGGAGAGGTTTTCCTTCCCCCTTGCTATCAGATTTTCTTTTGCTATGCAAAGACTGAGGAGGGAGATTGGATGTGGTGTCTGAGGAATAACCAGAAGCCAGTTTGGCTGGAGTGTCAAGTGTTTGAGGCTGAGTAATGTTATATTCAGCCTGGAGTCAGATGGAGGAGGGCTTTGAATGCTTGACCGAGGAGTCTGTATTTGACCCTAGGGATAATAAGGAAAAAGGGGACTGGCATGGTGTAAGTTGCGTCTAAGGAATCTCAGTTTGGCAGCTGGGCTGATTTTCCAGCCTTTGGACAGTTCCTTCTGTCTGGAAGCACAAGCATTATTAGGGGCTGGATTTTCCAACATTCGTCCGATTCTAAATTCTCTCCCAATTGGTTTTATTCAGGGCAGACAGCTCTTTCAAGGTCTGTGGTCTCCTCCTCAGGCAGACGGTTATCATCGGCTCCAACTGTGTTTGGCTCTTGGGAGAGGTTTTTCTTCTCTTTCTCTCTGGGTCTCAGATTTTCCTCCATTGTGTTTCCTCCCTCATTCCCTGGTCTGTGCTCTGAGACCCCTCACAGATGGCTCCCTCCCCTCTCTTTGAGGGAGTTTCATCCTGAGTCACTGTGGCTCCCATTAACCTTCTGGGGAGACAAGCAGGGCCCAGCAGAGGTCAGAGCTGGGCCCTGGCATCTGATGGCCTGAAAATGCAATTAGTCATCCTGGGCCTGAGCCCTGCCTCGCTGACTGCTTTTTGATCTCATCTCCTAATATTTTCCAGCTTCTTAATTGGCCTTGTGGCTTTGGTCTGGTTCTCCTCCAGCGAGCTGTTCTCTTTTCTTTGGAGAGGGCCAGATTTAAATTGGCATGTCCAGGGCGTGGTCTTCTTTCGGGGGTGGAGGAGAAAGGAGAGCTGGCTATCGTCCACACTGGGATAAAGGGGCCCCACTCTTGGCCAATTAAGGAGGCCTCAAGGACTCCTCTTTGCCACGAACTGAGCACAGTTTGACTGTCTCAGGGACTCTCTACTTGTGGATCGGGACAGAGGGCTTGCCTTCTGCAGGGGGCTGAGAGGTTTGACTCCTTACCCCCAAGGCTTGGCCTCAGAGGGAGTCTCAATATTTTTTAATTGAATTAGTGGTTGTTTTCTCCAATTCCTAGTGGATAATGACTTCCAGCTATTAATTTATGGACTTTTTTTTTTTTTGAAGAGGAGGAGGCAGGGTTTTGAGCTGTGATTTCATCAGAGTTTGGAAAACCTCTAGTGTGGAAATTCCCTCCACTCCTTGCAAATCAGCAACTTGTTATACTCTTCAAGAGCCCAGAGAGATTAAATGATTCATCTAACTTGGCAAGATAGGTGGTACAGTGGATAGAACAGTTAGGTGGCATGATGAGTAGAGGGATGGACTTGGAGTCAGGAAGAACTGAGTTCAAATTCTCCCTCAGACACTTAATAGCTGAGTGAACCTGGACAAGTCACTTTTACTGCTGTGTGCCTCAGTTTCTTCATCTGTAAGATGGGAATAATAATAGCACCTAGCTCTCTGAGGTTGTTGTGAGGATCAAATCAGTTAATATATGGAAAGTACTTTGCAAACCTTAAAGAGCTGTGTAAATAATAACCCTCATCCTCCTTCCATAGCTAACACCAAATGAAAGAATATTTGTAAAGCACTGATCACAATGCCTGGCATACAGTAGGTGCTTAATGAATGTTTATCCTTGCTCCCCCCACCCCAACATATGTCAGAGGCAGGACTTAAACCATAGATGGCTCTTTCTCCACCATTCCACATTGCCTCTCTTAGAAGTCCACATGTCTTTGTAGTCTTCATATTTACCATTTTGTGGATATAATTATATCCCATTATATTAATATGCCACTATGCATCCAGCTATTTCTTTTTTGTTGAACTTATGGGCCATTTGAGTCTTCTTTCTTTCTTCCTTCCTTCCTTCCTTTCCTTCCTTCGTTTCTTTCTTTCTTTCTTACTTTCTTTCTTTCTTTCTTTCTTTCTTTCTTTCTTTCTTTCTTTCTTTTTCTCTTCCTCCCTTCCTCCCTTCCTCCCTCCCTCCCTTCCTTCCTTCCTTTTCCTTCTTTCCTTTCCTTTACCTCCCCCTTCTACCTTCCTTCCTTCCTTATTTCCTTCCTTCCTTTCTTCCTTCCTTCCTCCCTCCTTCTTTCCTTCCTCTTTCCTTTCTTGTAATGGGGCGAGTTAGAGCCGACCCCTGCCCTCCTCGGACCATTGTGTCCAGGGCCTGCCGAGGTAAACTCGGGGCCCTGCAATATGAGAGGAACAGGAAGGGACCAGGAGGAAGGGTCTTGCCCTTGTTGCACATGGAACTTCCAGTTCTCTGCCCAGCTTGTCAGAGCACGTGGAATTTCCAGCTCTATGTCTGGGCTTGCTAAGACCACATGGAACTTCCGGTTCTTTGCCTGGACTGCTTGACCGCAGGGAGCTTTGGGAGAGCGAGAGAAAGGTAAGGGAGGAGAGTAGGCAGAATCGGGGCGGTCCTAGTACCCAGGTGTCCAGATTTTACCTGTTTTTGCACCCACGTAACCAAAGAATGTACCTATGTCACCAAAGATATAAAAGTTTGCTGCTATCCTGAATAAATTGGATTTACTCACCACCTTCGGCTCCTGCCCCATTCATTTTCTTCGAGATCAGGCCCTTTGCTAGGCAAAGGCCTGGGTGTGGGGGGATAACAGACCCCCACGATTTGGTTTTTGAAGGCGGAGGACCTCAACACTTCTTTATTTCCTTCCTTCCTTATTTCCTTCCTTCCTTATTTCCTTCTTTCCTTCCTTCCTTCCTTCCTTCCTTCCTTCCTTCCTTCCTTCCTTCCTTCCTTCCTTCCTCCCTCCCTCCCTCTTTTTCTTCCTTCCTTTCTTTTCCTTCCTTCTTTTCCTTTACCTCTCTCCCTCCTTCCTTCCTTTCTCTTCCTTCCTTTCCCTTCCTTCCTTCCTTCCTTCCTTCCTTCCTTCCTTCCTTCCTTCCTTTCTCCATAACCACAACATAGAGGGGATTTTGGGTTGGGCAGATGGGCTAGATAACTTCTGAGGTCCATTCCTACCCAGGGATCCTCTGGCTCTGTCCCTTGATCCACGCCTGTCCCAGTGAGGGTTCACAGGGGTCCTAGGAAGGAGGCTCCTGGATACCTGGCATTTCTTATTTGCACAGCCAATGGGGGAAGAGAGAGTGCTGGTTATCTAACTGATATAGCACCAGTTACTATGGCAGCAACCTCTGGTTCCCAGGGCGAGAGGAGTATAAAATAGGCCATAATGATAATGAAGGAGCGAAGTTTTGATCTGTTCCCCTGTTGGGTCTCAGGCTTCCAAACCCGTTCTTTTCCACCACAAAGGATGGCTGTTGGCCAGCCAAAGCCAATGCTCCCCTCTGACTGGGCATTATCTGTGGCCAGGCTCCGTTCTGCGCCTGCATCTGGGCTTGGGAGAGCAGAGGCCCTGGATGAAAGAGCTCTGAGGACCAGAGCTTGGCCAGCCTAGAGGTCAGGTTGGGCTGAGCTGGGCGGGGTTGGTGGGGGGCAGGGGGAAGGGAGAGGGTCTCCATGCCTGGAAGGAATTCCTGAGAGGGATGAAATAGATTGGAAAATGTTCTTGGAGTGCAGTCGGGTCTGGCTTCCCAAGTGTTTCACTTGAGTTCATTTCACATTCCAATCATTGGTGCAGTGAGGCGGGGGAAGATTTAGCTTGCCAATCAACATGTTATTTATTTCCTCTTCACAGGATATCTTTATTCCAGAGCTGTCCTTCACTCACCCAGCCAGGTATGGAGATTTTCCTAAACACACTGGGCTTGCCTGGTTATGTTGGGGCTGTTGTTATATTGTCATTGACTCATTAGGGCCACCGGCAGTGATGGTGTCTAGAAAGAGAACAGGGCCGGGAGTTGGCCCCACTGTGTAACTTCCTCGTTGGTTTAGCAATCCTAGTGATCTTATCCCCCTGAGCTTCAGTTTCTTCACCTGAATAAGTGGGGTGGATAAGACCGGCTTTGGCTACCTCCCAGGGTGGTTTCAAGGATCACATGAGCTCCTGCCTGGGGAAGGCACCAGTGCACATACGAGAGATTGGGAGGGATTATGAGGATGCCAACTCTGGATGGGCCATTGCACTTGGCATCAAAGATCTCCTGGCACTGGGAAATGACTGGAGACAGAAAATCTCTCAAGTCAGCCTTTCCTTCTGCTGGCTGCTGGGGACCTGGGCACAGGAGCTGCCAAGGTAGAAGATGGTTAACGAGGATAGAGCAAACAGGGCTTTGCCTCTTAGGACAATACTGTCCTGGGATATGCTTCCTCCAAGTTCTCCCCTGGCCATGCCCAAGATGGGCTCCCCCTTCAATTTCCAATGTTTTCTGCTCCTTCTCCAGTAATGTCCTAGTCATGGCTCTGTGAACCAGGCACTTGCTGTTGCTGCCTCTTGCTAAAGAGTGAGAAGGGGAAGAGAAAAGACTTGTGTTCTCCCAGTAGAGTGTAAGATCTTTGAGACCAGGTTTTGTTCTGGTATCACTGGCACCTAACACAGGGCCTTGTAGGCAGTATCCACTGGATAAAGGTGTGCTGGATTGAAGATGGGTCCAAAGTTGGATTATAGGTTAGAAGGAAGGAAACAAACATTAATTAATCACTTACCATGTGCCAGGCACTGCGGCGAGCATTTGACAAGTATTATCTCATCTGATCTTGTCAACAACCCTGAGAGGTAGATGCTGTTATTATCTCCGTGTTACAGATGAGGAAACTGAGAGAGACAGAGGTTAAGTGACTTACTCAGGGTCCCACAGCTAGTAAGTATCTGAGGCTGGATTTGAACTTGGGTCTTGTTGACTCTGGGCTCCACTCTCTATCCACTGTGTCACCTAAAGCCTTGTAGGTCATCTGGACCAACCTCTTCATCTTACCGATGAGAAAAGTGAGGGAGGGTGAGTGATAAGTCAAAGGTTGTAGAGATAGTAAGTGGCAGAGCTGGGAGATGGACCCAGATTTCTTGCCCCCAAATCCCTCCAGACTGTTTCCCTTCCTGATTTGGGAATAGAGCCCCATCCCAATTCCTTTGCCTTCTTCATAGGATCATAGTTATAGAACTGGGAGGGAGGGACCTTGGGAGGTCATCTAATTCATACCATTTATTTTAACAGATGAATAACTTGAGGCTCTGAAGGAAGACATGACTTGTCCAAAGTGACACATGAAGTAATAACAGCTAGTACATTAATATAGCATTTTATAAATACCATCTCATTTGGTCCTCGCAACAACCCTGGGAGGTAGGTGCGATTGTTAGCCCTGATTTACAGATGAGGAAACTGAGGCAAACAGTGTTAAGTGACCTGCCCAGGCTCATTTAGCTAGTTAGTGTCTGAGGCCAGATTTGAACTGAGGTTTTCCTATCTCTGGGCCTAGTGCTTTATCCACTGGGCTACCTGGCTGCCTAGTGGCACTGGTCATCTGGCCCAGGTCCAATAACTCCTCTTTCACCTTTTCTTAGTGAGAAGTCTTGTCAACCAGATCCACTCAGGCATGTCCCAAGCACATCACTACCTTCCTTTCCTAGCAACTGTGAGGGGAATCTAGGGAAACTCTTTGAGCCAACCAGTCGCACACATCATGGAATCAAAAGCCAGCTTTGGAGTCTTGTTCCTTCTCAATCTCCATCTCTCTTTGTGAGGGACTGTCTATGCTCCCCGTTCCAGTGCTTCTCCCAGCCTTGGGGTTCTCCTGACCTTCTTCTGGAGGCCTTCGGGCTGGCCTGATGGGTCAGGGATGGGCTCCCACTGGAGTGAGGGAAATTATAAAAATCTAGGCCAAGGCTGAAGTGATAGACTGGGCATAAAGCTCAACCTGTTCTACATATTTCCATTTATTCTTATCATTCCTCTTCCTCATATCTATCAGCTTCCTAGGTGCTGACTAGATTAATACAATTCCCCTCAGCCTGGTGTATGGAAAGAGAGCCATGCTAGAAGCAGGGAAGTCTGAGACCCATACAGGTAGCTCTGTGACCTTGGGCAAATGATTGGACCTTTAAAAATGCCTCAGCTTCCTTATCTATAAAACGAGGAGGTTGAAGTAGATCTGTGCTGTCAAAGCATACTTAGCATATTAACTCAGAAAACCACAAATTAACATCATCTGTGTTGTATTGTAGTTATATTTATTTTGTTAAACATTTCCAAATGAAATGTTAATCTGAGAGTTTGATACCTCTAGAATAGATAACGTCTAAGGTTCTAGGATTTTTCCAGAGCTACTCCCAGTATGAGAGTGACACAATGAGTGAAGAGCCAGCCTCAGAGTCAGGATTCCAGGATATAAGACATACCCTGGTTGTATAACCCTGGACAACTCACTTAACACCTTAGTACTCTAGACCAGAGGTCAACAAACCATGGCCCATTGGGTAAAAAAGGCACCTGCCTCATATTTAAAGATGTAAAGAGATGTAGCTCACTAGCTGTACAAAAACAGGTGTTTGGGCTGCATTTGACCCAGGGGCTATAGTTTGTTGACCCCAAAAGTCTAGACAACCCTCCAAGGTGGAAGGTGGGTGGGTGTTTGCTTTTCTCTGTATCATGGATTACCTTGGCAGTCTGATGAAGCCTATGACACTCCTTTCTCAGAGTCATGTTTTTAAATGCATAAAATAAAACATATGGGATTACAAAGGAAACCAATTATATAGAAATAGTTATCGAAATACTAGAAACCACGCCCCCTCCCCCCCCCCTCCGCCACCATGTTCACAGACCCTAGGTTACAAACTCCTGCAGTTACAGACAAGATGTTAACAATCCCTGATAGGAGTTTCCTCACCTAGGCATTCTATATAGCCAGGGAATAATGGTTCTGGTCTCTGTCCTCCATCCTTATTCTGAATTTGGCTGCTTGGCTTTTTAACCCCCGACTTCTCTTGACTGCCTTGCTTTCACATGCTCCAGTTTACACTGACCTCTCTGCTCCTGCTGCCACACCCTGAATTTGACTCTCACACTTGACCTCTGCCCCCTTTTCCTAATCCTACTCTCTGCCCCTTGTTCCTCTCCGAATTCAATCTTCTCTTTGGCCAGGACCAAGGTGCCAACTGGAAGATTTTAATCTTTTCTTGAGTCCTCTCCTTTTATTTCTTTATTTTGAACTGTCCTCTGGATTAAGTATCTTAGCTGGAAGGGATAGAAGGTAAGCTTCTTGAGGGCAGGGAAAGTTTCGTTTTTGTTTTCCTATCCCTAGTACCTAATACAGTGAAGTCATTGAATCAGTATTTGTTGACTGATTAAGAGGCCAGCTAATTCAACTTCATTTTCCAGCTGGGGATACTGAGGCCTAGGGTGTTTAAATGACTCACCCAACCTCTCTGAGCTTCACATTCCTGCTTACAAAACAAGGAGGTTAGACTGGATGACCTCCTCCAAATGCTACAAAAGACGTTACATGCGTTAATTAATTTGTCCCTCAAAGCACATAGTGAGGTAGGTCAGTGACCTTGAGTGACAATTCCTCTCAAGACAATTCCACCAATGGCAAGTCTTCAGTAATTGAGAGTCTAAGAGAGTCACCTGGGGGCACTGAGGGGTCTTTCTGACTCCCAGGCTGACTCTAGCAGCATCTTGAAGAAGGTAATACAAGTACTATACTTTCTAGTTTACAAGTGGGGAAACTGAGGTTCAGAAATATTTAGAGAACTGTCCAAGGTCACTCAGAGTAAACAACAAGGCTAGGATTCGAAGCCAGGATTCCTTCTTGTTTGTCCTTTTAATCCACTACTGGCACATTGCTTCTGTTTAGTCAACCACATTGAAATATAGTGTCTTCTCCAAGTCATTAACTTGGGCCCACACAGGACATCACATTTTCAAGCACAAATAGCAGAGGTCAGTCCATCCCAGGGACTGTTGTTTTTCCATCTCTAGCATTTGTCTGTATTGAGAATGGAAGCTA
The DNA here is from genome assembly GCF_011100635.1 of Trichosurus vulpecula. Lineage (NCBI taxonomy): Eukaryota > Metazoa > Chordata > Mammalia > Diprotodontia > Phalangeridae > Trichosurus > Trichosurus vulpecula. The sequence continues at coordinate 65,400,927 of NC_050574.1, read as the reverse complement.
GAGCTAGGTGAATGGTAAGGCCAGGAGATTCAAGAGTGGGATGTTTCTTTCCTTAGTTTATAGATTATGAAGTTTCATAGGATTTGGAAATAGGGTGGTCTTTAAAACTGAGAAGGTCAGAGCTTGGAGGGCCTTTAGAACCCAGAATGTCAGAGCTGGGAGGCCTCTTAGAACACAGGGTGTCAGGGCTGGGAAGTCCTTAGAACACAGTATGTCAGAGGTGGGAGGGAACTTAGAACACAGGGTGTCAGTGCTGGGAGGCCCTTAGGAGACAGGATGTCAGGGCTGGGAGGGCCCTTAGAGTCTTTAGTTCAGTGCCCCCATTTGACAGAGGAAGAAAACGTGGCTCAGAAAGGGAAACTGGCTTGTCCAAGGTCATTCAGCAAGTTAGTGTCAGAACAAGGACAAGAACCCAGGTGTCCTCCCTCCCAGTCTAGGGCCCCCAATCATAACTCCCAGTCCACTAAACAATGCTGAATTTTTGGGCTTGGGCTGTAGAAATGCCACAGAATAATTATAAAATACTGTGGAAGCAATGGAAAACATAGGCAAAATGATACGGGTATTGATAGGACTCAGAAAGGAGTGATTAAACAAGGGTGGAGGGAGTTTAGCTAGCACTTACATAATGTTTTAAGTTTGCAAAACACCTTACATATTATCTGATTTTATCCTTACAACCACTTTATGCTATTATTAATCCTTTATTACAGATGAGGAAACTAAAGCAGACAAAGGTTGAATGATTTGACCAGGTTCACACAAACTAGTGTCTGAGGCTGGATTTGAACTCAGACCTTCCTGAAGCCAAGTCCAGTGCAGCATTCACTGTGTTACCTAGCTGCTTTAGTCAAGGAAAGAGTCACAGAATCTCAGAACCTCAGAGCTGGAAGGGACCTTAGAGAGAATCTAGTCCAACGTGCACTGAGGTAGGAATCCCCTCTACGATGTCCTTGACAAATGGTCATCCAACCAGTGACGTGCCTCCAGAGACAGAGAACTCACTAACTTAAGAAGCAGCTCATTCCCCTTGTGGATAGCCACTCTTTGAAGAACCCAAAGAATCCAGCTGGGCTAAGAATTCACTATTTCACAAAACCTTCTGGGAAAATTGGAAAATGGTATGGCAGAAATTGAGCGTAGATCCGTATCTTACACCATATACCAAAATAAAGTCAAAATGGGTTCATGATTTAGGAATAAAGGCTGATAATATAAGCAATTTGGGAGAGCAAGGAATAGTTTGCTTGTCAGATTTATGGGAAAGGGAAGAATTCATGAGCCAACAAGAGATAGAGAGCATTACAAAATGCAAAATGGATAATTTTGATTATGTTAAATTGAAAAGGTTTTATATAAACAAAGCCAATGCAGCAAAGATTAGGAGGGAAGCAGAAAATTGGAAGAAAATCTTTACAGCCAGTGTCTCTGATAAAGGCCTCATATCCACAGGGAACTGAGCCAAATTTATAGGAATACAAGTTATTCCCCAATTGAGAAATGGTCGAAGGATATGAACAGTTTTCAGAGGAAGAAACTAAAGATATCTATAGGCATATGAAAAATGCTCTAGATCACTGTTGATCAGAGAAATGCAAATCAAGACAACCACATCTTTCCTGTCAGATTGGCTAACATGACAAAACAGGAAAATGATAAATACTGGAGAGGATGTGGGAAAATTGGAACATTGTTACATTGTTGGTGGAGTTGTGAACTGATCCAGCCATTTTGGAGAGCAATTTGGAACTACGCGCAAAGGGCTATAAAAATGTGCATACCCTTTGACCCAACATTACCACTTCTAGGGCTATATCCTAAAGAGATCATACAAGTGGGAAAGGTACCCATATGTACAAAAATATTTATAGCAGCTCTTTTTTGTGGTGGCAAAGAACTGGAAATCAAGGGGATGCCCATCATTTGGGGAATGGCTAAACAAATTGTGGTATATGAATGTAATGGAATATTATTGTGCTGTAAGAAATGAGGAGCAGATGGACTTCATCATAACCTGGAATGACTTCTATGAACTGATGCTGAGTGAGGTGAGCAGAACCAGGAGATCATTATACACACACACACACACACACACACATACACGCACACATATATATGTATGTATATGTATATATATCATAACGATTACAGACACATGGTATCTATAAGGACTAACTTTGATAGATTTGCCTCCTCTCATCAATGCAAGGTTCAAAGACAACTCCAAAAGACTCATGATGGAAAAAGCTATGCACATCCACAGAAAGAATAATGGAGTCTGAATGCAGATTGAGGCAAACTATTCGCTCTCTTTTCTTTCCTTTTTTGGTTTCCTTTCTTCTTTCTCATGATTCATTCCATTGGTAATAATTCTTTTTTACAACTGGACTATCATATAAATAAGTTCAATGTGAAGGTATATGTAGAACCTATACTGGATTACATACTGTCGTAGGGGGGAGTGGGGAAGAGAGGGAGGGAGAGAAAATTTGGAACCCCAAAACTTGTGGGACTGAATGTTGTAAACTAAAAATAAAAAATACATTTATTAATAAAAAAGGAAGGTCTGGTTTATATCCAATGAATATCTGCCTCTTCAATTGCCATTCACTCTTCTTAGTTCTGTCCTCTGGGTCCAAGCAGAACAAACTCAACTCCTCTTCTTTATCCTATTCCTTTAAAGCCTTCCTTTTCCTAGGCTGGAAATCAGCATTCCGTCCAATTGGTCTTCGTATAGTTTAAAATTCCCTCATCTTCTTGGCCACATGGACATGCTCTAGTTTGTCAATGTCCCTTATGAAATGTGACATCTAGAACTGGCCCACATTCTTGATGCAATCTGACCAGGGCAGAGTGAACCCGAGATGTCACCTCCCTCATCCTAGATCCTGTGCCCTTCACACAACCTAAAATGTAGTTGACATAGTAGGCTATTGTATCACTCTATTAGCTGACTGATACTGGGACTGAAGTCCCCTAAAACTCCCCTATCCCCTTCACATGAATTATCATCTAGCCATTTCTCCATTTATCCTATCAATTGTGTCATTGAATTTTTGAACCCAAGTGTAGGATTTTACAGTTATCCTAATTGCACTTAATTTCATTTCTTAGTTTCAGCTAATGATTCTAGCCTGGTGAGGTCTTTCTGGATTCTGATTCTATTATCCAATATGAAACCCATCCTTTCTGGCTTCAAGTTTGTTGTAGAGTTGACAGGTGTGATATCCCAGGCTCTAGGATGGCTTCGTGGAGGACTATGAGAAACTGAGGGGCTGTCACTACAGCTGTGCCAGTCTCTGCTTTGATGTTACAAAATGATATCTTTGCTGTATCATGACATTCTGGGTTTATTGATTCCACTGAGCTCAGTGGGAGTTGACAGAGATGGAAGTATAGTAATTTTGGTGGAGAGAGGAATGCTTATAGTTGGCATGTATGCATAGAATATTATGAAAGCCGATATTGGACCAATGGCCTGACCAGTGGTTAGTTGATGGCAGAGAAACACATCCCAGTGGGTTCCAACAAGTTCAAAGGGGAGTTGGGTCACAGGTGTCAGCCTGAAAAAAGATTGAGAAATACTGAACTAAGAAGTAGCATCAGAAAGGTCCATGAAAGCAAATTTGTTCATCTTCTCCAATATCAGCTCTGTGTTTTCTCATCTATTTTCTCATTTATATTCGCAACCTCTCTGAGATTTCTTTCAAAGATGGGGCAACCATCTTTGGTCCAGAGAATTTAAAGGATTTAGGCCAGACATAACATGGAAAGTAGGTAGTCAAAACAGATTCCCAGCATTCTTTCAAGGACTGGGTATAACAGTGTAATGGGAACAACCTTGGCATAAGAGAAAGGAAATCGGGTCTTACGTTTCCAGCGAAGGCAGTTGGGAGGTAGGGTGGAGACAGCAAGAAGGAAGCATGGTATGGAGGAAAGAAAGCATATCTTAGAGTCTGGAAACTCCAGTTTGAATCAATTTTAGACACTTAACTAAGTCTGTAACTATGAGCTTAAGTCACTTACTTTCTCTCAGTCTCAACTTCCTCATCTGTGAAATGGGGTAATGTGAGAACCCACCTCACAGCATTGTTGTGAAGACAAAAATGAGATAATTCTGCAGTGAGCTTCACAAACCTTGAAGTTGCAATGTCAATATTAGTTAGTTATTACTGTTGACCTTGGGGAAGTTACTTTCCCTTTCTGGGTTTCAGCTTCTTCTTTGATCTCTGGCTTGAACTCTGGATTCCTCTAAGCCACTAATCCATAGTCTTATTCCTGGTCCACAGACACAGTGAGGAGCTGATGATATCATATGTCAGTCATTCCTCATGAACAGAAACCCCACTTCTCCCCACTTTTTACCTACCCCTCCTCTTCTCTGGAATTCAACTCTCTGATGAATGCAGACACCAAAGAATGATTCCCAGCCTGTCCCTCTCTCTCTACCCCTTCTCTTTCCCTGCTCCCTATTGCTAAACAGATTAGATAGGGAGATATCATATCCCTTTTAATCTGTGAAATGGGGATAATACTTGAATTATTCAAGGATGATTGAACCTCATGAAGTTGCTATGAGAATCAAGTGATATATATATATATATAATATATAAAATTATATACATATATACACATTCATACATATAGGTGTACATATGTATATATGGGTGTATATGTATGTGTGTATATATGTGTATATGTATATATGTGTGTGTATATATACATGTATATGTATATCTGTCTATCTATATATGAAATGGAAGACCATCAAGTTCTATTTTCATGAGACAGGTCCTCCCTAAAAGTGTCCTCTGATGTCACACCATAGGGCAGAAATGATTGGCTTTTGTGATCGTGGGCAAGTTACGTGAGCCTTCTGGGTCTCAAATTCTCTTATGTGAAATGAGGGATTTGGACTAGGTGGTCTTTAAGGTTCCTTCTACTTGTAAATACATGATGATTCCATAAAATATGAGAAAGCTCTCCCTAGCCAAAAAGATTTTGAGCATGGCTCAAATGGCAATCTATGTGTCCACACTTGGAAGACCAATTCAGTTAAGTTTAGAGAGGGTCATCACCAAAAGTCAACCACTAGGGATTGAATTTTTTTCTGGTTATAGCAACTGATTTAGACCATTGGCATAATATAAGGAACCTTATTTCTGCACTCAGAAGACTCGAGTTTGAGTTCTGATGCTGTTATTATCTTCCTGTGTGACTTTGGGCAAGACACATGTTCTCTCTAGGTCTTAGTTTTCAGATACTTAAGATTCCTTCTAGTTCTAAATTCTAATGGTATTGGAATCTGTGTGTCTGGAGATAGTGCTGATGCTGATGAAATCAGGCATCTTTAGATATATTGAATGAACGAATTAAGCATTTATTAAGTGCTCTCTATGAGTGAAATACTATGCTAATTCCTGGAGATACAAACAGAGAAGTAAGATGGTCCTTGATCTCAAGTGGGAGAGACAAAATAAATGGAAGATTTCAGCTGCAAGTCAGATGGAAAAATCTCATGGTCCTTAATACAGTGTCAAAGCAGAAAGTGATGTCTTTTCTTTAATGTCATCTTTATTGATCAGTTTCCGATGTCATTTGATAGTGCCAAGGACTTGGTGACAAGGACTTTCTTTTCTAGGTCTCCAGTAGTTGTGGCTGGAGCACCTATAGGAACAGTTAATAAGGCTGCATCTCCACAGGGATTGCTTCCCAGGATGAGCTAGAAACATCACTACTCCCAAGGCCCTCGGGTTCAGAGTCTTGGGCTGTCTCCATTAGGATCTGAGGGGAGATGGAGGTCAACGTGTTGGTAGTAGTTTGACTAGGACAGGATATACTGCCACCTGCCTCTCTCTCAGGTGCCTTACTGCTTCACCTAGTACTGAAGTACCATCACCTGTATCTTTAGTATCGTTACTCATTATCATCATTATCCTTTGATATTTCAAGTAATTTCAGTGATGTGAACACTCCCATTCCCAAGGCAGATCATAAGTCCTTTATGCCAAGTACATAGTAGTAGAATGCGGCTGAAAATTTCTTCTGGAAAGTTCACTGATCGATTTGAAAAGCTTTCTGGAAGATGACTGCTCATTCAGGACTTAGTGTTTGCATCTCCTTATAGAAAAAGGCTTCTTATTCTGAGGTAAATGGTTGGATTTTAAGGGATCTGTAAAATTAAATTACAAATGCAATTACATCTTTGTTTCAATATATGATATAATCTAATATACTAATGTTTCCTTTGTAATCTTTTGTATTTTATTTTTATGCATTTAAAAACTATATTCCGAGAAGGGGTTGGTAGATTTCATGAGGCTGCCAAAGGGGCCCATGACTTAAAAAATGTTAAGAATTTCTGTTGTAGAAAGTATAGATACGGTCATTAGAACTTTGTTGAGAGAGAACATCTGACATTATTTCAGTGACTGTATGAGATAAATTGGTTGGCTTGGAACCTTGGAAAGATAGGCTTTTTTGGGAGGACTCACCCCTTTGTGATGACCTATAAAAGGGAGCTGACAGATGGCTCTCTGTCCTCCCTCCCTCCCTCCCCCCCTTTCCCTTATGTCTTTCTACTGGAAGGATTCTGAGAATGTGGCAGGTGGGGTGTGTGGGAGAGGAATGAAAATTTCATCGATTGATTGTGGACTGTTGTGTGTCCCTCTGTGTGTTTTCTAGCTTTGTTTACGAGCTCCCCTGAGCCCTTTGCATTTTGTGTATTTTTGAAGGATGAAATAAAGCTAATAATAATAGCTAGCATTTGTATAGCACTTTAAGGTCTGAAAAGCCCTGTACTATCTCATTTGATCCTTGTAACAATGGGTGGAGGCTGACAGAGGCTCACTGAAGTGTCTGAGGCAGGATTTGAATTCAGATCTTCCTCTGTACCCAATAAATACATTTGTTCCCTTCCCTTCCCTTCCCTTCCCTTCCCTTCCCTTCCCTTCCCTTCCTTCCCGTCCCTTCCCTTCCCTTCCCTTCCCTTCCCGTCCCTTCCCCTCCCTTCCCGTCCCTTCCCGACCCTTCCCTTCCCTTCCCTTCCCTTCCCTTCCCCTCCCTTCCCTTCCCTTCCCCCCCTTCCCTCCCCTTCCCTTCCCTTCCCTTCCCCTCCCATCCCCTCCTTTCCTTCCCTTCCCTTCCCTTCCCTTCCCTTCCCTTCCTTTCCCTTCCCTTCCCTTCCCTTCCCCTCCCTTCCCTCCCCTTTTCTCCATATTTGTGGAAATCTAGAAATGAGTTACATTTGGGGATTGCCCAGAGTAAATTCTGAGTATGGAGGATGGGGGTATAATGAGCTCAAGATATATTGATCTCTGAGGGTAGTCCCCAGGATTCAAACTGAGAGCTTGGGGTCCAGTGTCACGGATTAGATACCATCCTGTGGTTAGTCTTTTTAATTTTTAAAAATTGTTTTAAATAATTAATTTGTTTATCTTTAGTTTTAAACATTCACTTCTATAAGATTTTGAGTTTCAAATTTTCTCCTCTTTGTTCTCCTTCCCCCTCCCCAAGATGGCATGCAATCTGATATAGGCTCTACTTACACATTCATATTGAACATATTTTAACATTAGTCATGATGTAAATAAGAATTACAACTAATGGGAGGAACCACGAGAAAGAAGAAACAAAACAACAAAAGAAAAAGGAGAGCAATTAGTATGCTTCCGTCTGCACTCAGACTCCAAAGTCCTTTCTCTGGATGTGGATGGCATTTTCCATTGTGAGTCTTTTGGAGTTGTCTTAGATCCTTGCATTGCTGAGAGGAGCTAAATCCATCAAAGTCAGTCATGGAACAATGTGGCTGTTACTATGTACAATGTTCTCCTGGTTCTTCTCATTTCACTCAGCATCAGTTCATATAAGTCTTTCCAGGTTTTTCTGAAATCCACCTGCTCATCATTTCTTATAGCACAATAATATTCCATTACATTCATATACCACAACTTGTTTAGCCATTCTCCAATTGATAGGCATCCCCTCAACTTCCAATTCTTTACCACTGTGGATAGTCTTGCGATGAGTCTTCCCCAATTTTAATAGGTATGCCAGGCATCGAGTCCATAATTTAGAAAGAACACTGATTATCCATAGTTTAAGAGTTACAGTTGGACTCTTCCATTTTGTTACTTTGTATCTCTCTTGCCTAGCATAATGACTGGCACTTAGTAGGTGTTTGATAGATATTTATTGATTAATTAATTGGAGAACATCAGGAGAAGGGGGTGCAGAAGGAAGGTACAGGGCCTTGGGTTCAGGCCATATGAAGATAGTTGGAAGACCTCGGGATGTTTAACCTTGAGAAGAGAATACTCAGAAGGGATAGCTCACCTGTTTTCAAGCATCTGAAGGGGCAACCCATGGAAAAGGGTATAGATTTATTCTGTTTGGACCCAGAAGGCAGAACTATGAGCAATGTGTGAAAGTTTCAAAGAAGCAAATTTAGGCTTGGCATCAGGGAAAACTTCCCGAATCGTTAGAGCCATCCAAAAGTGGAATGGGGCTACCTTGGACGTAGTAAGTTCATCCTTGTTGGAAGTACTCAGGGAGGTTGGATGACCACTTTGGGATATGTTTCTCATGGGGATTATTTTTTCTGATATTTTCTAATATTAATAAGTAGCCCTCCAGTTTCCTTACAACTCTGACATTCTGTGAATCTGAGATTCTCTGATTCTGTCACTGGCTGCTCTCATAATGAAAGTATAAATGAAGGAAAGGCAGTCCTGAGTGAGCAGACCTAGAGCTGACCCCAGACCCCTATTCCTAGGCCATCTAGTAAGGTAGGGAATGACCCACTGACATAGCCTTCAGGAGCCCAGGTGCTCTCCACGTCAGGAGGAGGGGTCAGAATTGGACTTTATCGGGTAGATTACACTAACAAAGGCCTCTGTGGCCACGGGATGTGCTGTGGAAACTAAACAGGAAAGCAACAGACGGTATTGCATTTGGTCTTACTTTTCCCAGGTTATTTAATTCTGGACCAAACACCACCAGTTACATCCATCCTAGGAATCCAAGGGAGGAATAATAATGATGATAATTAATATCCCAATAAAAGGGAGGTGATTTGAAGCACATCTGCCAAGAATGCTTCCTAATGGACTTTGTCCACCCAGACTCTGGAGCCCATTTAATCTCATCATCTCTCCTGGGGGCAGCCGGGCAGCAGGAGTCCCTGGGGACAATTTTACAGCTGTTAATGTAACAGCTACCGGAAGGCAAGATGCTGGCAGAAATCAGAATCTGGACATTGTCCTGGCTCCCTCTCCTCTCCCCACCCTCTCCCCTCCCAATTCTGGTTGTGTGTTTGGTGGGGGGTGGGGAGGGGATAAAGATCTCCTTCTCTTCTCTCCCCTCCCAATTCTGGTTATGTATATGGGAGGGGGGATAAAGACCTCCTTCCCTTCCTCTACCCTCTCAATTCTGGTTGTATGTATGGGGGAGGGCAGGGATTAAGAGGAGAGGAAAAATGAAAAAGGAGCATGTCTCCAGCAGAGTCTTTGAGAGGACTCCCTGGGGGTCTTGAAGAACCAATCAGTAACAGTCTCTCTAGTTTCAAGTCCCGTATTGGAGAAGAGATAGGCCCCCTAACATATTGCCTGCTAATGAGGCAGTGCCGACATCTTCCCTGCCGCCTCCGAGGCTCTGGGACCCTGGCACGGTAACTGGGGTTGAAGAGAGGTGGGGACACCAAGGAATGGGTAGGCTGCCAGACCACAGGAATGAACGGGAAGCCAACGGACGTGGGAATGAAGACCACAAGAGGAGGGATTTTAAATGGCTCATTGGAAAAGAAAAACCAGAAACCATTTAAAGAAAATTCTACTGGTACAGAAGGGAATGAGTGGACCGAGGTACTGAGGAACAAACAGTTCCATGAAGCCAGAGATGATATTTGCAGACCTGAGTTTGCCCCAGGCTCCAATACTCCAATATCCATGTGTGTGCGTGCGCGCATGTGTGTGCGTGTGTTTGAGTTTTATTCTTGGGATGGCCTGCCTCCAAACCAGCTGGCTGTAGAGTCAGAAGCCTTGGATTCAAATCCTACTTCTGACACTCATTTTCTACATTACCTTAGACAAACCACATAACACCCTAAGCCTGTTTCCTTATTTGTAGAATGAGGGGGTTGGACTAGATGGCCCCAGAGTAGATCAGTCAACAAGTATTTCTTCAACCCTCAGTCCATCAATAAACATTAGGCTTCTATTATGTCTCAGGTGCAGTGCTAAGCACTGGTTGTATAAATACTAAAAAGAAAGACAGGGCTGCTAGGTGGGGCCTGGAGTCGGGAGGACCTGAGTTCAAATGTGGCCTTAGACACTTACTAGCTGTGTGACCCTGGGCAAGTCACTTAACCCTGATTGCCTCAGTTCTTCGTCTGTACAATAGCAAACCACTCCAGGGTCTTTGCCAAGAAAACCTCAGATGGGGTCATGAAGAGTCTGACATGATTGAAGAACAACAAAAATAAAGACAGTACCTGTCTTTGAGGAACCACACACAAAAGGAAGAGGAAAAGAAAAGGGAGAAGGGAAAGTACCTGGCATGGAAATACATTGGAGTCCAGTTGGGTAGGTAGTGAAGAGATGGCAGGCCCAGGCTCCCTCCTCCATAGAGACTCTGGGAAGGGCTCTTCACTCCCTACTTCCCATCAGAGGTGTCCCAGGAGCAGAGAGAACTGTGAGGGAACATGAGTTACCAAGGCTGATGTGATTTTGCAGGCTGATAAGGCTCCTGGGTCCATGGTGGAGAAATCCAAAAGAGGGTAACCAGGTAGGAAGCAAAGATGCCTGTCCCACTTTTGTCTTTAAAACTGTTGGAGGCTGCTGTAACGTGGTGACACAGTGGGCGATGTGCTAGCCAGCCTTGGAGGGGTACTGGCTGCTGGGTGGTGCCATAGTGCATAGGACACTGGGCCTGTGGTAGGGAAGCCCTGGGTTCAAATCCAGCCTCATATACCCTGGGCAAATACCTTAACTTCTGCTTGCTTAAAAATTTTTTCATCTGTAAAATGGGGATAAATTGCACCTACCTCCTGAGGTTGTTGTGAGAGTCAAATAAGATAATAATTATAAAGCGCTTAGCAAGTGTCTACCGTATAAATGTTAGCTGCTATTATTATTCTTACTATCATTATTATTACTGAGTTTGAGCCAAGAGACAGCCTGGAGTCAGAGACCTCCCTTCTGATATCTTTTTTTTTGAGGGGGGAGGCAGAGCAATTGGGGTTAAGTGACTTGCCCAAGGTCACATAGCTAGTAACTGTGTCAAGGGTCTGAGGTTGGATTTGAACTCAGGTCCTCCTGACTCCAGGGCTGGTGATCTACTTACTGCACCACCTAGCTGTCCCCTAATATCTTCTGATATTTACTCCCTGGGCCTCTCTTTATTTACCTGCCAAATGATGGGGATGACCTCTGAACCCAGTTCTTGGTCTGCGACCTTCCATCTTCTCCTCCAAGGTAACTATGAGAGAAAGGGGAGACCTGCCCCCTCCATGGCTATCTCAGGGAGTGGAGGACTTCGCTCTGTTATTTATCCCCTGGGTGACCTTGGAGAAAACACTCCATCTTTCTGGGCCTCAGTCTCCTGATCTGTAAAATGAGGGGGTTGGGATAGGTGACTTCTAAGTCCTCTCTGACCATCTTAGGGACAGGTCATCCCCTCCAGCAAGGGGCAGGGATCCCCTCAAATCACAGTGAGTTGGGGATAATGGAGAGGTCCCCAATGTCTCCTCCAGGTCTGTGATCTATGATTTTATTATCCTTTGTCTGAGCTGGGGGGGGTGGTGCTGGTGGTGGAGCTGGGCCAGGGGTGGGGGTGACACACTTTTCCGATGAAGTCTCTTCAGTCTGGGAGATGCTGAGCGCATGCCTCTAATAAAATCTGCCCCCCTCCTTGCTTCTCTTCTCAGCTGCCTAGTTATAGAGCAGCCTAGCCCCTCTATTCCCTCCAGTGCCCAGCAAGAAACCCATGCTCCATCCACTGGACCGCGAGGTCCCTCGTGGTGACATTTAAAAATGAGGAATCCAAACATTCTTTGCTTTCAAGCCCTCACTGCAAATTGAAACCAGAGCTGTGATTGAAAAAGTACTGTGGGCACCCGGCTCACACTGACCTCTTGCAGGGGTCCTAATGACTGGAACATCTTCAAATTTATTTGGAATCAATTTGTCACCGTTCCAGCTAGGCTGAAGCAGGCTGGACAGGCGCTGCCAAAGGAGAGAAGAGGAGAGTCATCTCTTGAATGGTGGCAAGGGTCCTAATGTGGGCAGGTCATGAGACCCAGCACCATATAAGAGCAAACAGAGGGAGCTGAGAACTGGAAGGGGGAAGATGCCTTTGGCTCTGAACCTCAGCTTCAGAGAACAAGATAACACTAGGTACAAAAATACTGAAAAACCCTATTTCAGTAGGTTGTATGAAGGAATTCAATACAAGTTATTTATTAACCAGGCAGGGTAGCTAGGTAGCACAGTGGATGGAGTGCTGGGCCTGGAGTCAGGAAGATCTGAGCTCAAATTCACCCTCAGGCACTTACTAGCTATGTGACCCTGGGCAAGTCACTTAACCTTATTTGCCTCAGTTTCCTTATCTGTAAAATTAATGGAGAAGAAAAATGGCAAACCTCTCCAGCATCTCTGCCAAGAAAACCTCAAATGGGGTCATGGAGAGTCAGATATGACTGAAAAACGATTTTAACATGTATCAGGCACTGGGGATACTTTGTAAACAGAAAGTGCTGTAGAAAGCTAATTCTTGGACTATTTCCTTAAAAAGTGTCTGCCCAGCTTCTCTCTCTCTCTCTCTCTCTCTCTCTCTCTCTCTCTCTGTCTCTCTCTCTCTCTCTCTCTTTAAAGATGATTTTGTAGCAGGCTGACTCTTCTCTAGATGTCCATTTCCCTGCTCCCTCCCTTCTCCCCCCTTACCTGTCATCTTCCATATTTGACAGATCTCATTATCTTTCTCCTCAAACCTACCTTTTCCCCAAATTTCCCTATTTCTACCAAGGGCATTGTTATTTTTTCAGTCACCTAGATTAGTAACCTCATTGTCAGTGGACTCCTTACTCTCCCTTCCTCATCCCACATACCCAATTGGTTGCCAAATCTTGCTGTTTCTATTTACATAATTCCTCTCTTACCGATTCCTTCTTTCCATTCTCTTATAGCCTGTAAGCTAATTCAGGCCCTTTATTGCCTCTCCCCTTTCCCATGGCAATAATATCCTAATTGGTCTTTCTCCCTTAAATCTCTCTCCACTTCTATACAGTTGCCAAAATGATTTTCCTTAAGTGAAGATAAAAGCGGGTCACTAACCTATTCAACCAACTCCAATGGCTCCCTTTTGCCTTTAGGATCAAGCTTTGTCTGAGTTTTAAAGCCTTTCACAACCTGCTCACAATTGACCTTTCCAGTATTATTATATGTTAACCACCTCCTTGTGTCCTGTGATCCATCCCAAATGGCCTTCTTGCTGGTCCTCATTCATGGCGTCCCATGTCCCATCCCCTATCCCTGTGCTTTTGTACTGGTTATGCCTTGAGTCTTAAATGTCCTCCCACCTCATCCCTGCCTCTGAGAGTCCCTTGGTGAATAGCCTTAGGGAAACTTCATCCAGGAGCAAGGATAGCAATTTGATCCTGGTTCATGGGTGGGCGGTGTACTTGGTGGGGAGGTGGGTGGGAGAGGAGAGGGCTGAGTGAGGCTAAGAGAGAGATGGGTAGAGACAAGGGAAGTGAAACACGATTGGGGTTTTTTCCTGAAAGAGTGGCCAAGAAAAGCCTAGGAGAGTTGGTTGCTGTTCTCATTATATCCTTCCTTGTCTCATGTTTCCACTCCTCCACATGTCACCTTCAAGCCTTCCCTTGTGTGAGTTATAAAACACCATAATCAAGGTCTATTGCGTTAGGCACACCTGGCCTGCCTTATTCCTCTGGGAAGCCTTTCTCATCTCCCCAAAGGTCAGAACAGATCGGGACAAACACACAAGGTAGATGCTGCAGGGCAGGATGGGATGTCTCCCTCAGGACATGAGCCTCATTTCCATGGACAGCTTCTCATGAATGGCAAAGGGGCAGGTGACTCATGAGTGAGTCACTGAGAGACCCTCCTGGTCTATATTTCCTAGCAAAAGCCCTTTCTGCCTAACAATTCCCTTTGAGTTTCTGAAAAGTTAGTTGGCGGAGTAGCTCAGTGCACTACAAAACCCTCTGGACTGGGAGCCAGGAGTTCTATGTTCTATCTCTGTCTTCAATTAGCTATGATCACATAGTGAATAACTTGCCAGGGAGGAGGAAGGGAATGTGTCTGAAGCAGCTAAGTGTTGAGATGGAAGGAGCTCTGGACTTGGACTGAACAAGGTGTTGTTGTTCAGTCATTCTCAGTCATTTTTCAGTTGTGTCCAACTCTTCATGGTCCCATTTGGGACTTCCTTGGCAAAAATACTGGACTGGTTTGCCATTTCCTTTTCCAACTCATTTTAGAGGAAACTGAGGCAAACAAAGTTAACAAGGTTAAATGACTTGCCCTGGGTCACACAGCTAGTAAGTGTCTGAGGCTGAATTTGAATGCAGGTCACTGTGCCACCCAGCTGAGTAAGCAACACCTGAGCTCAAATCTAGCCTCAGTTGCTTCCTAGCTGTGTGGTCCTGGACAAGTCACTTAATCTGTGTTTACTTCAGTTTCCTTAACTATAAGATGGTAGTGATAATAGCACCTGCCCAAGGTTGTTGTAAAGATCAAATGAGATAATATTTGTAAAGCACTTAACATGCTGCTTGGCACAGAGTAGGTATTTAATAAATATTTCTTTTTTTCTTTCCACCTTTCCTTCCTTCCTTCCTTCCTTCCTTCCTTCCTTCCTTCCTTCCTTCCTTCCTTCCTTTCTTCCTTCCTTCCTTCCTTCCTTCCTTTCTTCCTTCTTTCCTTCCTTCCTTTCTTCCTTCCTTCCTTCTTTCCTTCCCTCCTTCTTTCCTTCCTTCCTTTCTTCCTTCTTTCTTTCCTTCCCTCCCTCCCTCCTTCCTTCCCTCCTTCTTTCCTTCCTTCCTTCCTTCCTTCCTTCCCTCCCTCCTTCCCTGTCCTTTCCTTCCTTCCTTCCTTCCTTCCTTCCTTCCTTCCTTCCTTCCTTCCTTCCTTCCTTCCTTCCTTCCTTCCTTTCTTCCTTCTTTCCTTCCTTCCTCTCTTCCCCCATCTCTGTCTGTCCATCTTTCTCTGTCTGTCTGTTTCTCTTTTCTCCTCTCCCCAAAGCAGAGCATGGACTTTGGCATTTCGAATAGCACCTTCTCCACACTAGAAGTTTTTCAGACTATCACAGTGCCAATATACCACTCATTTAAGCCTTGTTGAGTCTCAGTTACCTTTTCTGTAAAATGGGAATAATACCTATAGTGCCTCTCACAAAAGGTTATTCATAGGATCATAGACCCAGAGCTGGGAGGGACCTCAGAGACCATCTAGTCCAATGCTCTCATTTTACAAATGGAGAAACTGAGACCCAGGGAGGTTAAGTAATTTGCCCAAGGTCACACAGTTATCCAGTGTCTGAAGTGAGTTTTGAACCTCAGACCTCTGATTTTCCATAGTATACTCTACGGCTGATGAGAGTCTCAAGTGAGATCCCATGTATAAAGCACATTGCAAATCTTAAAGCATTAGATAAATGTCAACTATTGGGAATGATTTTAGGGATCCTGAACCCAGGAAGAGCCATGGGGGAAGCCCTGAGTGTCTGGGCTAGTTTGGTCTTGGCAGAAGGCATATGCATAAGAGCAAAAACAATTGATTAATATTGGATAGCAAAAGAGACTCCTAATACTTGTTGAGAAAGACACCATCATTAGAGATTCAGGTTTTAGCATGTAGCTAAATATGACTGACATGTTTTTTTTCCCAGGGGGTATAGGGGAGACAACATTGGGCTGGGGAGTCAGAAAACTTGGTCCCGGCCCTGGCTTTGCCTCCAAAATCCTGTGTGACATTGACTAACTCTCTTGACTTTTCTCAGTGTCAGGTTCCTCAAGCATAAATCAGAGATAATAGTGCCCGATACTAATAAGCTCTTTGACCCTGGACAAATCATTGAAACTCTCTGAGCCTCAGTTTCTTCAGTTGTAAAATAGCAATGTTTGTTTCTACCTGACTATGTGAACTTGGGCAAATTAACTTCTTCCTCTGTCAAAGAAAGGAAGCAGACTAGTTGGTTGAAGTCCCTCTTAGCTCTAAGATTCTATGGATGATATCTTCTCCTTGTCCTGTAAGAGCCTTTCCAGGATGAGGACAAATCAGAATCTGTATTTTTAATGTTTTGAAAACTGTAATGCCTAAGAAAAAATATATGGGATTTAGCACTTAGCTTTGTTGTTTTGAAAATCTTCATTTATTTAAAAAATTCATTCATTCATTTTATTCTCCTTTTCTGATTAGGATGAGGATTGCGCCTCTTCATTTCTGGTGCAACAGAGATCACCAGTGCCATGAGGGGAGAAGGGCATTCAGAGGCTGTAAGTGGCAGCAGAACCCTGTAATGATGGCACCTTCACTCACACCTCTGCTCTTTGGCCAATTTCGGAACATGTTATTTGCGGGTGTATCCCAGAAGGCCACTGCAGGGCCCCATAGACCAAACGTTCTATTAGCTACACAGTTCATTATCCCAACTGAGTTGCTTTGTGACACGGGCACATTTGACCTCTTTGCCTGAAGTGGCCCATTAGCAAACTGGGGGAGAAAAATCTCTCCCCTCTTCCTGAGGCACTGGAATACTTGAGTGAGAATGTGTCCATAAAACATTTAGAGCTGGGTCTCTGCGAGGATGTTGGGCATCCATCATTCTCTTATTCTTGGCACTGCCTTTATCATGATATATTGTTATGTATCGACACAACATTAGGAAAAGTCTTTCTTCTAGGGAAATCAAAGGTGTTTTTTCCTAGTAGTTTCACATTTCTGGGTAGGATTAAGGGGAGGGGATGAGGGACATCAGGTGAGGCCCAGGCCCAGAAGAGAAGGATGTTTCTTGCCTTGTTGCAGATTAGGCAGTGGGATTTCAGGCTCTGCTGACCCACAAGGTGATGTAATCAATTGGCTTAACAAATCAGTTCACTACGTTCTGTGGCTCATGCTTCGAATATTGGTTTAAATACCATTGCAGTCAGCCACACTAATTAATTAATTTTATTTTACATATACTTGGGCCTGGAGACTCTTAGACCATAACACATAAATTTATGCAAATGGTATTCAAAACAGGAAAGCTGAGCCAAAAGCATGGTGGATGCTTCATTTACTCATGACCACTAGCTGAATAAGAATTTTTAATGCAATTCTAGTACCATTAACAGCCATGGAGGGCCCTCTCTGGGTTTGTGTCATAGGATCATAGATTTAGTGGAAGGGACCACAGAGGTCTAGCTTCCCATTTTACCAATGAGGAGATGAGGGCCCAGAGAGATTGAAGTGGGAGATCTAAATGACTTGTCCAAGGTCACACAGGTAAGTGTCAGAAGGGGAGTTTGAACACAGAGAGCAGATGCTCTCTCCATTGTGTTGCACTGTTTTCCCTAGTTGCAATGGGACCCATATAATAAAGGGTGAGAGCAATGGTGTAAAAGCAAGCACCCTAGTATACCCAGGATGGCCTGCTAGCACAGCTTCTTTGATCTGCTTTTAAAGGGGTCAACAATCTTACTTTAATCAAACATATATCATTCACTTAGTTCAGGGGAAAGATCAGTACCCTGAATGTAGAGACAAGCAGAGAAAATACAAATAGAGGAAACAGCACAAATCAATAGCCAGGGCTTCAAACTGTCTGACCAAAGCAATACATACATAGTTAGCAGAAAGAGAAGTACCAATATCTGGGTTTTCAAAGCCAGGGGGGTTCCTTAACTGCTACCCAGAGCCTCATCTGGCCAAATCACATGAACATTCTACCCCCAAAGCAAAACCTCACCTCAGAGTATATATACCCTTCTCAGAGCCAGAGGGCATTACAACCCTCTTGACTCAGTGTCTAATTAGAAATTAGCAAAAGGTGTGAGCCTTCCTACAAGCAAACTTCCCCCTAAGGCAAGTCTCTCCCCAGATGGGCTCCACAATGGGTGAGGAAGATCTTCAAATCCCATTAACATTACAAATAGGAGCCTGCAGTTTTTGCAGCCGTGGCTAGTTTGCATATCTATTATCATTATAGAAGGGGAGAAAAGTTACGAACCAATAGGATTCCTATGCAAAGTGAGGGTGCCAAAGTTAGACTCTTATTATTCTACCATTGGGTGGAGTAGTTAAGAAAAAGTTTCTCATAAGTCATAGGATTATAGAATTTAGAACTAGAAGGGACCTTGAAAGCCATATACTCTCACCCCTTCATTTTACAGATAAGAAACTAAGGCCCAGCATGATTAAATAACTTGACCAAGGTCACACAAATAGTAAGTGGCAGGGCCAGGATTTGAACTCACAACTTCTAACTCCATGTCCAGCACCTTGTCCACCACACCATGTTTAGGTTGGAGCTGTGTGAATGTGCTGATTCTCAGAAGGGCATTTGATAATGTCTGGTACCCAAATGTACTCCACAGTCTCCCAACTCTATGCTTTTTCTTAGGCTGCTAAGTTATCACTGGAATGCCCTCTTTCCCCTAGTCCACTTCTTGAAATCCTGCTTATCTTCTATGGTTCTACTCCAGTGCCACCTTACTATAAAGAATTTTCTGGTGCCCCTCAATTTGTAACCACCCCTCAGATCTCAAATGACATTTTGTTTGCACTTCTAACACACTTAACAAGAGTCAGCATTGCCCAATGAATGCAAGGCTAGCTCTAGGGTCAGGGAGACCTGGTTTCAGAGTCTGCAGCTGACAAGTAGAAATGGTAGACTTGATTAACCTCTCTTTGCCCCGGGCAAATCTTTCAGATGATAAGTTATAGACCTGTTATGTTGGTGGAAGGAGTTCCTTAAGATTAGGAAACCATAGGTCTGGATCAAATGCACCACTCATGTAAGAGTTCTCCATGTTGGTATCATTGCCCTTCCAGATATAAGCTCTATAGAATGCAAGCTTCTTGAGGGCAGAAGATTTGTGTTTGTTTTGTCTTTTTACCCTTAGAACCTAGTACAGTATCTTATATGTAATAGTCACTTAATAAATGCTTGTTGGATTGAATTGAATTATCTAAACTCTTATCTTTCCTAGTACCTAACACAGTGTTCTGGACATAGTAGAGACTTAAACTGTTGGATGACCAAAGAATCACATATTTGTTGAAAAAAAAATCAATTAATGCAGAGGTTCTTAACCTTTTTGGTGTCAATGATCTCTGGCAGTTTGGTGTAAACACATAAAATAAAGTACATAGGATTACAAAAGAAACTAATTGTATTGAAGTAGTTATCAAGATATAAAAACCAGTTCATGGGCCTCCTGTTAAGAAGCCCTGAATGAATGATTCCTACATCTGGATCTGTTAAAGCTAGATAAAAAGTTTCTCTCTCTCTCTCTCTCTCTCTCTCTCTCTCTCTCTCTCTCTCTCTCTCTCAGAGATAGATGTATATAGATCTTGCCCTCACTTCAGCCCTTCTCTGACCTTGACCTCTTTCCATTCCCTTTTTTCTACCAGTTGGTAAATAGAGAAGGCAATTGTCCTAACCACCAAAAAGGGTTTGATTTTTTGTGGCACTATGGAGGATGGACTACAGTAAGGTGAGGGGAGATTGAGAATCAGACTTAGTGTTGGAAAAAATGGAACCATGCTGACTGGATCTACCACAGATTTGTTATGTAATCTCAAATGGGCTCTCACTGCAGCAAGGCAATCTTTTTACATATTCCTATTTGACAGATTTGTGATATCTTCCTTCCCTCTCAGCTGATAACCTTGTTTCATATTTCACTGAAAAAGTCGAAGCCATTTGATAAAAGCTCCCTTTTCTCTTCTGCTCCTTACCATGTATATTCCTGCTGACACTATTTTCTCTTTCATGTCCTTCTAACCTTAACCCTAAATGTGCATACCTCCCACTTTAACCCTTTGTAAGCTAAACTCATTGAGGAGGCTATCTATGGTAGATACCTCTTCCTTCTTACTGTCTTCTAAACTTTCTGTCCCCTAGGGCTCTGTCTTGGGATTCCTCTTCTCCTTCTATGCTATTTCATTTGGTGATATCATCAGCTCCCATGGACTTAATCATAATTTCTAATCAAGTGATTATCAGATCTATTTGTCTAGCCCTTGTCTTTCTGCTGATCTCCAGAATCATATCTCCAACTGCCTTTTGACATCTCATAGATATCTTAAACTCAACATGTCCAAAACTGAACCCAATGTCTTTCTCCCCAAACCCTCCTCTCATCCTAATGTCCCTATTACTGTCAAGAGTGCTGCCATCTTCCCAGGCACCCGGACAAATGATGTAGGTGTCATAGGCTCTTCACTCTTTCACCACCACCATCCTCCATACACAATGAGTTGTCAAGTCCACTTGTTTGTACTTTTCTAACATCTCTTTTATATATCCCCTCTGATACTGCTGCCATCTTGGTGCAGGTCCTTGTCACCTCAGTTCTGGACTGTTGCAAAACTTTCTGGTTGATTTCCCTGCTTCCAATCTTTCCTCGATCCAGTCTATCCTTCACTGAGCTGTCATACTGATCTTCCTAAAGTGCAAGTCTGTCCATTTCTTTCCATCCCCTCATTCAATCAGTCAACTATAGTGGCTCCCCATTACCTCTATAACATCAAATCTAAAATCCTCTGCCGACTTTTAAAGCCCTTTATAACCTGGCCCCTTCCTACCTTTCCAGTCGTCTTATACCTCGCTCTCTCTCCATCCCCCACTTTTTTTCCAGCTCTGAGATTCTGGTTCTATTCTATTCCCCTCCTCCCCTATCTTGTTTTCATTATTCTTGATAGGTTAGTTTAGTTCCATCAATTAGAGTACTGGTTTCATGGTGGGGTGAAGCCACGTCTCCTTTTTAAAAAATTCTTCTACATCCTGGCACATCAGAGTAGACACTCACTCAGTATGGGCCTCCCTGCATTCCTCCCTGACCATCTTTCCTTTTTGTCCACCAAGGACAATCAGGATCTGGTTTTTCATTTTCTCCTGTATTAGAGCCCAAGGACAACAGGAATGCTGTGTGCTAGCAGAGAGGAGCTGCCAGCCTTGGAAGGCTTGCACCCCCAGAATGCCACATTCATCTCCAAAATGAGATCCAAGTGAGAAACCAAGTTGAAGAAAAGTGGCTTTAATCTCTTCCTATCTGAATACCATTCCACTGCCGCCATGGGAGTCCTAAGTGGCAGGGATTCAGACTCTGTTCCATCCCCATCCTTTGGTAGGAGCCAATTAATGCTCACAAACTCTAGGCCTGCCTGTGTGGTTTTTTTCCAAGCAGCCAGTCCAGTGCTGGTGTTCTATGCCTCCTAGGCGGTGTTATAGCAAGCAATCACCTGTAATGAGGGCATAAAGCAACATCTCCTGAACTTCCCTTGCTAGTTATATTTGGAACTAAAGCATGTGCTCCCAAATTATGTGTCTAAAGTAGCTGCTTCTCCTCTTGCTCCCCTCTTTTCATTCACAGGTCCTGTCTACCAGCTCCATTTCTACTTTTGGAAACAACAAATGCAAATTCAGATCTGAAGTCTTTCAAGGTAGGGAGCTTAGCAAGAGGCTATGAATAACCCCACCAGGCAAAGCATTTTTCTACACAAATCTCCTTCAAAGTCACCTGACAAATTCCTGAATTCTACCCAGTTCTCCCTGATTGTCCCCATTTTAAAGATGGGAAAACAAAAGCAGCTGTTCACAGAAGCACAGAATTCCAGGATCTCAGTCAGAAGTGGCCTTAGATTGAACCCATCCTATATCTGACCTTGATCCCCACAGTATTCCCAATAACTCACTCCCCTAGAGTTTAACTCACGCACCAAACAAGTGTTTTTGTTTGAAGGCTATCAAGGGTGGGGGGGAGTCTGATATTTCCCACAGAAGCCCTTTCCAACTTCAAACAGCTCTGTCTGGTATGGTGGATAGAGAGCTGCTCTCAGAGTGAGGAACACCTGGTTCAATCAAGTCCCACCTCTGACCCAGACTGGCTGTGTGATCTCAGGCAAGTCACTTATTCTCTAAGTGCCCTAGGAGACTCTCTTAAGTTTGTAAATTACAGAAGAGCTGCTGATCTGATTTTTAAAGAGATATTCCTCTTCTGGGAGTTCCTTCTATCAATGAACCTCACTTCCAGTATCTACCCTTATCTCTATCTTGTTAATTATTAGGAAGTTTTGCTTTCCCCCGGGTCTAAACCTGACCCTGATTCTTTTTTCTTGATCCTACTCCTATGCTCTGGAGCCAAGCATAACAGGTCTTGGGATCATGGGATCATAGATACAGAGCTGGAAGGGACCTTAGAGGTCTTCAGGTCCCACTCTGCTTTTATAGATAAGGAAATTGAGGTTGAGAGCAGTCGGGTGACTTGCCCAAGGTTACCTAAGTAATAAATATCTGAGCCAGAATTTGAACCCTAATTCTCTCATTCTAAATCTAGCATTTCCCCCACTACGCTACTCTGAATCCTTCTTCCCCTATTCTGGAAGGTGGCTATCAGGTCCCCCGACCAAGTCTTTCCTGTTTCAGGGTAAATCAATCAATCAATCAACGTTTATCCAGCATCTCCTATATGCTAGGCACTCTGCTAAGCAGTGGGAATACAAAAAGAGGCAAAAGATAGTTCCTGTCCTCAAGGAGCTGACAATTTAAGGGTGGTGGGGGAGAGACAATATGTAAACAAATACATACAAAATAAGCTATAGACAGGATAAATAGGAGATAATTAGCAGAGCTAAGGCTTTGGAATCAAGAGGGGTTGAGGAAGGCTTCCTGTATAAGGGGGAACTTTAGTTGGGACTTAAAGGAAGCCAGGTAGGTCAGTAGGTGGAGTTAAACTCTTGACTATTATAATTCTCTTCCTAATATCTGGTTTGTGCTGCTATGACCCGTCCCATAACACATATGAAGACAGATTTGCTATTTAGAATTTTTTAACTGTAAGTTCCATCCTTGCTTTGTAAACAGAAGCAAATTGACATTGCTGGCTGAGAAATGGAGACATGCATTCACGCTTTTGTAAATGCCTGCTGGCCCTTTTCATAGAAGTAAGATACTCCAATATAGCAAGGACTGAACAAAAAGCCCAGAATATTAACCTGTTTACTGTACCTGTAGTGTGCTTTAGGGTCTGGACACTGGATCAGAACATGAAAGAATTAAATCAGGCAATCAAGACATGAATAAACTGATATTTTATTTATTTGGATTAAATTTTATTTTTTAAATGAAGATCCCTCTTATCTCCCTTTCTTGTCTCACTTTTCAATTGAGAAGGCAAGAAAAATAAAATCTCTATAACAAACATGTATAATCAAGTAAAATGCATTTCCACATTAGCAAGGTCAGAAAAAAAATTTCATCTCACCATACACTCTGAGTCCATCAGCTCTCTGTCAGGAGATGGGCAGAATGTTTCATTGGGGGTCCTCTGGAATTGTAATTGGTCCTTGTGATGATTAGAGTTCCTAAGTCTTTCAAAGTTGATTGACTTTATAATATTTTGATTATTGAATAAATTGTTCTCCTGGTTCTGCTCACTTCACTTTGCATCAGTTCATACAAGGCTTTTTAGGTGTCTTGGAAGCCATCCCCTTCACCATTTCCTATAGAACAATGGTATTCCACAACATTTATGTAGCGTAACTTGTTCAACCATTCCCCAGTTGATGGGTAACCTCAAATTCTTCACTACCACAAATAGGGTGACCACAAACATTTTTGGACATATAGGTAGGTCATTTACCTCTTTCTTTGATCTCTTGGGGGTATAAGCATAGTAGTGGTATTGCTGGGACAAAGGGTATGCGCAGTTTAATAGCTTCTTGGGTATAGTTATAAATTGCTTTCCAGAATGGTTGGACCAATTCACAACTCCACAAAAATACATTAAGGTATCTGGTTTTCTAGAGCCCTTCTGGCATTTGTCATCTTCCTTTTTTGTCAATGTTGCCATTGTGAGATGTATGAGGTAGAATTTTATGGTTGTTTTAGTTTACACTTCTCTAATCGGGGCAGGTAGGTGGTGCAGGGTATAGTGTGCCTAGCCTGGAGTTGGGAAGACTGGCCTTTTTAAGTTCAAATCTATCTCCAGACACTTACTTGCTGTGTGACCCTGGACAGGTCACTTAACCTTTTTGGCCTAAGTTTCCTTATCTGTAAAATGAGCTGGAGAAGGAAATGGCAAACCACTCCGCTGTCTTTGCCAAGAAAACCTCAAATGGGGTCAGGAAGAGTCAGACATAGCTGAACAACAACAATGTCAGGCATTTTTTTTCATATTGGCTATTGAAGCTTGTATTTCTTCCTCTGAAAGTTGCCAATTCATATACTTTGGCCATTTATCAGTTATTCCTTGAACAAGCAATAACATATTTGTTCTTTGTTTTGCCATCAAGGTCCTTAATAATTAATGACCACCTGTTCCGAGGAGTGGGTTTCTGGACTCTGTGAGAGTTTCTCAGAGTCCATTTAAGGGTATTGGCATCCGGTCTCTGTCTTTGTAGGAAGAGACTCAACAAGTCACCCACGGGATGATTTAGATTCTTCCTCAATGCAACCTAACACTGTATTAGTTTTTTGTAGCTTCCACACTACACAGTGCTTAGGACATAGTAGGTGCTTAATAAATACTTGTTGACTGCACTAGCTTTTAAAAAACCAGGCTAAAGGTGTTTTTTGATTTTTTTTTTGGCAGGGCAATTGGGGTTAAGTGACTTGCCCAAGGTCACACAGCTAGTAGGTGTGTCAAGTGTCTGAGGCCGGATTTGAACTCAGGTCCTCCTGACTCCAGGGCCAGTGCTCTACTCACTGCACCACCTAGCTGCCCCTAGAGGTATTTTTTAAAGGATCCAAAGGATTGTTTTGAAATCAGCAACTTTCCTGAACGTTTCCACTTCCTCTGAAAGGATAATTTTCAGTCAGCACAGCTAACTCTTAGACCCATTTTCCTCTTTTATGAAGAATATTGTGGAGTCTATTAGTCGAAGATGAGTAGTAATAAGAAAGACACGTACTATTCATATGTTGCTGAAGGAAGATAAAGGAAATCATGTAAGAAAGCTAGCTCAATCCACTACAAATAAATTTATGTTATCTAATCTCAACAGGAACCTCACTATAGCAAGGAAATATTTTATTCCCCAATAACTGATTCTTTTAAAAATTATTTATTCTTATTCTGAAATTAACAGAGCCCAAATAAAATGAACATTTATATATCTGAGACAGAATATAAAAAGAAGATTGTATATCGAACCACAAATCTATATTATGTAGAGCTTACTTTTCCTTTTAAGTATATAATAAATTCAACACATAACTTTCAAAGCTGGCCTGCTTATCTGTGTTTCCTCTTGGCCTTCCTTCTGTTCTTTTCTGTGAACTGAAATAAAAGTCTATGATTCTCTTTTGTTTTTTCTTCTTTGAAAATTCTAATACTAGTGCCCTTATCTACCTAATTCTGCCACCTCCAGAAAAACAGGAAAAAAAAACAAAACTCACAATTAAGCAAAATAAATCTCCATTGGCTATGTGAAAATATATCTTATTTTTCACTCCTCTTTTGAGAAGTGGGTGGCATGCCTCATCATTAAACCTCTGCAATTGTGATTGCTTATTACATTGATCAGAGTTTGTAAGTTTTACACAGTTGTTTTTCTTTACAATATTGTTATTGTAAAATTTATATTGTTTTTTTATTGTATAATTTGTTCTTCAGGTTCTGCACACTTCACTTTGTATCAATTCATACAAATGTAGCTTGGCCGTGGCTATGGAACCACTCATATGGGTATTGTTACTCAAATGTATGCCAACCAATGTGGCACCTGAACCCAATACTCTCATAACAGTGTGTCTTTTTCCCCCATAGAGTGCAGCCAGCCACAGCCACAATCACGATGCTACAATTCTCTCTCTCTCTCTCTCTCTCTCTCTCTCTCTCTCTCTCTCTCTCTCTCTCTCTCTCTCTCTTTCTCTCCCCTTCCCCTTCCCTCTCTTCCTCTCTTTCCTAACATATGGGAGAATACACTCCTACTACTACTCATTGCTTGAATGCCTAAGCCCCTATCAGTGTATTTATTGATTTACACCAAAATCTATCCTCATGATACCATTAACTCTTAAACATACAACACATACTAAATGATAAGGCAAGAGCAGGAACAAGCATAACATTCACTCAATAGAAAACAGTAATAATCAAAATATAATAGTACCCACTAAACCTGGATGACACTCTCCCACCAATGCACATAGCATCCATGAGAGAGAGAGAGAAAGTGTGGGCATACACAGCAATTTGATGGAGAGACATATGAATAGGGAAACCCATGTGTCTAGGACAATACCTGACTTTGGTTAGTAGGCCTTGATGTCCTTTGTCTATTCAGAGAACCATTTACACCATATGTGACCTGCTAGGTAAAAATGTTTCTCTGCTATCTGCTTCCCTTTTGGTCCTCACAGTTTTCCTTCAGGGAAAATTTGTTTCTCTGTCATTCTTGGGCTCTTTTAGCACACAGCCACCCCAGGCAAGATGCTGAGGAGGTGTTACACTTTTAAAAAAGTAACAAATTGTTCCAAGCTAGAAAACTGATAAGTTCCTCAGATCTGCTCTGTGGCTCTGAGCATTTTCTCCATCTCTAGCAGTAAGGTCATAGAGTTGTTCCCTAGCCAACTCTTCAAATAGCAAGGAATTTCATTTTATGCAATCAGCTCTCATGAAAGCCAAGTAAGTCTCTTTTCACAGAAAAGCAGATGCAAAGCCTTTTTTCCCCTCTATGGTATCCCTTTCAAACCAGAGTGTGACATAGGCCCCAGAGAGATTTCTCCTCTATCAGATTGTAAATGGTGCTAGAGACCAATAAACTCAGACAGCAATCCTGCAGCAGGATTCAGCTCTCTTCCAATGAGCTTTGAAATAGTAGCGGAGCCTATATATTCTAGGCAAAATTCTAGAACACATTAAAGGACTCATCTGTGAGCAATCAGAGAGGGAAGCTGTGATTACTAAGAGCCAGTTTAGCTCATCAAGAACATGTCACACCAGACTTATCTCATTTCCTTTTTTGACAGGGTTATGAAACTGGTATATCAGGAAAATACTGTAAGTATTGTGTACCTATATTTCAACAAGGCATTTAACAAAGCTTCCCATTATCTTTGTGAACAAGATGGAGGAAATGAGCTAAATAAAAGTAAAGTTAGATGGATCTGGATTTGGTTGAATGATCAAACTCAAAGAACAGTCATTAATGGCTCAATATCAATTGGGAGATAGGGTTTTGAGAAGAGCATTGGAGATCTATATATGACCATGTGCTTTTAAATATTTTTATCAATTGCTTGGATGGAGGTGTAGATGACACATACATCAAATTTGCTGGTGCCAAATATCTAATGCTGGGTGACAGAATCAAAGATTCAAAAATATCTCAATAAGCTAGAATGATGAACCAAAAAAGCTGAAGATTTATGTGGGCTTATTTTATATTCTATAACTGCTAAAGTTATTCATTATTTCAATTAATTTTTAGTTGACTCTTTAAATAGAGCAACAAACCACCTGCAAAGAGTCATAGTTCCCTATACCAATGAAATCATAGGTCTTATACTGATGATGATGATGGTGAAGATGATGGTGGCATTAAACAATTTAAGTTTATTAATCAGTGTCCTGTGTTTCCACATTGATTTCTTTAGGCAGCTCCCCTTTTCTTCCTTGTGGGAATGTCTGTGTTTGCATCTTGAAAATTTCATTCTTGACAGCTTTCTGTCCCCCTTGGCTTGACTTCCCGTATAGAATTTTAGACTGAGGCATCCTTCCAGTATTTCCTCTGAACTCTTTGAAATCTGCTCTCATACAATCTAGGGTGCATTTCAGGCTCTGTCTAGTTTTTCTCTTCTGTGCTATCACGAATTCTAAGATAGAGTGCTCTCTTTCCCTGAAGATTCCAATTATTTTTTTCTTCAAGAACTTATTCCTTCTCATTGGTCAAAATACATTCCCCTTGTTACTCCCTCTGCTTTTTGATGTCTGAAATGATAACTGTGGGAAGTCAAGAATTTATTGGCTACTCTGCCTTTGTTTGAGAAATCGCTCTGGTAGAAATCTAGTTATTTGAAATTCCCCCTTCCCACTATACCGTGTAGCCATTCCAGGTTTGCAAATTCCTCATCCATTTCCTCCTTCTGTCCAAATGTCTTTAATACAATACCATTTCAACATAATTTTATTTTCTCCTTCCATTGACATTTACCCGAATCATACCTTTCCTCACTGGTCTCTTGGCTATATATTTCTTAATATTCATTGTTTCTCTCTCCTCCATTATGTATTCTGTTTCTTTTGTACAAGTTGTGCCTTTTCAAAAGCATTTTAGTTTCAGGGATACCTGTGTCTCTCTAGTCTAGATACCCCTATTCTCAGAGATACCAATAAAGGTGAATTTTTTACCTTCGTTTGGGGACTTTACCCTCTAATTTGCTCTGTTTATTACTTAGACTTGGTATACACACACACATACACACGTGTGTATAAATGCACACAGTGTATCTGAGGCAATGGGTTTTTATGTTAGCTGCCTTCTTGGATCTTGTCTGCTCTGAATTATTGAACCTATCTCCTGCTATTATTCTTTCTCTGTAGTAGCTGATACTGTCTAAGAAATATGACTTGGAAGATAAATGTAGAAAGTTTTATTTCTCCCCCTCCCTTTTCAATTTTAAGCCCTCTTGATCAGATTTGAAAGACTCAAGGTAAATAAAATTTTACCAGTCCTTGTTAGGTGTACTCCATCCTGGGCTTCTAACAGCCCATCATTTCTATATTTTAAGTCATGGTTCAGAAGCCAAAATCCAGTTTTCAGACAACATCTTCTTAACCAGCTCTTCATTTCCCAAATCCACCTTTCTCTTCAGAAACCCTTTCTTTAAATTGACAGCAATGGCGAAAACACCATCTTTGCCCCAAAGCTCTCCAATTTCTTGGAGGACTGATTTATCTGGACTCCATCCTCTCTAGCCATGATTTCTATTTTCCCTTTGACAGTATCCTTTACTGCCATATGAATCACCAGAAATGGGTAGTGGTTGTTAAGTTTGACATATCTCATGGGACTGTCTTGTCATGTCATATACCCCTAGGAAGATGGCAGAGGCAGACTTCTCTTTCACATTAATCCAAGTGTACACATGCCATAGTATGTCATCAGTAGTGAACCAAATACCAACACTCCTCGTCTTCCTCCTCAACTCCCTTGTCCTCATTATTGTTCTCCTCCTCCTCCTCCTCCTCCTCCTCCTCCTCCTCCTCCTCCTCCTCCTCCTCCTCCTCCTCCTCCTCGTCGTCTTCTTCTTCTTCTTCTTCTTCTTCTTCTTCTTCTTCTTCTTCTTCTTCTTCTTCTTCTTCTTCTTCTTCTTCTTCTTCTTCTTCTTCTTCCCCTTCTTCTTCCCCTTCTTCTTCCCCTTCTTCTTCCCCTTCTTCTTCCCCTTCTTCTCCTTCCCCTTCTCCTTCTCCTCCTCCTCCTCCTCCTCCTTCTTCTTCTCCTCCTCCTCCTCCTCCTCATTCTTCTTCTTCTTCTTCTTCTTCTTCTTCTTCTTCTTCTTCTTCTTCTTCTTCTTCTTCTTCTTCTTCTTCTTCTTCTTCTTCTTCTTCTTCTTCTTCTCCTTCCTCCTCCTCCTCTTCCTCCTCCTCCTTTTCCTTCTTCTTTTCATTAGGAGAGAAGAGGCCCGTACCTACTATTTATTTTCAAGGACCTTATTGCTACAGTGTTTTATATTAATTTTTTTGTTATTATAAACCCAGACATTAACAAAAATCAATATTTCAATATACAAAGAAGAACAGGAAGAAAATTACATATGAAACCATGAACGTCTTTACATAATTTCTTTTGTTAAAGTATGTATTAAATTTAAAGCCATAGTAAGGTCTTCCGTGCTTGTCTGTGCAGCCTTCTGAACTTCTTTCTGCTCTAGTCTGTGTATTTTTACCTGTTTTATTGCCCCTCCTCTTCTTTTTGCATCACTATCATTACCCTCTCAATCACATCCATAACTTCCATCTCCCTCCC
Organism: Trichosurus vulpecula; assembly: GCF_011100635.1. Taxonomy (NCBI): domain Eukaryota; kingdom Metazoa; phylum Chordata; class Mammalia; order Diprotodontia; family Phalangeridae; genus Trichosurus; species Trichosurus vulpecula. Next base: position 65,370,733 of record NC_050574.1, on the reverse strand, counting down.
CCCTTCCCAAATCCTTCCTTATAACAAATAAGTATAATAAAAGCAAGCCTATTCTCATATTATCTGGGTCTGAAAATGCATGTTTCTTTTTGCACCTTTAGGCCTTCTCTCTGCCAGGAGGTGGGAGGCGTATTCCTCATTATTTTGCTGGAGTTGTAATGGGTTATTGTGTTTATCAGAGTTCCGAAGTCTTTCTAAACTGCTTTCCTTCATGTTATTATGGTCATGGAAGATAATTGTTCTACGGATTCTGCTCACTTCATTCTGCATCAGTTCGATCACATCTTGCTAGATTTCTCTGAATTTGTCTCTTTCCTCATTATTAGCACAAACCTGAACATGGTTTGAGAAGTGAGTTCAAAATGAGTCAACAAGCATTTATTAAGCGCCTACTAAAAGTCACTTAGCCTCTGTTTGCCTTATTCCACTAGAGAAGGAAATGGCAAAGCATTCCAGTATCTTTGCTAAAAAAACCCCATGGACCATATGGCCCATTGGGTCACGAAGAGTAAACCATAGCTGATTGACTGAACAAAAACAACATATGCCAGGCACTTTATTAGTTGCTGGAGTTAAGTTGAGTGACTGAAATATAGATTTCAAATGCTAGGTATCTCAGGGAGAGGCTGAGAATCCTCACTGATGTGGAAGAATGTTTTTGTGATTTCCTGCTGATTTCAGATCTTGTTCCACCTTCCTATAGAGAGGCGCGCTTTGGTATTTCTCATTTTTGTCTCTGTTATCCCCAGCTCCAAGTCTAGGGCCAAGCTTGTTGGATTGGATTGGCTTTCACATTCTCCATACCATATTAAAACCATGTTCTGGTAAATTCAAAAGAAAGGTGCCATATAGGACTCATAGAAAGTGTCCCTAAACCATCCCTTCACCCATTTTATACTTTGGAAAGAGCTGTGGGTGCTGATATTACCTTGACCTTTGACTAGCATCTGGCCAGTCTTTCCTAAAGCATGTGCCACTAATGAGAGGCAGTTGAGTACCATGGCAGTGGCAGTAACCTTTCCTGAGTGTAGGGCATGGATGTACAAAAAGCAGAGTGGTATTTCAGGCCATCTTCTTCCACCAAACAATTGCCCGCTGCCCTTCAGGTATTCTTGGCTAGAGTAGAATCTTAGACCACAATGCCGTGGAGATAGAGATTGTGAGACCTTTCTTTCCTACCTGTTGCCTAAAGTATGAGGCAAGATGGAAGCATACCAGGCTAGTTGGGCTGTTTTTTGAAAACCAGTTAAAAAGAAAAAAATAAAAGCATTAGACATGATAGACCTTTAGTGATTAATGAGAAGTTGGGATGAGAACCACCCTTGTGCCTGGGTTCTTCATGCCAACTATGTAGGATTCAATGGGAGGTTTCCAACATCAGGGCCAATCCCAGCAGTGGGTTGTGACTGGCTTTCAAGCTTCCGCCCTGCCCCCGCCTCAAAAAAAGTGGTTTTATAAAAAAGCATTATCTTTCTGCTTGTTATTATCTTAGAATTTGGCATCCCACTTCAGTGGGCAATTCTCCAGTGATGGTATGCTTAGCCTTGGGCTCTCTCTGATACTATGCAGGCTATGTTTGCACGGTCTAATTGTCTTCTTATTCTCTCTCTCTTTTTAAAAATAAATTTATTTTTTATTTTTAGTTACAACACTCACTTCCACAAGTTTTTGGGTTCCAAATTTTCTCTCCCTTCCTCTCTTCCCCCCTCACCTCCCAAGATAGCATGTAATCCAATGTAGGTTCTACATCTACTTATTTGCATCATAGTCTAGATGTAAAGAAGAATGATAACCAATGGAATGAATAATGAGAAAGAAGAAATGAAACCAAAAAACAAGGCAAAAAAGAGAGTAAATACCTTGCCTCAATCTGCATTCAGAATCCATAATTCTTTCTCTGGATGTGTATAGCTTTTTCCATCTTAAGACATTTGGAGCTGTCTTTGAACCTTGAATTGATGACAGGAGCCAAGTCTATCAAAGTTAGTCCTTACAGATACTGTGTGTCTGTAACAGTGTATAATGTTCTCCTGCTTCTGCTCTCCCCACTCAGCATCAGTTCATATAAGTCTTTTCAGGTTGTAGTGAAGTCTGTCTGCTCTTCATTTCTTATAGCACAATAGTATTCCATTACATTCATATACCACAATTTGTTTAGCCATTCCCCAGTTGATGGGCATCCCCTTGATTTCCAATTCTTTGTCACCACAAAAAGAGCTGCTATAAATATTTTTGTATATATAGGTCCATTTCCCACTTGTATGATCTCTTTGGGATACAGCCCTAGAAGTGGTATTGCTGGGTCAAAGGGTATGCAAATTTTTATAGCCCTTTGGGCATGATTATTGACTTCTTCTCTTATTGTAGTCTGGCACCCTAGTCTAGATCATTCCCTGCCCTGGAGTTGAGGATGATGTCACTGACTTTGAACAATTGTCCTGGAAGGAACCCATTGGGGAGGCTGGTTAATACAGCTTACTGTATTATTTATTAGCACAGCCAGCTACCACCAGAGGTATAAGAGGTTGATTTGAAACCTTGGGTTGGTGTGTGAGACATTATTATCAGAAATCTCATCTTGCCTAGGGCATAAGGGAGGTTGACTAACTGACTAGCTAACTAACACTTGTAATTATCTTGTGTCTGTATAGCAGTGAGAGAGAAGTGCAGGTGACATATAGATGGGAGACATGAATAATTTTCCGAAGAAGAAAGGCTATCAACAACCATGTGTTGCTCCACTTGCAGGAGGATTGGCTTTGTGTTGGCACTAAAGTGGGGTAGCTGAGTAGCTGGCTACTCAGAATACAATATTTGGGCAAGCTACCAGCTTGTTTTTCAACCTCAACATGTTCAGGTTCATTTCTATTGAACATTCATGAGCCATTCCTAGGTTCCCGGTGTTGAGGAATTTGCTCACTACCAACTGAGTGTGCTGAGGCCACGGCCTTCCTTTATTGGGGCCAACAAAACTTTAATTGCAGCAATACATTCCATAATATCCTATCTCCATGGGTCTATATCTCTGACCACAATGTATCTAAGAATGTGTTTGCTATTTAGGAATTTCATAATTTCAAGTGTTGTACTTCCTCTGTGAGTGTAAACGGAAAAATGTATATGGGTATACAACATAGACAAAATGATAAGGTGAGAATTTCCTTCCTTATATTAAGACTAATACCCTCTACCTTCATATAGGGCAGCAATCATACATTCTCTCATAGAATCTCAAGGAAAAGTTGTTAACTTTTTTTTTTAGCAAATATTGTGTTGTGCACCCCCAAGGAGCAAGCCTCAAGGCCATTTTCCTTGGCAATGGGAGGGGAAAAAAGCTATTTAGAAGATAAATAAAACTCCTAAGGATCCTATGATTGTTTGCTTTTTTGCTTACCTATGCAATTTATTTCAATTTTATTCTTCTGCCTCACATCTCTAAACTACTGGGAAGATCTCTCTCACCATTTTTGAAAATTGTGATAGTCATCATCTCAGCCCAAATGAAGATTTTTGTAGCACCCCAGTTCTTAGAGATAACAGATTTCTGTATCCTAATCAGATATAGAAGTAGATGAGTGTTCCGATATTGTGCTCACCACCCCATTCAGCCAATCACTGCCCCAGAACTCTTAGAAACTAGAAAATGGAAACATTCCTAATGTCTAGTTCCTGGGGACTTTAGGGCAGTGATTGACTGAATGGGGTGGAGAGCATAAGATTGGAACACTCTCCTTTCCATATCTGATTAGGACACAGAAATCTGTCATCTATGGGAACTGGAGCTGTATTACCCCATACTGCCCTTCTATTTGGCCAATGCAAAATAAAGACAGCTCGGGGGAAACACGTACTGTCTGCAGTACAGGAGGCGGTCACAGAAAGTATAACGATTGGGTTGAATACTAACAGATTTTTGTGGATTCATTTTGTATGCTGCTACTTTATGAAAGAGACTAATTGTCTCAATTAGTTTCTTTGTTGATTCTTTTAGAGACATTTCTAGCTTTAAACCAACCTGCTGGTCTAACAAAAATGATTTCTATAAATAAGAATATAATTATTAACAGCAACCCAAAAGATACAAGACACAAGCATTCCTAAAAACAGGATGTGATTAGATTCTTTCTCCTGGGGTCAGTTAGGCCTACCTTGACATGAGGCCAAACTAGAGAGATGGCTGAAAACCACCACTGGTTTTTCTCCCCCAAGAACAAAAGGAAGGAACTGGTCCCTGTCTCTCTGTGCACTAAGGTAGCGAGCTATTTATTGCTAAGCTTTCCCTAAGTGGGGAGTGTTCTGAAGACCATTGGGTCTTTAACTTTAGCCCTCTACTTCCAATCTAATTAGATCATGGGTGATTATTTTCCTTGTCTTAACTAAAGGAGATAGAAAAGAAGTTCAAAGAAATACTTAAACTTCTTTTCTCCTTTGGTATGTATGAAAAAGCTGCTCAATCAAACTTGATGGACTTACAGGGCTGTTGCTCTTTGGGTAGCTGAAGGACCAGCCACATCAGAGATTTCGAACTCACTGCTTTCAGGCCAGCTTCTTGAGAACTCCCAAGTGAGGTCCGAACCAGATTAAAATGTAATTGGGAGGTGTTTAATAAAATAAATAAAAAATACAATACAACATGTTAATATGTGGTTTTCTCAGCAATATGCGGCTGACAGGGATTGTTCCTATTTGAGTTTGAGACCACTGAGTCATACATTTGTTTATAAAACAAATTTTCAAGTTTTGGAGTCAGTCAAGAGAGGAGAAGCTATGTCAGTCAAGAGGGAATCATTAATGGCAGTGGAGAAGAGAGACTTCAAGAGGGAATTAGCCTTCTCCTTATCCCTTATATCTCTTCTGAAGTTCAGGGTAGGTAAAGGAGGGAATTTTATTTTCCTCCTCCCCTCCCATCGGCAATGATGTTTTGCTCAGAATAACTCAGCTAGAAGGAGATATTGCCCCCTTGCAAAGAACAGGCCCACTGACTCCAGCTGTAGAATCGAATAGAGATATGAAGTGCAGCAGATGCAGGGAACACAGCCGAGTAGCCTGCCCAGTAGAGATCCTAGGCCCAGGAGAAGCATGAGCACAGCAAGAGGAAAGAAAACACGTGGAAGCCTTGTAGTGCTACAAGTTGTCCAGAACACACGCCATGCACACTGGGCACTGGTTTGGGGACTTCAGCAGAAGGGGAAAGACCATGGAGTTCTGCAGCATAAGAAGCACAAATTGTCTTGGTCCCCTGTGTTACCTATGTGCAAATCTCTCTACTAAGTGTGTGTGTGTGTGTGTGTGTGTGTGTGTGTGTGTGTGTGTTTACTCCTCTCAGCAATACTGGGAACATTTCTGTTTGAATGCACTCCAGCTTTATGGGGGAAATGTTTTGAATCTACTGTTCTTACTAAGCTATATCAGTAAATACCTTAGCTTTGAGCTGATTGTATCCTCTGCCTGACCGATCAAGGTGTATCCAGTACTGGGGGCTTGTGAGCTATAGTTTTAGAAGAGTTGACCCACAGAGTAACTTCAACCTGGGAGACTAGTTTCCTGGGGCTTTCAACTTGCAAGTATTAGTTGAGTGTGTGTGTGTGTGTGTGTGTGTGTGTGTGTGTGTGTGTAAATCTTTATAGTCTGCCCCTTACTGCCTCTGAGGGCTAGATTATATTCACTTTATGCTCTATGCCAAATCTAAGGACCAGGGAAGATATTGCCTCTTTCTAAGGGACATCAATTTTGAATCAAGGAAGTTCAACTGTGTTAGCAAAGGAAAGCTGCCTCTGAAGTCTAATCATATCCAATCCCATTGAGATCAAGAAGAGTTTATGACATACCTACTATGTGCAATCTATTATTTTAAGTGTTGGGGATACAAAGATAAAAGGAAACACAAACGTCCTGATACTCAAGGGGATTGATTATAGATTACATATAATAGTATATATTATATATTATATAATATATAATAAATTACATATTACATATACATAAGTAACATATAAATACACACATAGATATATAGTATATGCATATATGATAATTATATATATATAAATCTACATATGATAACTTGAAGAGAGAGAGGAAAAACTACTAACAATTAGGGGGAATCTGAAAATCATGTCCTGCAGAGGAGCCAAGTTAGTTGAGGTCTGAGAGGAGCTAGGGTTGCTGAGAGATAGAGATGAGAAGGGAGAAATTGCAGACATGAGGTACCTAGAGGTAGCATGTGGAAGGCCAAGTCCAAGGATGATTGACTAGAATAGTTGGGCTGGAATGCAGAGTGTGTGAGAGGGAGTCATCTAAAGTGGACTTGGAAAGGTTGGCTGGAGTAGGGTTGTCAAGGGCTTTAACTCTAAATGGAGCAGTTGGTATTTTGTCCTAGGGATGATGGACCTAACAGACCTGTGCTGTTTTGGCAGAGCTACGGAGGGTGGGCAGGAGAGGGGAATGGCTGGAAGCTGGGAATACAATGAAGAGATGTTACAATAGTCTGAGTGAGTGGGCCTAGGCTAGGGCAATAGCCATGTGAGTGGAAGAGAATTGAATGGATGGGAGAGATGTTGTATAACTAAAATCAACACTATTTGGCGACTGATTGGACAAGAGGGTGAGTGGGAACAAATGAGGGATGGATGAATGATTAAAAAAGCATTTATTAATTTAATTATAATGTTAATTATTTATTACTTTGTGCCAAGCACTTTGCTAAGCATTAAGGATACAAATTTAAAAAAGCCAGACAGTTCCTTATTATATTCTGTATATTATCATATATACCTTATTATGCCTTAATTTTAAGAGACAATATATTAAAGGATTTAGCTGCAGGATGGATAGAAAGACCCGGAAATCCGAAAGGCCCAACAGTTGGGCAGGTGACAATTTCCAGGAGCCCCTGGGGCACATTGGCAGGACACACAGTAAGGCAGGGAAGACCTGCTTAATTTATTTTAAAAGTGAGTGGTATGCTTTGACTGGACTCAGGCCTTTCCTTAGGCCTTTGGGGAAGTGCCCAGCTGTAGCAGCCCAGTCTCTTTGACCATCCCACAGCAGGCAAAGAGGGGAGTGAAAACATAGGCCCTGAAGAGTACTTACTTATCACAGGAGGGGGACGAGGAGCTGGCAAACACCAGACCTCTGGCTGAAAATTAGTCTCTCTCTTGCTTGGTTTAGGGAGGCTCCTCAGGTACGGAAGGTAGAGATTTAAGCCTGCTGTTGAGCAAACGTGTTCCCAACCAGCACTACTAAATTAGGCATTTCAGAGACAGCAGGGAGAAAAGCAATGTGTCTTTGGGCCTCGCAGACCCTGATGAGGGTTTACTTCCTAAGAGATGAAAGCTGTAATTTTGTCTAATGAATGGTAACTACTTATTAGCTATGCTCTTACCTTTTTTCAGGGCTTTTAAAGGGTTGCATTATATGAGAGGCAGTATAGCATGTGGAAATGAACCCTGGATTTAGAGCCAGAGCACCTGGGTTCAAATCCAGGTTCTTTTACTAGGGCCGTATGGAATCTTGAGAAAATCACTATAGCCTATTAAGCCTTGGTTTCTTAGCCTATAAAATAAAGGAGAGAGAACATGTTCTAGTGGAGAGGACACTGGCCTTGGAGTTAGGAAGACCTGGGTTTAAGTCCTGCATAAGGCATGCCAGCTGCATGATGAAGTGCAGAGTCACTTCATGTCTCCAGGCCCCAGATAGCAGACTATACATGAGAAGAGGTGCCCATCTGAAGGGTGGAGAGAGTCCCCATGCTGGGATTCTTCAGCTTGATGAAATCATAAGTAATGATGAGAGAGAGAGAGAGAGAAAGAGAGCGAGAGAGAGAGAGAGAGAGAGAGCGAGAGAGAGAGAGAGAGAGACAGGGTTTGTACAGGGTAGGAAATGATTGACTAGTCAGGATGAGAAACCTGCAACCTTGAGGCCACATGTGGTCCTCTAGGTCCTCAAGTGAACCCCTTTGACTGAATACAAACTTCACTGAACAGATCACAAATAAAAGGATTTGTTTTGTGAAGTTTGGATTCAGTCAAAGGGCCACACTTGAGGACCCAGAGAGTGGCTTCAGGCTGCAGGTTCCCAATCCCTGGATCCAAGGATCTTTAAAATCCCTTCTAGCTCTAAAGTCTTGATATTTGCTGAAGTACAGCCATATTGAGGTAAGGAGATTATGGCTAAATTCAGATGGGAGTGGGGTAAGGAGATAATTGCTATTTATTATTATTTATTCTTGTCATTATGGGTCAAATCAAAGCCTGAGAGGCTTTTTGCCAGACACACACCCACACACACCCACACACACACACCCACACACACACACACACACACACTGTTTTTTGTTGTTGTTGGGTCATTTTCAGTCATGCCTAACTCTTTCTGACCCCATTTGCTTTTTTTTTTAAATAACTTTTTTCTGGGGGTGGAGCCAAGATGGCAGTTGGAAAGCTGGGACTTACTTAAGCTCTCCCCCAAATCCCTCCAAACACCTATAAAAGTGTCTCAGAACTAATAGCAGAGGGAAGCAGGTCTCCAGACCAGGACAGCCTGGGTGGTCACTGGGAAGGGTCTATCACATGGTGCTGGGAGCAGAGGGCAGCCCAGTGTGGGCTGTGCCAGAACCAGCCAGACCGGGGGTCGGGCAGAGCAGGCTGCAGTGCCATGAATCATTGAGCTGTGGCAGTTACCAGATTTCTCAACCCACAAAGGCCAAAGACCATGGAGCAGGTTAGTGGGAAACTGCTGGATCAGAATGATAGAAGTCTGGCCCCAGCCCTGGGGGTGGTAGAGGTGGTGAGGAGGCAGCAGCAGGAAGCTCCTGTAGCTGCTTCCAGAGTCCCTAGCTCACATGGTGGGAGGAATCAAGCCGTGGATCAGAGCAGGAGTGCGAGAGTGCTTTGCTGGCACAGAGGCAGGTTCTCTTGCTGTGCCCTGCTTGGATCTGGGTTGTGATCCTGCTTGGCGGTTCTTGGGGGAGGAGGAGTGCTGCTGTGGCAGAGCTTGCAGTGACAGTGGAATAGAAGTAGCTCTGAAAACAGCAGCACAGCCCCTAAAGCTTGGGACAAAGTACTCTACTCTACAAGTAGTTGTACCCTGATAAAACCCTCAAAGGTCAAGTAGTTGGCTGGGAATATGAACAGGTAGCGAAAAAGGATGCAGACACAGACTCAGACTTTAGAATCTTCTTTTGGTGACAAAGAAGATTAAAACATACAGCCAGAAGAAGTCAACAGAGTCAAAGAGCCTACATCAAAAGCCTCCAACAAAATATGAATTGGTCTCAGGCCATGGAAGAGCTCAAAAAGGATTTGGAAAAGCAAGTTAGAGAAGTAGAGTAAAAATTGGGAAGACAAATGAGAGTGATGCAAGAAAACCATGAAAAACAAGTCAAGAACTGGCTAAAGGAGACCCCCAAAATACTGAAGAAAATAACACCTTAAAAAATAGACCAACCCAAATGTCAAAAGAGCTCCGAAAAGCCAATGAGGAGAAGAACGTCTTAAAAGGCAGAATTAGCCAAATGGAAAAGGAGGTCCAAAACACCACTGAAGAAAATACCAACTTAAAAATTAGATTGGAGCAAGTAGAAGCTAGTGACTTTATGAGAAATCAAGATATTATAAAACAGAACCAAAGGAATGAAAAAATAGAAGACAATGTGAAATATCTCATTGGAAAAACCACTGACCTGGAGAATAGATCCAGGAGAGATAATATAAAAATTATTAGACTACCTGAGGGCCATGATAAAAAAGAGCCTAGACATCACCTTTCAAGAAATTATCAAGGAAAATTGCCCTGATATTCTAGAACCAGAGGGTAAAATAGAAATTGAAAGAATCCACTGATCACCTCTTGAAAAAGATCCCAAAAAGAAAACTAGAAACATTGTTGCCAGATTACAAAGTTCCCAGGTCAAGGAGAAAATACTGCAAGCAGCCAGAAAGAAACAATTTGAGTATTGTGGAAACATAATCAGGATAATACAAGATCTAGCAGCTTCTGCATTAAGGGATCGAAGGGCTTGGAATATGATATTCCGAAGGTCAAAGGCACTAGGATTGAAACCAAGAATCAACTACCCAGCAAAACTGAGTATAATGTTCCAAGGCAAAATATGGATTTTCAATAAAATAGAGAACTTTCAAGCTTTCTCAATGAAAAGACCGGAGCTTAATAGAAAATTTGACTTTCAAATACAATAATCAAGAGAAGCATGAAAAGGTAAACAAAAAAGAGAAATCATAAGGGACTTACTAAAGCTGAACTGTTTTGTTTACATTCCTACACGGAAAGATTATGTGTGTAATTCATGAGACGTTTCTCAGTATTAGGGTAGTTGAAGGGAATATACATACACAAACACACACACACACACACACACACATACAGACAGAGGGCACAGGGTTAGTTGAATATGAAGGGATGATATCTAAAAAATAAAATAAAACTAAGGGGGGAGAGAGGAATATATTGAGAGAGGGAGAAAGGGAGAGATAGAATAGGGTAAATTATCTCACATAAAAGCGGCAAGAAAAAGCAGTTCTGTTGGAAGGGAAGAGGGGGCAGATGAGGGGGAATGAGTGAATCTTGCTCTCATTGGATTTGACTTGGGGAGGGAATAACATACACACTCAATTAGGTATCTGACTCCACAGGAAAGTAAGGGGAAGGGGATAAAAAAGGGGGGATGATAGAAGGGAAGGCAAATGGGGGAGGAGGTAATCAAAAGCAAACACTTTTGAAAAGGGACAGGATCAAGGGAGAAAATTGAATAAAGGGGGACAGGATAGTATGGAGGGAAATATAGTTAGTTTTTCGCAACATGATTATTGTGGAAGTGTTTTGCATAATCATACATTTGTGTCCTATGTTGAATTACTTGCCTTCTCAGGGAGGGTGGGTGGGAAGGAAAGAGGGGAGAGAATTTGGAACTCAGAGTTGTAAAATCAGATGCTCAAAAAAAAGTTGTTTTTGCATGCAACTGGGAAATAAGATATATGGGGAATGGGGCATAGAAATCTATCCTGCCCTACAAGAAAGCAAGGGGAAAGGGGATGGGGTGGGGAGTGGGGTGACAGAAGGGAGGGCTGACTGGGGAATGGGCAGTCAGAATATATGTCATCTTGGAGTTGGGGGGAGGGTAGTAATGGAGAGAAAGTTTGTAACTCAAAATCTTGTAGAAATCAATGTTGAAAACTAAAATATTAAATAATGAAATATGAAAAATAAAAATAAAAAATTAATTTTCCCCCAATTACATGTAAAGAAAATTTTTAACATTTTTGAAAAAAAATAATTGAGTCATTTGAGGGGTTTTTTTGGCCAAGATCCTGGGATGGTTTGCCATTTCCTTTCTCCAGCTCAGATGAGGAAACTGAGGCAAACAGGGATAATTAACTTTTCCAGGGTCACAAAGCTAGTAAATGTCTGAGGCAGATTTGATTCTATCCAGTGCTCTATGCATTGTGCCACCTAGCTGACCCTGCTCCGCCCCACCCCCCACACCCCCGCCAAACACACAGAGGAAAGAATTTGGAATTGACTACCGAAACAACAGAGTACAGTGGGAATCTTGGTGGTTTGGCATCTCAGAACACTGTAAGGCCAGTCTGTAAGTGAAAGATCTTTCCCACTGCCCATTCAGTAGGCCTCGGGTGGGGCCAACAAAGGAAGGCCTGATTAGAAGGAGGCCCATACCTTTTCACTAACTAGATGTGAGGCCTCAGGCCCCACACCTTTTTGCTAAGTAGTCTCTGAGCCCTCAGTTGCCTGAACAGGGTATAAGAGTTCTTAGGTTGGTGTTTTGCCTTTGGAGGCACATTCATTGAAAGAGCTTTGGTGATGAGACTCCAGGTAAGCCATTGAAGCAGCCCCCATGCCTTTGAAAAACCTAGATGTTGGTGCTTCTCTGGTAATTATGTATATTGTGATTTTTCAGACAGAAATGTGTCTGTTGATTTATTTATATTGTCTCTGTAATTTCTGTTTGTATTTGCTCTGAAGTTCAGGGTGCTGGATTTTTCCTTTGAACTGAGTGAATGGTATATGTATGTTTAATTAAAGTAAGATTGTTAACCCCTTAAAGTTGATTTCCTTAGAAAAGCAGATCAAAGAACTTGTGCTGGCAGTCCTTCTGTGTGCTGGTGGTGTTGGTTTTTCACTCACACAGCAGCTGCTAGCAACATTGTTGTTACAAACACCTGTGTTTGATTCTGCTATTCACTGTGAGTAGGTCACTTAACCTGGATGGACCTCAGTTTCCTCAACTGTACAATGAGGGAGTCAGACTAGAAGCCTTCTCAAGTCTCTTTCAGCTTTAAACCTATGTGATTTAATGCTATATATAGACAGATATACATGTATCTATCAACATATTGTTGCAACAGTTCAGGCTAGCAGCTGTTGTGCGGTGAAAGACAAACACAAGCCCAACAACAAGAATGCTGCCAGCACAGGTTCTTTTGATCTGCTTTACTAAATAACCTTAGGGGGTTAACAGTCTCACTTTAATCCAACATACAAATATCATTCACTTAGTTCAGGGGAAAAAGCCAGCACCCGGAATTTCAGAGCAAATACAAATTACAAATATACATTATAAACAGACCAAAATACAATTCATAGTTACCAAAAAACCGTCAACATCTGGTTGAGCTGGGAGGCTCTTAGAGCAGCTGCGCAGAGTCCTGTGCCAATACTCCTCTAGGAGTGAGAGCCTCAAGCAAATAGCTCTTTTCTCTCTTTTTATACAGTCTTTGGACATCATCGAATGAATGTCATCTGAGTGACCAGAACTTGGGCGCCTACTATTGGCTCTGGTCTTAACAACTCCCCTTAGGATCCTGAAGGCCTCTTGCCCACATAGGCTTAGCACGCAGTAATTAGGGATTTGGGCCTGGGGCTTTGCACCTAGTAAGGCTAAATCAAAGACAATTAATTTATCATTCTAAAACAGTAAGAAAGTCCCACTTTAGTTACCAACGCATATATATATATGTATATATACATATATATGTATATATGTACATATATATGTATATATACATATATATGTATATATGTATATATATGTGTATATATATACATATATATATGTAATGTATGTGTATGTGTGTGTGTGTGTGTGTGTGTGTGTGTGTGAGAGAGAGAGAGAGAGAGAGAGAGAGAGAGAGAGAGAGTATTCTGTAGTTAAGGGGGAAATGCTTTATTGCTCTTTATTTTTACTTTACTTTTATTAAATACATTTGTTTCAAACTGAATGTGACTTCTGATTGATGAAAGGTACTTAGTAGAATTATGTTAAGAATTAGTAAATGTAAAAAGTTAAAAAAAAAGAAAACAGCTCATCAGCTATGTGTTTTTGAGTATTGGTGGACCCACAAAGTACATCGAACCTAATCTAGCCTTTCTGGGGAGTCCACATGTGAGAACAGGCTACAGAGATGATAAATTATCACTAAACCTTAAAGGATGGGTAGAATTTGAAGTGGGAGTGGGTGGTGCGTGGGAAGAACCTCCCAGGATAGAGTAGTATGAATAAAGGCACTTAGTGTGGAATACACAGGGGTGCGGGTGGGGGTGGGGATGGGACACTGACAGTGAGGGGATTGATCTGATCTATAGGATATGATAGTGAAAGACAATGTAAGCAAGGATTTGATGATTTGGTTGTTGTTTGCCCTTTGTTTCCAAAGAGGACCATGGCATTAGGAAGGTGATACCATGACTGGCAAGTAATTTGGATTTAAGTGAGGGAGAGCTGTGCAAAGTCACCAGCCTCACTTTCTCCTCCTAAGCCATCTGGACCCAGTGGCAAAATATAGATCAGGAGGGGAGATGGCCCCCAGATGATGTGGTAGGCAGTGGGGAACTGTCCCACATTCTTGACCAGAAGAGTGAGATAGGTGCTTATTAAAGCTAGGAAGTCCCTTATGGATCAACTAGTGTATACAATCCCTCTCCACCCTCATTTTTACAGAGCAAACTGAGACTGTTAGATGGAAGTGACCTTTCCCAGTCATTGAGAATTTATGGCAGAGCATGGGCCCAAACCAAGGCTTACTGGATTTCCCTCTAGTGCCCTGTAGGATGACAATGGTATGGTATTTAAAGATGACTGAATGGGGAGGGGGCTTCTGGTGACTGAGGATGGTCTTTGTACTGTCATTATGGGGAACATGTGAGCTGACATGAGCTTCGGTACAGTTACCTTCCTTTTTTACCTCATCATTCCTTTAAAAAAGTCCCTGAGTAGAAGCTTGAATATTTCTTTTGGTCCTTTGAATGTCCCTGAATACACACTAGCTATGAGACTTGAGGATTGACCATATTATAACAATTCAGCGATTGGCCTGGGCTTTTGTTGAAATGATGTAGCAACAGTTTGGGGTTGGGGTGGAAGGGGGCAAAGGAATGGAGAGACTATGAGGAAATCTGGGGATTTGTGGCTCCCCTAGTCCTTGGACCTCTGATCTAAGACTGAGTTTGATGAGCATCCCAATAGCAGAGATGAAAGTGATTCAGTCTCAGAAGCAATACTTTAGGGCTGTCAAACCATTGCTACCCTCTTAAATCTCCTCCCCTCTAGAGCCCTCCCTCCAAGACTGCCTCCCATTTACCCTGAATCTCTCTTGTAGTCCCCCCCCACACCCATTAGATTGTGAGTGCTTTGAAGGCAAGGAGTGTATTTTTGCTTTTCTCTGCAGGGCAGTGGATAGAGTGCCTGGCCTGGAGTCAGGAAGACTCAAAGTTACTTAACCCTGTTTGCCTCAGTTTCCTCATCTGTAAAATGAGCTGGAGAAATGAAATGGAAAACCCCTCAAGGATCTTTGCCAAGAAATCCCCAAATGGAGTCGTCAAGAGTTTGGACACAACTGAAAATGACTGAACAACCACAAAGTGTATGGCCAGTACTTAGCACAAGACCTTGCTAATTACTGACTGACAAATCCATTACTACCTTGGTTCTATGGGGTCTTGAAATTCCCAAATCCATCATTCTCCCAAAAAACCCAAGCAGGATAGCCAGCGAATAGCAAAGGATCATCCTTGGCACCATTCCCAACAAGGGAGTGATTTTGAATTTTCCAAAATTCTGGATTTTCCTTTAGCGTCTGTCTAAATGCCTTCAAAACACTCCTTATGACTCCACTGACTTCCTAGGCTGGATGCTCCCAGAGCCTTTTTGGCCTATTCCCAGAGGGTCCCCTCCTTAGCTTTTGCAGTCCTCAGCTGTTCCAAGAGCTTTTCTCTTCCCTCTATTTCCCCCCTCCTCCCCACCCACGGCTCCCCCATCATTGTATTAGCACCTCTAGGATGATCCAAACAGTCTTCCCTGGTGTAGTGTCATTATCCCTTCTACCCTCTTATCCCACATGTGAAGTGAATCCTTTAGCCAGGAAACAGGGTTACCTGAGATGGCTTAGCCATCCCAGCTTCCTCTCAGCAAAATTTCTCCTTGCTGCTGTATCCCTACCTTTTGAGAAATGTTAATTAAAAACTTCTTCAAGGACTTGGGTTTCTTGAAGTTCTTTGGTTAATTAGCACATCCTGTTCGTGGTAGGATTTTAGAACACAAACAAAGCTGGATTGTACTCCCGACCCTCACTCCTCCCAGCAGTTGAGACTGTTTGCGGCGCTTGGGCTTTTTCTTAGTTCATTTATTTTTGGCTCCTTCCTCCCCCCCTCCCTTCTTTCCCCAAGGCCATGAAGGGTCAGCGGATTACATATTATCCACCTGAAGCAATTGCTGGGGAATAGGGGGATTGTCTGGCTGGGGAATGGGGTTTGTATGTGGTCCTGTGAGCAGACATCCAGGAATAAGTGGTACCCAACGTGGGATGGGCAGGCTGGGTCTGATCAGGGGGGCACTCAGACAGGGGACAATTCAATTCACCAATTCCTCAAACAAGTAACTGAGTATCTATATGGCATCAGGTACTGTCCTGGGTGCTGGGAATTAAAAGACAAAAACCCCAAGATGGGAGGAGAGAGAACAACTTATACTTACGGAGGCAGTTAGATGGCACAGTGCATAGAGTGCTGCATTTGGACTCAGGAAGTCCTGAGTTCAGATCCAAACTCAGACATTTACTAGCTACATGACCCTGGGCAAGTCACTTAACCTCAGTTTCAAAATCAACCTCAATTTCCTCATCTTCAAAATCCTACTTCCCCGGGTTACTGTGAGGATAAAGTTAGATAACACATAAGCTATATAAATTGCTAGCTATTATAATTATTGTTATTGTGATTATAAGATAAGTCTAATATGAGGAAAATTGAGGAGGGAGGGGGCACTAGCAGCTGGGGTGATTAAGAAAGAAGGTGGGAGCTGAGCTAAGTCTTTTAAAAGAAGATAAGGACTTCTAAGCGTTGAAGGGGAGGGAGGGGTATATTTCAGGCATGGGGGACAGTATGCTCAGAGACTTAGAGATGGGAAATTATTCAATTTGGGAAAGAGCTAGTAGACCATTAGGCTAGAATCTGGCATTTGTGAAGGGAAGTAGTAAGAAATAAGATTAGAAAGGGAAGAGAAGAAAGAGGGAAGAGAAGCATTTACAGAGGGCCTACTATGTGCTAGGCACTTAACAAACATGGTCTCATTTGATCCTCACAATAAATTGGGGAGGTAGGTGTTGTTATTATCCCCATCTTACAGTTGAAGAAACTGAGGCAGACAGATATTGAATGGCTTGCCCAACGTCACGTAGCCAGTAAGTGTCTGAGGTTGGATTTAAACTCAGGACTTCTTGGATCCAGGTCCAGGCCTCTATCCATTGTACCACCTTGGAAGGCCAATTGTGATGGGACTTAAAAGTCAAGGGAAGGCATTTGTATTTGTTCCAGGAGGCAACGAGGAGCCTCTGCAAGTTTTTGAGCAAGGTCATGAATCATGGCCAACAGTGAGCTTGGGGTCAGGGGTCTTTCATCAGAATTGTGGCTTTGCTACTTATCATCTAGCTAAGCTCAGGGAAGTAGGGTAGGGAAGTGGGAAAAATAGTTCTAGGGTCCTAGGACCTTGGGTAAGTCACAGATTCAGTTCCCTCATTTATAAAATGAGAGCTGTCAGACTAGAGAACCCCCTGAGCTCTACATCCAGTGAGACTACACCTCACTCCTCTTTCTTGGGCTTCTGTTTCCTTGGCTGCAAAACGAAAGAGCTGGATAGGAATCTCAATCAATTTCTGTGTGTCATGGACCCTGTTGACAATGTCTAGTGAAGTTTATGAACCCTTCTCTAAAAATAATGTTTTTGAATGCATACAATAAAATACGTGGGATTACCAAGGAAACCAATTATATTGAAATACACTTGTTAAAATATACTTTAAGAAAAACAAGTTTGCATCAGCCTGGGTTAAGAAGCCCTGAAAGAGTAGATGATCACTCAAGGTATCTTTTCAGTCTATACCTTATACTTCTATGATGCCTCCAAAGAAGTCAGCTTTGATATGAAGAGTGACTGGTCAGGTGTAAGGGCAAAAAAAGTGGGGCTTTTTGTTGCCTTTTGTTTTGGAGTGCTTGCAATCAAGTGCCTTTGATTGAGTCTTGCCTTTGTTTGTAGGAAGGCCCACACCCTTTTGCTAATTAGGTCATTAGAGGTGTGAAGTCCTCGGCCCTGAAGAACTGTATATATACTCTGAGGTTAGCATTTTGTTTGGGGCTTACTCGTTGGAAGAGTGTTGGTATAGAGACTCTGCATAGCCATTAAGGAGCGCCCCACCCCCACTTTGAAAACCCAGATGTTGGTGCTTCTCTCTCTGGTAACTATGTATGTACAGCTTTGGTCAGACAGAAGCCCTGTCTGTTGATTTGTGTTATTTGCTCTGTTTATATTTTCTCTGTTTGCAATTTCTGTTTGTATCTGCTCTGAAGTTTAGGGTGCTGGCTTTTCCCCCCAAACTAAATGAATGATATATGTATGTTTGATTAAAGTGAGTTTGTAAACCCCTTAAAGTTGCTTTCCTTAGAAAAGCAGATCAAACAACCTGTGTTAGCAGCCTGCACTGGTGTTATTGGCCTTATACCTCCACAGCAAATGCAAGTAATGTTGTTGTTGCATCAGGTCATATTTAAGACCAAGAAACCAGCAGGCACTTGATAAATGTTTATCGTTGGTGGTGGGATTTTACGGCAGTGATAGATACGGCAGTAGCAGCTGGTCTGAGATGGACAAGGCTTCATGAGATAGTACATAGAATGTTGGGATTAGGGTCAGGGAGTACAGGGTTCAAACCCTACCTCAGATACTTAGTTGTACATCTCTGGCAAGACATTTAACCTCTTGGAGACACAATTTCCATTAATAAAAGGGGATGATAATAGAACCTACTTCACGAAGTCCTTGTGAGGCTCAGGTGAGATAATGGGAGTAAAGACCTTGTTGTTGTTTCAGTTGTGTCCATCTCTTTGTGACCCCAGTTGGGGTTTTCTTGGCAGAGATAATGGAGTGGTTGCCCTTTCCTTCAGCCACTCATTTTACAGATGAAGAAACTGAGGCAAACAGGGTTAAGTGATTTGCTCAGGGTCACACAGCTTGTAAGTATCTGAGGCTGGATTTGAACTCAGGAAGATGAGACTTCCTGATTCTAAGCTCAGTGCTCTATCCACTGTACTAAAAACCTTAGCAATCAATTAAAAGCCCTGTCTGAGTAGAAGAGTGTTGTTATGGATAAAGAGAACCAGTCTTAGTATTAGGAGAAAGTGAATTTAAGTACAGTCTCTGACACATAGTGATCGTGTGATCTTGGGCAAGTCAATTGCTCTGTGAACTAGGCAACTTTCCAAAACTATAATTTTAGAGTTGGTGCTAGTCACCATTGATGGAAGGAGTTTCCTCATTGGGAGTTCCTAACACCAATGAGGTCACAGTTATGGTTTTGGTTTTTTTAAAGCTCTCAGTAAAGGCAAGCTATTGTTATTACTAATCCCAAGTGTGTCTTTTAACAAAGAACTCTGAGGCTGGGAGTGGTTGGTTGGCCAAGGGTCATAATAATAGCTGGTATTTATATAGTGCTTTAAGTTTTGCAAGACACTTCACACACACACACACACACACACACACACACACACACACACAGAGCTATTTTATATATATATATATATACATATATACACATACATACACATGCGTAAAATTTTAATATACGTACATACATACAAAGGGGTTCAAAATGCATGTATGTATTTGTACATATATGCAAACTTGAAATATATGTATATACATATGTATATATGTATACACACATATACACACATCTGAAATATATATAATATACATATATGCACACATACACATGTATATATACATATATGTATGTGTACATATGTATAATGAAATATCTGTGTATATGTAAAGCTTTAATACACATTTGTATATGTATACAAAAAGCTTTAACATATGTGCACACATAGATATACGTAAAGTTTTAATATGTATATAGCTATATATAACTTTAACATGTATACATACATGTAAAACTTTTATACACATATATAAAGATTTAATACATGTATATATCCATATATTTTATTCAAAGCTTTAATATGTGTGCATATACACATACATACGAAGTTTTGATATATGCGTCTCTATACACATATATAAAACTCTAATATATGTACACATATACATGTAAACTTTAACATGTATAAACACCTTTATGTAAAACTTGTAGGTATGCACACATAAACAAAGGTTTGATATACATGTATGTTTACATATATAAAAGCTTTAATATATGTATGTACATGCAAAGCTCTAAAATATCTCTATATATCTATATGTTAAAGTTTTAATAGTGTTAAAGTACACTAAGACTTTAGGTACAATTTGTATTTGGAAATGAAAGTGGTATTAAAAGATGTCAATACATTTTTTTATAAGAGGCTGGGAAAAAGAAGGAAGTGGATTTTCATGGAAGGTCAAATCATGATAAAAGTGGTAATTGAAATCCCTAATGCTTTGCCCAAATTGTCAAAGGAATCTGTGATCTCTTCAATGGGGATATTCCCTTGGATGACTTGCATCAGGACCTGTTCATCTGTTCATACCTGCTCAGCCTCTTGTTCACCATATACTCCCCTAAGTTTGCCACAGGGATCCACCAAGGGTGCTCACCTAGTGTGCACCTCCTGATACCCAGAGGCTGTCAGTGGAGTCTTGGGGCTGTCCACTTTTCATCCCTTGTCTTCTCTCCCCATGACCAGCCCATCTTCTCTTTCTAGCACACATTTTCCTGCTGACAAATTTTACTTTGGTTCTTCTTCAAAGATCCTCATTGGCTACAAGTTACCACCTGCTCCTCTCTATGGTCCTCTGGGTGATGTTCATTTTTGCTGCTTTAGAGAATGGTGTTCCATGTTTCTCAACCATGTAGCTCCCCAGTTAAATTTGCAAAGTGCGGGGGTGGAGCCAAGATGGCAGCTTGAAAGCAGGGACTTGCCTGAGCTCCCCACCAGGTCCCTCCAAAAACCTATTAAAAAATGGCTCTGCACAAATTCTAGAATTGCAGAACCCACGAAGTAGCAGAAGAAGCAGGGCTCTAGCCCAGGACAGCCTGGATGGTCGCTGGATGAGGTCTATCGGGCACAGAGCTGGGAGTGGAGAGAAGTGGAGTCCAGCATGGGTGGCGCGGACCAACCAGACTGGAGCCAGGTGGAACAGGCCCTAGCGCCCTGAATCATTGAGCTGTGGCAGTTACCAGACTTCTCAACCCACAAACACCAAAGACAACAGAGAAGGTTAGTGGGGAAAGCTGTGGGGGACAGAGTGAAAGAAGGAGTTCTCGGTTCAGCCACTGCCCTGGGAGCAGTGGAGGAGGTGCAGCTACAGAACTACAGCTGAAGTTGCTTCTGGCCCCAGGCCCACCTGGTGGGAGGAATTAAGTTGTGGATCATAGCAGGAGTGCAGAGCCTGCTTAAGATTTGTGTCAGGTCCAGGTTGGCGGTTCTTGGGGAAGGAGGAGTGCTGGTGTGGCAGAGCTGGCTGTATAGAAATAGCTCTGAAAACAACAGCTCATCCCCTCAAGCTTGGAACAAAGTACTCTTTACTCTACAAGCAGTCCTACCCTGATGAAAAACTCAAGGGTCAGGTAAGTTGGCTGGGAACATGGCAAGGCAGTGAAAACAGACTCAGATCCAGCCTCAGACTTTGGAATCTTTCTTTGGTGACAAAGAAGACCAAAACATACAGCCAGAAGAAGTCAACAAAGTCAAAGACTCTACATCAAAAGCCTCCAAGAAAAACATGAACTGGTCTCAGGCCATGGGAGAGCTCAAAAAGGATTTGGAAAAGCAAGTTAGAGAAGTAGAGGAAAAATTGGGAAGAGAAATGAGAAGGATGCAAAAAAACCATGAAAAACAAGTCAAGGACTTGCTAAAGGAGACACAAAAAATACTGAAAAAAATACTGAAGAAAACAACACCTTAAAAACTAGACTAACTCAAATGGCAAAAGAGCTCCAAAAAGCCAATGAGGAGAAGAATGCCTTGAAAGGCAGAATTAGCCAAATGGAAAAGGAGGTCCAAAAGACCACTGAAGAAAATACCACCTTAAAAATTAGATTGGAGTAAGTAGAAGCTAGTGACTTTATGAGAAATCAAGATATTATAAAACAGAACCAAAGGAATGAAAAAGTGGAAGACAATGTGAAATATCTCATTGGAAAAACCACTGACCTGGAAAATAGATCCAGGAGAGATAATTTAAAAATTATTGGACTACCTGAAAGCCATGATCAAAAAAGAGTGTAGACATCATCTTTCAAGAAATTATCAAGGAAAATTGCCCTGATATTCTAGAGCCAGAAGGTAAAATAGAAATTGAAAGAATCCACAGATCACCTCCTGAAAAAGATCCCAAAAAGACAACTCCTAGGAATATTGTCGCCAAATTCCAGAGCTCCCAGATCAAGGAGAAAATATTGCAAGCGGCCAAAAAGAAACAATTTGAGTATTGTGGAAACACAATCACAATAACACAAGATCTAGCAGCTTCTACATTAAGGGATCGAAGGGCTTAGAATATGATATTCTCGAGGTCAATGGAGCTAGGATTAAAACCAAGAATCACCTACCCAGCAAAACTGAGTATCATGCTCCAAGGCAAAATATGGATTTTCAATAAAATAGAGTACTTTCAAGCTTTCTCAGTGAAAAGACCAGAGCTGAATAGAAAATTTGACTTTCAAACACAAGAATCAAGAGAAGCATGAAAAGGTAAACAAGAAAGAGAAATCACAAGGGACTTCCTAAAGTTGAACTGTTTTGTTTACATTCCTACATGGAAAGATGATATGTATGATTCATGAGATCTCAGTATTAGGGTAGCTGAAGGGAATATGCATATATATATATATATACACATATATATATATACACACACAAATATGTGTGTGTATGTATGTATGTATATATGTATGTGTGTGTATATATATATATGTGTGTGTGTGTATATATATATATATATATATATATATAGACAGAGGGCACGGGGTTAGTTGAATATGAAGGGATGATATCTAAAAATAAAATCAAATTAAGGGATGAGAGAGGAATATATTGAAACAGGGAGAAAGGGAGAGATAGAATGGGGTAAATTATCTCACATAAAAGTGGCAAGAAAAAGCAGCTCTGTAGGAAGGGAAGAGGGGGCAGGTGAGGGGGAATGAGTGAATCTTGCTCTCATCGGATTTGACCTGAGGAGGGAATACCATACATACTCAATAGGGTATCTTACCCCACAGGAAAGAAGGAAGAAGAAGATAAAAGAGGGGGATGATAGAAGGGAGGGCAGATAGGGGGAGGAGGTAATTAAAAACAAACACTTTTGAAAAGGGACAGGGTCAAGGGAGAAAATTCAATAAAGGGAGATAGGTTAGGAAGGAGCAAAATATAGTTAGTCTTTCACAGCATGAGTATTGTGGAACGGTTTTACATAATGATACGCATGTGGCTTATGTTGAATTGCTTGCCTTCTTAGGGAGGGTGGGTGGGGAGGGAAGAGGAGTGTGTTGGCAAGCAAAATGGCCTTTGTTTTCTTTGAGTGACTCGGCGTATTTCATTGAGCTTTGCTGGGTGCTGGGCCCCAGGCCCAGAGCCCTATTAGGTGTGGAACCTATGTGGGTGGTCGGATTGGTGACTGGGGTGGGCCCAGGATGGGGTTGGCTAGGGGGAGGTGTTGACTCCAGAGCCATGCCCTATTGGGTGTTGACCTAATCTATGTGGATGTGAGCCTCCCAGCATCCTGGGGGGAGGGGCCAACTCAAGAACCAATCACCGGTCAGTCAGACGACGCTTGATGATGTCAAAAGCTCTATAAGAGGTGAGAAGACAGCTTGAAGATCCATTTTTTGGTTGGAGCAGCAGTGGTGGTGAGTGTGATTCTGGGCCAGCCCCTGTTCCGAGCTCCCGGGCTGAACCTAGATATTGGTAACTATGAATTGTATTGGGTCTGTCTGTTGATGTTTGTAATTCATTTGTATTTTGTTCTGGAGTTCAGGGTGCTGGTTTTTTCCACTGAACTAAATGAATGTTCTGAAGTTCAGGGTGCTGGTCTCTTCCCCTGAAGTAAGTGAATGAATCTGTATTTGGTCTGTGTGTTGATGCTTGTAATTTGTTTGTGTTTTGTTCTGAAGTTCAGGGTGCTGGATTTTTCCCCTGAACTAACTGAATGTTGTCTGTATGCTGGATTAAAGTAAGCTTGTCAACCCCTTCACCTTGCTCTCCTTGGTTAAGCAGATCAAAAGAACCTGTGCTCTCCCAGCATGCCAGCAGTTTTCTGGGTGCTGGCTGTGGGTAGATCTTACACCCCCACAGAAGCTGCTAGCTGGATTGTTAAAACAAGGGGAGAGAATTTGGAACTCAAAGTTTTAAAAACAGTTGTTCAAAAACAAAAAAAAAATGTTTTTGCATGCAACTAGGAAATAAGATCCACAGGCAATGGGGCATAGAAATTTATCTTGCCCTACAAGAAAGGAAGGGAAAAGGGGATGGGAGGGGAGAGGGGTGACAGAAGGGAGGGCTGACTGGGGGACGGGGCAACTAGAATATACACCATCTTGGAGTGGGCAGGAGGGTAGAAATGGGGAGAAAATTTGTAATTCAAACTCTTGTGAAAATCAATGCTGAAAACTAAATATATTAAATTAAAAAAAATTTGCAAAGTGCTTTAAGGCCATATACTCAATGCAATTTCATAATGACCCTTTGAAGCTGGTAAAATGTGTTCCTGACAATGAATGTTTAATAAACACCTCCTATGCGCTAGGGTCTGTTTTCTGCAAGGCACTGGGGGACACAGGTTACATGGGCTGATTCAAAAAGTGGAAAGAGTCCTTAACAGGCATCTGCCATATCTACTGCCCCAGCAATCCCTGACATATTAGTCCCTCCTGTGCTTGGTTAAACACTGCAGGACTTACCCACCCAAAGGAAAAGCTCAGATGACCAGGAGGTTCTCTTCCCCCAGGCTGACCTCTTGGATTTCATCATTTCCAGAAACTCATCATTCTGTAAGATGAAATCAACACTGAAACTCACACCTCCTCAGCACCCCTTGCTCCTGGACCCCTCTTTCCTTCTGATTGGAGAAGGCAGAGGGTGGACATTGGAGAGCTCCTTCCAGATATTCCATGATTTGGGGATGGCATCTAGAGAATTCACCTTATCATTGCTCACCTGACTCATCTCTTGAAATTAATCATTCTGTAAGATGAATTCAACTCTATACCTCACTCCTCCTGAGGTCATTTCCTACCCTGAGGGCAAGGCTTCATCATGCCTCTGATCTGGGTACTTGGCTTTTCAGCTTCTTTTTTATGTGATGTCTTCTGCTATTAGATTTCAAGTTCCTTAAGGGCTTGTCTTAGGCCTTTCTTTGTATCCCTAGGACTTAGCACAGTTCCTGGGACATAGTAGGTGCTCAATAAATGTTTGTTGCCTTTCACTTTGACTCTAATCCTGGTGTAGACAGCATCTATCACATCTCTGATTTTATGTCATATGAAGCTTGTTTCCCTATCCCTGGTACTAAATCCATCAATCAAAGATTAAAAAAGACCCCAAATACCCTGTAATTCCACTATAGTGTTTTTTGGGCCACAAAACATGATCTCACTGTAACAATTTTACAAATGAAGAAACTGAGACCCAGAGAAGCAAAGGCTTTTGACCAAGTTCTCTCAGCTCATCAGTGACAGAACTGGTACCTGAACCTGGGTCTTTCCCCTTCTGTGTGCCCAACATTATGCTGAAGATTTGGGGGACTACCTTAGAATGAGACCATTTGTCTCTAAGTCCTTGTCTCCGAGGAGTTTCCAGGCAAGGAGATGGAACTAGCACACAAGAGACAGAAAACAAAACAAGAGTTCATAGACTGTTGTCGTTGTGTTTGTCTTTTGCTCTCAAAGAGGACCATGACATCAGGGAAATCATGACATGACTTGCAGTTGACTTTGATTTGAGTGAGGGAGGGCTGTGCAAGGTCACAGCCTCACTTTCTCTCCAAGAGCCATCTGGGTCCAGTGACCAGATATTCACCAGGATGACTGGAGGTGGCCCAGGATGCATTAGGAGACCCTGGCCCTTTCAGGCTTAAGGTCTTCTCATGTACTCACTTAGAGTGAGGTAATGCTGATTTAGTGAATAGGTCCCTTTAAGAAATTAATCTAGGGATGGTCCCTTTAATCAAAACTCAAAAAAAATCAAGCTGGGAGGGGAAGACCCTCAGCGTTCCGCTTCCAACACCACAGGTGATAGGAGGTTGGTGAAGACTTAGGGCAGTGCGGATAGAGTCATCAGGGAGGCCTTGATTAAGGAGGTCAGATTTGAGCTAGGTGGGCAGGATTTAAGATGGAGAGGAAGAGGGAGGGAATTCTAGGATGGATAAGGAAGGACAGAAACAAACATTTAAGTGCCTACTGTGTGCTAAGCATTTTATAAATACCCTCATTTGATCCTCACAACTTCCCTTGCGGGTAGGTGCTATTATTATCCCAATTTTACAAATAAGGAAACTGAGGCAGACAGGTTAAAGTGACTTGCCCAGGGTCACACAGCTAGGAAGTGTTTGAGGCCCAATTTGAACTCAGATCTTTCTGACTCCCCCACTGCATTACTTAGCTGCCTCAGGAAATAGCTGCCTGGGTTAATAGAACAAGAAAAAATAGAGGTTAGTCTGGTGTTCAGGAATACAGGGGAAAAGAAGGAGGATACAGAGCCAGAATGGGGGTATTTGGGGAGTAATGGAAAATGAGGTAGGTAAATTGTGTTTAGATTATGCAGGGCCTTGTAAAGCCTTCTTTCATGAGATTTGACTATATAGTCCTTAGGATTCTTTCTAGCTCTAAAATGTGATATTTTAAGATTCTTTTCAGGGATAACTTTTTTGACTTAAGGCCCCTCTCTACTTATAATGCTTTATGTTCTAACATTGTATGTTAGACTGTCTATGTTCTAAGGTTTCTCTCAGCTCTGGCCTTCTATTTTCTGTAAAACCCCCTTCTGGACTTGTTCTTGCAACCCTTTAAAGGTACTGGAAGATTGGGTTCCCCAAAGGGCAGCTACTATTACTGCCATCTTCCCAACCCAAAGCTCATGGACCCCTACCAGTATGTTTCCCCTTTCACAATCATCCTGCAGACTCAATTAGTTCTTTAGCAAAGGGATTTACTCAAATGTCATGGCAAGAGCAGTAGTTACAAAGAATTCTCCCTCACTCCCAAAAGTGGGGTGGACTCTCCTACAAATACATATGGAGTCTGTGGGGAAGAATTAGACACAAACTTACAGTAGGGTAATGAATCACTCCTGTGGAGAATGCATATGAATGAGGTAACTCATAACTGCAGAACTGTAGGACCTTGAGGTCCAGAGGGTCCTTACAAAGTTTGCTGTGGGGTATGGCACCTAGGATGAGCGATACTCATCTGCTTGAAGGTCATAGTGGCTGCCATAGGACAGCAGCTCTATCCACTGCTGTCACCCAGTGGAGTGGTCTATACCCTGGGGCAAGTACATTCTCTCACTGGCTCTTCACATGTAATTGAGCTATTGAAGGCTCAGACCTTTTCTGAGGTATGGATTTTTTTTTTTAACTCTAAAAGCCTTCTCTTTTGCATTGGCTTCTCAATGTCTTTGTTTATTTCCACTTCCAAACTTCAGCTTGGCTGACTTACCGACTGGATGCAGCACCTTCTCCCAGCTCTGACCGTCTGAGTTCTAAGGGGCCTCTCACATCTGACATTGTGTGTTCTAAGGTTCCCCCTGCCTCTGATATCCTGTGTTCTAAGGGCTCTCCTGGCTCTGACACTTTGTGTTCTAAGGCCCCTCCCAGGTCTGAAATTTTCTGTTCTAAGGGCCCTCCCAACTCTGACATTGTGTCCTAAGACCCTCACAGCTCTGACATCCTGTGTTCTAAAGACCCTCCCAGCTCTGACATCCTGTGTTCTAAAGGCCCTCCCAGCTCTGACATTCTCTGTTCTAAAGACCCTCCCAGCTCTGACATCCTGTGTTCTAAGGGCCCTCCCAGCTCTGACATTCTCTGTTCTAAGGGTCCACCCAACTTGGACACTGTGTTCTAAGGCCCCTAAAAGCTTATGATTCCTGTAACTGTTACTCCCTAATGGCCTTGTCATATTCTCTAAATCATCTCTGTTCAGCAATATTCATTTATTTTGAATTGGTGATTTTCCTGTTTGGGTAGCAGCTAAATTGGCAGTCCCATTTTCTAATGCTATACATATATATATATATATATATATATATATATATATATATATATATGTTTAAAAGAAACAAATACCCTGAAATAATTTCCCATCACCGTTTACTAGCTTGTGAGAAAAAGTTAATTACTGCCAATGCAAAGGCCTGTGTCTTCTTTGAATGCTTCTATCTCTGGGCTCTATGATAAAGGAATTAGTTCCTAATTAAAGGAAATACCATTTTCAGATTGTTTCCTCTGCCGTCCAAGATTACAACCGGCCTGGGAGGAAGAGGAGAGACAAACAACTCTGGCTCTGGGTTTCTATCAGCCATCAAGCCTGAGCGGTCTTTGGGAATGTACACTCCGGCTCTCCCTGACCCTTGGGAGGGGACAGCTGAGCAGCAGCGCTCAGATTCAATAAAACTGGCAGTATTTTTATTAGTTTTTCCTTCTCTTGATGTCTGAACATATTGTACTCTCTGTGCTTTTCAGCTGCAGTGGAAACCTGATTTGTACAAATGTGCCAAGGAGAGGCTCCAGCCCCTGCGTGCAAATCTCATCGCAATCAGAGAAGGGCTGCGTTTATTCATGTAAATACCCCTCCAATCCCTGCTGCTAGTATGCCAGTCGTGAACACTAATATCCTTGGGCTTGTAAACATGATTATGGAAAGTGGGGAGTAGGGGCACATGCACCCTTTGAATTAAAAGTGGCCAGCTATTTTTTTCTCATTGTCATCATTTATTGCAGTTTGCTCTATCATAAGCCCATCAGGGAGCAGACAGACATTATGATGGAAATTGCAACTGAGTACCCCTTCCTGATGTGCCTCGAATTCATTTCTGTAAGCTCCCCCATGACTGTCAGGTCTGTAGTACCCAACCTTCATCTTGATGGCTACTTATTTGTTCTTGGGAATTGGAGGCTGGTGTTTGGGTGAGTCACTTCTTGTTTGGGGCCTCAGTTTCTCCATCTATAAAATGGACTTGATGACTTCCAAGGTCTTTTACAGTTCTGAACCTGTCATCATACTGTTTACAGTTGTACACAGAGATGATGCATCCTGTGTCCCAGAGGGGAAAGGACAGAGCTTCAACTAGAGAATGTTTCAATTTGCGGAAAAAAGTTGGTATTTGTAAGATCCACCAGAACCAATGTCCAGAGTAATATGACCTTATGTACAGAATAGTTGTACCAAAGGCAGTTGCATTGTGTTGTAGGGCAGGGTGGAGGGGCATGAATCAGGAGGGAGAACTGGAATTTGTTTGCTGTAGGAAGACAGCATACCCCTGGATGTCTGAATCCTAGAGCAAAGCTCACTTTGGACTGGGCTAGTTATGGCTCTCCCACAACTAGGCCAGCTAGGTGACACCACAGTGCACAGAGCACTGGGCCTAGAGTCAAGAAGACTCATCTTCCTGATTTCAAATCTGGCCGCAGACACTTACTTGACTGTGCGACCCTGGGCAAGTCACTTCACTCTGTTCACCTTGGTTTCCTCATCTGTAAAATGGGCTGGAGAAGGAAATGCCAAACCACTCCAGTAGGTTTGCCAAGAAAACCCCAAATGGAGATATAACAGAATTCTCAAATCCCCATAGTGACTTCCTGGGTACCAAGGGAGAAATTTTTTCTACCCATTCATCTTAGCTTATTTTAGTATGTCATATACAATGATATAGTTACTAAGTGCTTTTCACTTTATTTGTTCCTCACAACAAGCCTATTGGGGTTGGGGATGGTGAGAGTCAAAGGACCAAGAGTTACCACCCTTCTTTTGCAGATGCTGAACAGGGGATCTCACACAGCTGGGAAAGGGCAGAGCTCTCACCTCAATCTCTTGGAATCCCCAATTCCAGCCAAAGTTCAACTGAAGTTCCACTTCCCACGTGAGGCCTTTCCATGAAGCTCTTTGTTCTTTTTGGAAATGCCTTTGTGAATTTTATTTATCCCCATATTTGTTGTTGCACCCCATAGAATGAGAGCTCTTTGAAGACAGAGATTGTTTCCCTTCTCAGCCTCAGTTTCCTCAAATGTAAAACAAGAAGGCTGGGCTAGTTGACCTCTAGCATCCCTCCCAGCTCCAAATCTATGACCTCACGACTCTGTTTATCCCCTTGCCCGATGCCGAGATCTGTCCTTTGTTGGGTGTTTTGGCCTCTGCTTGGATATCTTGGACCACCATGAGCTCAGTACTTCACAATGCAGCCTGTTTTATTCAGAAATCACTCTGATGACTTGCCAGCTTTTCCCTTCTATTGAACTGAAACATGCACCTCTTAAAGCTTCTGGGGCCTCACTGAACAGGTCTGTTCTCTTTTGTCCATGAAGATTCTTGAGCTCTCTAAGGACAGAGGCAAGAGGGACACATATTCAGAGACGGATGAGATCTCAGAGGTCACTGGGTCCAATCACCCTATTTTATAGATGAGGAAACTAAGGTAGTTGGAAGTTAACTGACTTACCCAAGGTCACACAGCTAGCAAGTGTCTGAGTTCAGATTTGAACTCAGGTCTTCCCAACTCCAGGCTCAGCGCTCTACCCACTGCTTCTCAGCTGCCCACAGTTACAGCATGGTGTGAAGAAGACATGGACCAAGAGTCAGGAGAACCTGGGTTCCCATTCCATCTCTGACACTCGGGGACAAGGAATGTGACTGCTCTGAGTCTTGGTTTCCTCATCTGTGAGGCTCAAATATGATAATGGGTTTTGCAAACTGGAAAGTGCTATGTGAAAGTCAATTGCCGTTCTTCTCAAAGATACAAAGTTGACTACCATCAATAAGCGCTTATTAAGCACCAGGGAATGGATACACAAAGGAAAAAATGAAACAATTCCTGCCTTCAAGGAGATTACATTCTATGGGAGAGAAACCATATACATGCGTGAGTACAAGCAAAATAAAGTCTAGGTGATTTTGAGGGGAGGGCACCAGTAGTTGGGGTAGGGGATCAATAAATCAATGAAACAGCTCTTATTATGTGCCAGGCACTGCTCTAAGTGCCAGGGGTATTGAGATGAAACAGGTTCTGCCATCAAGGAACTTACATGCCAGTGAGGAAGATACTATATGCTTGTATAGGGTTATATATAAATCAAATGTATAGGAATATATATATATATATGTGTGTGTGTGTGTGTGTGTGTGTGTGTGTGTGTGTGTGTAAACTGTGGGAGGTGACATAAAGAGAGAAGGTACCTAGGGGACCTTCAAAGGTTTCATGAAAAAGGTCGCACTTGAGGAAACCACAGAGGAAGAGATGAAGAGGAAGGGTTTCTTAGGAATGGGGAACAGCCAGTGCAAGGACATGGAGACTGGAAATTGAGCCTTGTGCATGGGGAATACCAAATGGACCTTATGCTGGTCCATGATCATCCTCTGGTTTGAGATGCAGCTTTGTGGGGTCAGGGGCCCTCCTGAGACTCACCATAAGAAAGGATAGCTGCCAAGGATAGCTCCAGGTATTTTGATAACCCATCACCTGCTTTGCCATCTAAAAACCAAAGTGCTACCGGTCAGTACCCTACAGCTTTGGGGAGAGCTGCCCAGAGATTGCCAGCTTGCATGGCTGGAGATCTGAGCTTTATGTCTCTTGGGGGAGCCCATGGAGCAGAGCCTTGGGCAGTGCTAATGTTGGCTGGAGGGCCATGTGCCTCTTCCCAGAGCTCTCCAGAGGTTCGGCGTGATCGGAAGCCCATTATTAATCTTTCTAATAAGAGCACCTCCCTGGCCGAGGATTTAGAGGCACCGTGTTGGGAGGCTTCTGCCGGATGGGCTCATTTGCTCTCTGTTATATTTATAGTTGAGCTGCCTTCCTTCCCAGCTAATTGGAAATGTCAGTCCACTTTTAATTTGTAACGAAGGAACCAAACTCCTCACCCTTTGTTGTTTGCATAAATTGAGACTTTATGGGAGTGCATGATTCTTGAGGAAATGTTATACCCGAATTGTTTAAAATATTCATGAAATCAGGTTATCAGAGAAGAGTTGCTAGGCAGGTTGACTGGTTAGGTAAGACCGACCTTTTCCTTGTCTCTGTCCCCCTCCCTTCCTCTTTTTTTTCTTTCTTTCTCCTGTGTTACTTTCTTTTCCTCTCATTTCTCCCTCCCTTCTATCTCTCCATCTCTCTCTTATCAACCTTTCTCTCATCTTTTTCTTTCTCCTCCTTCCTTCTCTCTGTCCTTCTCCTTTTTCTCTTTATTCTATTATTTCTTCCCTTCTCTCTTTTTGCTCTTTCCTCTTCACCATCTCTCTCTCATCTCTCTATCCCTCCTCTTCTTCTCACTCTCTCTTTCTCTTTCTTCCACATCCCTACCTTTCTCTCTCCCTCTTATTTTATCTCCAATCCCTCTTCCCCTATTTCTGTCTCCTCTTTACCCTTCCCTTCTCTCTTCTTTCATTTCTCTTCCCTTCTTTCCTCTCCTCTCTCTCACTCTGTCTTCCCTGGCTTCTCTCTCCTCCTGTTTCTTACTTTCAACCCCTTTCCCCTTTTTCTTCCCATCTCTTTCCCCTGACCCCCTTCTCCACCTCTTTCCTTCATGCCTCTTCCCCATTCCTGTACCCATCCCTCTTCCTCATCTTTCATTATTCCCTTCTCCTTGCTCTTCTTTCTTTCTTCCCCTTCTCTCTCTCTCTGCTCCCCCCTCTCTCTTCCCCTGTCATCACCTATTCCTATCAGGTTATTTTCCATCTATTCTCAGGTGAATGCACACTGAAAACACTCTCCCAGCAGCCCCTCTCTCCTTCCATGCTGATGTGCTCACAGCACCCAGGCTGCTGTCCAATTACCTTAAAGCTACATACACCAGCACTCTGACTGTGGTTAAATCCTAACACTCCTAATTCTTCCTTTTCCAATATCTATCTCCCCCTGCCCCAAGAGTTCCAATCAAGAGTTCCCCCTTGGGGGAGAGAAAGAAAGAGAGAGAGAGAGAGAGAGAGAGAGAGAGAGAGAGAGAGAGAGAGAGAGAGAGAGAGAGAAAGAGAGAGAGAGAGAGAGAGAGAGAGAGAGAGAGAGAGAGAGAGAGAGAGAATTCTCCAGTTTGAGAGGCAACATATGCATTTGTCTTCCTTTTTACCTTGCAGAGGCCCAAGCACCTGACAGGGCAGTTGTTCCATAGAGGCATATTTCCAAATCACAGAATCTCAGAGATGGAGGGTATATTAGATTACATCTGGTCCTCTCTGTACCTCAGTTTAAGTATAGACTTCCCAATGATCTGAACTGTAATGAGTTGACTTGGAAAGTAGTGAGCTTCCTATCACTGGAGGTGTTCAAGTGAAGGCTGGCTGGCCACTTGTCCAGCAGGATGTTAAACAGGGAGTTACTAGATGAGATAGGTATTGGGCTGACCTCTGAAGTAGCTTTCAGTTTTAACATTCTATGATTTTATGATGTTATAATATCCAGACTTTATCTCATCTCCTTCCTAAAAGAGGAATTTTTTCTTAGGAACACACCTCTGATTCTGCATCTCCTCAAATTTTTCCCACCACTCTCTTCTTTGTATTATACTTTTACCTGAGTACAGGTTGAGGACTCCAGCCCCATCCAGTAGAACACAAGGTCTATGAAGGTAGAAACCTTGCCATTTCTTGGATTTGAATCCTTAGCACCTCCTTCCCAGAAGTCTTCTGCTGATGCCTTATGGAAGCATGGCAGTGACCCTGGATTCTTGAAGGCTATGGCAATGGAGTGAGATCCACTAAGCTTGGAAAGGTCTACTATCTGAGGATAGGATGGACTGAGGATGAAGAGGCACATGACCCATAGGCTGGCTCTCAGGTGATGAATTCTTTGGCTAAGCCAACTCATGTACCAAATTAAAATAGAAAATGATGCTCAGTCCTGCGTGTATCCTATTAGCCACTGCAATGACTTTGTCAGAGCAGTGGAAAGGGAGGGGAGTGGGCAGAGGGTGCTAAGAATCTAACAATTTTAAAACCATATATAAACATTAATTTAATGGCTGTCTCCATAAAAATTTTCCAACAACCAATAAATTGATATACTACTGAAAGAGAAGGGCCTGAAGTCAGGAAGACCTGAGTTCAAATCCAGCCCCAGTAACATTGGGCAAGTCACTTAACCTTTGTTTGGCTCTCCTCATCTAGAAAATGGTCTGACAACAGCATCCATCTCCCAGGGTTGTTATGAAGATCAAATTCGGTAATAACTTAGCATCGTACCTGGCATATAGTAAGTGCTATATAAATGTTAGCTGATATTGGTGAGGTTTGAGGGGGGTTTCAGGGACCCCTCAAAGACTGGAGTACACGACAGGGTTGTCTGGAATGAATTCACACACTCAAGCATTCTTCGAGTGACAGTGGCAAAGGTTTATTGTAATGCTTATATAGCAGGCAGAGCTCCTTAGGGAACTTAGATTCCTTAAGGAACTTGCAACTTAACAGGAACAACGCCAAAGCTTATATAGGAAAAGTAGTGGATTGTCTGGCAGATATGCTAATTAGGTGGTTGCCTACAACCTTGGTCATTGGTGTCATTCACTACTGGAAACCAGGGGAAGGGGTTTCTTGGAAGTATGTTTTTGGTCTGAGAGTTGACATCTATAGCTTGACCTCTGGATTGAACATGATAACTTTGGGATTCAATACATGATAATTCTGTGGTTCAAAGATAGTCCTGTTTTTCCAGGAGAATTTCTTCAAAGGTCAGCTTGTTCCTGCGATGGGGAAAGATAGTTTGTCTTACTGGGGGCCACTCATGAGTTATTGCTAGGCATAGCATCCTTGGGCTAGAGAGAAAGCGGTCAGGGATAGTGTTTTGAAGCTAGAGACAAATGTGATTTTAAAACTGGGGTCCAAGCACAAGCACCCAAGCACCACATCAATATTATTATTGTTGTTATTGGCTATAAAGGAAACCAAAAGATCTAAGGAAGTTTCAGCTGAAAAGAATAGTGTTTAGGTTCACCTTGGAGAGGCAAATGAAGGTTTGGTTTCATCATGAATTCAATGGTTGCAAGAAAAGTCATTTCACTGGATACTTGGTCAGCTCACCTTGTACTGGTTCAGAGGAGCATAAGCCAAAAGGACACCAGAAAGATAACTATAGCTGATGTGCCAACATTTATCTCAGAGGATGGAGAAGCAGAAAAATTCAATGAAGAATTCAGCAAGAACCACAAATTAAGTCAGAATATACTTTAATATCCAGTGACTTCAATGCAAACATGAGTATATGGAAGGAAGCTAAAAATGTATGGGAAAATATGAACAAGGTACAAAAGAAACCTAAGGATTATAGACTACACATAAACCTCATGATTAGATGGGATGAATACATTTTTTTTTTCAGGGAAAAAAGGACTTGGATGATTCTAACTGTGGATGGTTCTAACAATAGAATCACAAAGCCCTAAGCTGACTCTATCTTAATAGATAAGATGTGGCCATTATTTCTGAATCAGCTGTCTAAATACAATCCAATTAGAATGAAAATCAAAATCAATGTCAATTAGGGAAATGAACTAAAGATGAGAAGTACAGGTGCTGTTACAATAGCTCTGACTGTAATATTCAAGCGCAAGTTATGATGATTGAATAAATAAAAACAATGTAAATTAGGAGAATGGACTAAAGATGGAAGTACAGTGTGATCTTCTCTGACTTGCAATAGTAAGCAAT
Organism: Trichosurus vulpecula; assembly: GCF_011100635.1. Classification (NCBI taxonomy): domain Eukaryota; kingdom Metazoa; phylum Chordata; class Mammalia; order Diprotodontia; family Phalangeridae; genus Trichosurus; species Trichosurus vulpecula. The sequence continues at coordinate 65,335,376 of NC_050574.1, read as the reverse complement.
TTATTGGACATGGAAAAATGTGCAGTAGATAAAGAACAGACACTGACATGGACATCTATTCCTCTTTGGCTGCATAGTCATATATTGGGTGCCCCACCACCCATAGGCAGCCAGAAAAATGTGGAGTAGATAAAGAAACGGACATGACCTGGACCATCTATTCCTTTTGCTGCGTAGTCAGATCGGGTTGCCCACCACAAACACAGGCAGCCCATGGAAAATGTTGGAGTAGATAAAGAAACAGACATTGACACGGACATCTATTCCTCTTTGGCTGTGCAATCAGAACTGGAGTTGCCCACCACAAGCATGAAGCAGCCAGAAGACCACTTAATTTCTTTGGGTGTTCTTTCTTGGTTTTGCTCCTTCAATGTCAGTCTCTGGTGAGAAACAATGTTATAAGGGGAGAGGCCTTGGTACTTTTTCCTTCAGAGGCCAACATGTGACCCATGAAAGCAGGTCCTTGTCCTTTTGTCTTGCTTTTGTTTATTTTTTTTTTCTGTTTAAGGTGAAGGTGATAAACTTAGAGGCTCTGACTTTGTGAATTTTTACAGGTCAGGAGATTGAGCCTCTGGGAGTTCCAGAGGCTGAATCCATACTGGGTTTTATAGTCAGGGGAAGGAGAAGGGAATAAAGATCAGTGCAGCATCATTTATGTGCTGGTCACTACGCTAAGCCCTTCACAAATATTATCTCATTTGATCCTCATAATAACCTGAGAGATAGATGGTGTTCTCCCATTATGAGTAAACTGAGGCAGACAGCGATAAAATGACTTGGTTAGGGTCACAAGTGTCTGAGGCCAGATTTAAACTCAAACCTTCCTGACTCCAGGAGTACCTAGCTGCCTCGGTCTCTAGCATCGATGTCCCAAGGAACAAGGAGGGACCTTTGGGACTCAGCCCAGTTGTTAAGACAAGGGTTCATCTGGAAGCAATGCTACATTTGGATGTGAACTTGGTGGGGCCAGGGCTACGTGCGAGCTGAACTAAGTCTGAACCCACTCTCTCTAGAAATTGAAGTGGGATAGGGAAGTGTGTGTCCTGGAGTTGTTTGGGGGAAATATCTGTAATTTTGTTCTTGCCACATCTTTTAAATATCTCTTTGTAAAAGTCATTCGGCACAAATTGATTAAATGGAATGGGGGTGCTGGTCACCAAGACTTAACTGAGGGGAAAAAAACTCATGGGGGTTGGTCAAAAGGCAGGAGAGAAAGAGACATCTCCAAGACTTCAGGGGACCCCCAGAATCCTAAAGGAGGGGGATAATAGCCTGACTCTGGGATGGCAAATCAGAGCATACTCACTGCACAGATTACACACACACTCTCATTTGATCCTCGTAACAACCTTGAGAGGTAGGTGCTATTAATGAGGTTCAAAGAGAATCAGTGACTTACCCAGGCTCACACAGCTTGTAAGTATGAGGTGGGATTTGAACCCAAGTCTTCTTGACCCCAAGTCTAGCACTCTATGCCCTACACACAGCACCTTTTAAGTGCACTGCCTAGAGGAGAAATTTGACAACCAAAGGCAATACCATTTAAAAATAGGAACTAATTTTCCAAGCCTTCTGGAGAAGAGGGGAGGAAGATTACAAGTAATATCACTTCATAAAAAACTGAGAAGCAACAGAGAGAAAAATGAGTCTGCAGAAAGCTTGACACAAGACCCAATGGAACCCGATCATCCCAAGAGCATTTCAAAAGGAATCTTGAAGGACAACAAACAGATGGAAAATTGTAAAGATCTGTCAACAGTTTTCTAACAATGCATTGTTTTTTTCATCTAGGAGAATGAAGTCCCTCTTCTAGGCTCTCTCTTTTCAAGTCCCACAGTCTGCCTAAGGAAAGGGAAATGTCACGAAAGACAAAAATGGAAAGAAATGCCAGATCAGACCAAGTATTCACAGAAAAGGTGAGATGGCTTTGAGGGCACTCAGGGATCAGCTCTAAAGATAGCTGAAAGATGAAAGGAGACCGAAGGAATAGAGAGGGAAAAATCACAGATGGCGGTGATTTCAGAGATTGGTGGTTCAGAGGACATCGATAACCACCTATCCATATGTCTACTTTTTCACCTCTACAAAATCTTTGTGGAAATACTCTATAACTGGTTAGCATTCATATAGCATTTTAAGGATTGCAAAGCACTTTCTATTATTACCCCATTTGATCCACACAACAACCCTGGGAAGGAAATGCTATTCTTAGCCCCACTTTATAGAGGAACCAAACAGAGGGGCTGGATAGGCTAGATTTGAACTCAGGTCTTCCTGACTCCAGGTCTAGAACTCCATTCTTTGGGGCCATCCTTGCTGAACATATGCAGTGTTATGGAAGGTCATGGACAATAGTTGTATAGAAGGGATGGAATGAATGGATTGTGATCTGGTTGGAGGATCTACAATGATAAAATCACAGATCCGTAGAAGGATAGCATCAGAAATACTCTCTGCATCTAGCAGAGTGATTTACCATTTCCTTCTCCAGCTCATTTTACAGATGAGGAAACTGAGGCAAACAGGGTGAAGTGACTTGCCCAGGGTCATACAGCTACTAAGTGTGTGAAGCCAGACTTGAACTTAGGAAGAGGAGGCTTCTTGATTCCGGTGCACTGTGGAGCCACCTGGCTGCCCATTAAGGACATTATGTTTTATCCTATAGCAGTACGGGAAGCCGCTGAAGGTTTTCAAGTATTGGAAGGATAAAAGTTGGACTCCCATTTTAGGTAGATTATTTTGGCAGCTTTTTGATAGGCAGACTGGAGAGGGGAGAGACTGAAAGCTGGGAGTCCAATTATGAGGCTGGCATGATAGCCCGGGGAAGAGGTGATAACAACAGCAATATTAAAAGCTAACATTTATGTAGCACTTACTGTATGCCAGGCATTGTGCTAAATGCTTTACAGTGATTATCTCTCTTAATCCCTCACAACAACGCTGGGAGGGAGACGCCATTATTAATCGCATTTTACAGGTGAGGAGACTGAGGCAAACAGGGGTTAAGTGACTTCCCCAGAGCCACAAGCTAATTAATGATGATGATGGTGGTGATGATGACTACCGTATATTTGCAAAGTCCTTGGAGAGAAGGAGACAGATGGGAGAGATTTTTAAGTAGAAGGGGTAAGGTGTAGCAACATATTGCTTATGGGAATGGGGTCAGGGGGAGGGAAGAGTGAATGGTCACTCTAAAGCTGCACATGTGGGTGACTTCAGCATTCAGAAGTTTAGGAGAAAGAGTAGAAAAACCAGATGATGGGGGTGGGGGTGGGGGTGAGGAGTGATCTAAGGGTAAGTATTGGTAGGGCCCATACAGGTCAAGAGAGCAAGGGAGTCAGAGATGGAGGACGGCTCATAGTGGAACCGATTGAACAGGTCAATCATAGAGAGAGCATTTATTAAGCACTTACTGTGTGCCAGGCACTATGGTAAATGCTGGGGATCTAAATACAAAGTAGTCCTTACCCTCAAGGAGCTTATACTCTAATGGACGAAGATAATTCATATAAGCAGGGGTGTGCTGGTAAATGTTTAACAACCAGCTGCATGATACATTTTTATGTTAATTAAATAAATTTATGTTTATAAATAAATTATGTTTAATAAACATAAACAAATATGGGCCTTATGTTTTAATGTTTATTAATATTTTTCAGCATCATTTTCTTAAGATTAGACCAGGGAATGGGCAAACTCCAACTCTGTGGACAAATACACCGGCCTCATAATAGGCCCAGAAAACTAAGAATGGTTTTCACATTTGTAAATAAAGTTTTACTGCATTTGAAAATGTAAAAACCATTCTGAATCTGGGCATACCAAACAGGCAGCCAAGCTGGATTTGGCCCTCAGGCAAGAGTTTGTTGATTGCCTTCCTCTCCTACCCCCAGAAACTAAACAATAAATCAAGGCCTGATTGCCAAATTCTGAGGCATAAAAGCTCACACTGAAAATCGAAGCCTGGGTTTAAGCTGGCTCCTGCCCACCCCAGCTATAGGGGAGATAGAAAGCTCAGGGCCTCAGGGTGGAGGTTTCTCCAGCGTGTCAAAATGGTGAGTGAAGAGAAGAAGTCTGGAGGGGGAGACCAGGTGTTAGTGAGATGATCCATGGCTATGTTTCTTGCTAAAATGGTGGTCCTGGGGAGGGAGTCATCAACCAGAAGTCCAGAGAGGGAGTCCAGGTGCGGGCAAGGTAAAAAATTACAAGGTCAAGGGAGGAAAGCCAAGACAGAGCAAGGATGATAGCCTGGGAGAAACATGGTGGGAGAGCTTCGTACATGCTCACCTATATACACTCATCTTCAAACACACATGATCTCACCTTCCCATAAACATATATGGGAGTGTTCCAAGGCACAGATGTGCATTCATCACTCCATGAGGCAACATTTATTCCCTGATCAACCCCAGGCCTTCATTCACTCGCTCTCCCCAGCAGGCAAAGCTTGTTTTCAACCAACACTCAAACAGCCAGAATTTCAGCTGCACCTCTAGCCAAGAGGCCCCATGCTGCCCGTGCATACTTAACTCAGCTTGGGCCAGACCTGGCAGGGGGAATGTTTATCCTTTCTTCTGGAGGGCTGGTGTTTTTCTCTCTCTCTCCCTCCCGGCCCCCCCCCCCATTCATTCTCTCTCTCTGTCTCTCTCTCTCTCTGTCTCTCTCTCTCTCTTCTCTCTCCCTCCCATTCTCTCTTTCCCCCCCTCCCCCTCTGTCTCTTTCTCCCCCTCTGTCTCTCTCTCTCTGTCTCTGCCTCTCTCTCTCTCTCTCTCTCTCTCTCTCTCTCTCCCCCCCTCTCACCACATCCCCCCCATCTCTTTGGCTCTTTGTCTGTCTGTCTGTCTCTCCAGTTTTTTCTTTTGTACAATTTCCAATAGTGTTCCCAGCACCAATTAAACCCTGCTCACAGCAACTCTAGCTTCTTACTGCCTGCCTGTGGGCCTCAGGAGGCAAGAGAATAAACAGGGAGGCTGGAGGTGGAGAGTAGAGGACAAAAAGACGTTGTTTAGGCCAGCAGGGAGAATGGGAGGAGTAGGTAACCTGAGCTAAATCAAAACCAGTCTGGGAAGGAGGTGGAAAAGGCCCAAAGCTGAACTCCCACAGAATCGGAGCATCTGGCTAGCCCCCAGCACCTGATGATAAGCAAGCCTGTAATTCAGGCTATCTGCAATTCAGAGGCTCCAACATCCCTAGAACCCACCAGACCCTCCCCAACATTTTATATATGAGGAAAATGAAGCCCAGGGACCTGGCCAAAGTCACACAGCCAATTCAAGGCAGGGCTAGAACCCAGGTCTCCTGACTTTCAGGGCAGGGCTTATTTTACTTCACCAACTGTCTCCTCTATGGGCTTTAAGTATTGACGAGACACTTTTACTTATTATGGACTTCTGAAGGAGGAGGGCAAGGATGATGGTTCCCACTTTATAGATGAATAAAACTGAGACTGAGTGGGGAAATGGTTTTCCCAGCGTTGTGCAACTAGTGGATGTCAGAATAATCTAATTTAGAATGCAGGCCCTCAGGAAACAAAATCCAGTCATATTCCTCTCTTGCCATGATGCCAGACGATGTGTGATTTTTCCCCCTTGCATCTACCCTGTGAGGTAGGAAAACGGCTTTTAATTTCTTTATTTTATAGATGAAGAAACTTGAGGCTCAGATGGGGGAAGTCCAAGGTCAAGTGGGCCTTGAGGGGAGGAGGTCCAAGGTCAAGTAGGCCTTGAGGGAAGGAAGTCCAGGGTCAAATAGGCCTTGAGGGGAGGATGTCCAGGGTTCAGTGGGCCTTAAGGGGGAGGAGGTACAGGGTCCAGTGGGCCTTGAGGGGGAGGAGGTCCAAGGTCAAGTGGGCCTTGAGGGAAAGAGGTCCAGGGTCAAGTGGGCCTTGAGGGGAAGGAGGTCCAAGGTCAAGTGGGCCTTGAGGGGAGGAAGTCCAGGGTCAAATAGGCCTTGAGGGGAGGATGTCCAGGGTTCAGTGGGCCTTAAGGGGGAGGAGGTACAGGGTCCAGTGGGCCTTGAGGGGGAGGAGGTCCAAGGTCAAGTGGGCCTTGAGGGAAAGAGGTCCAGGGTCAAGTGGGCCTTGAGGGGAAGGAGGTCCAAGGTCAAGTGGGCCTTGAGGGGAGGAGGTCCAGGGTTCAGTGGGCCTTAAGGGAGAAGAGGTCCAGGGTCCAGTGGGCCTTGAGGAAGAGGAGATCCAGGGTCCAGTGGGCCCTGAGGGGGAGGAGGTCCAGGGTCCAGTGGGCCTTGAGGGGAGGAGGTCCAGGGTCCAGTGGGTTCTGAAGGGGAGGAAGTCCAGGGTCCAGTGGGCCTTGAAGAGAAAAGAGCTCTTGACTGGAGTCAGTTTAGACTCCAGTTTTGCTACTTAAGGCCTTGTATACTTTGGACGAGCTCTTTAACTTTCCTGGGCCTTATTTTTCCCCATTGTAAAGGGACCTGATTGGGCCAAATGGTCTCTGGGATTCCTTCCCATTCTAGATTTGTGACCCAAAGGGTCAGAGTCATGGGTAGTTAGTGACAAAGCTGAAACTCCAGTCCAGATGCTATGGCATCTAACCTCATGTTGTCTCCTACCACACTGTAACTGTTTGTTATTTGGGGGCAGAGTTCCAGGATTTGGGATCAGAGAACATGCATTCAAGTCCTGGCTTTGCTCTTTCTTACCTGTGTGATCTTAGACAAGTCTCTTAACCTGCCCAGTCTCCACTCCCTCTCTTGTAAAATGAAGGGGAATGGGACCAGATGGCAGGAAGGCCCTCTAAATCTTTGATCCTGATCAAGCATGGACAGCATGGTGGGGCTCTCCAACCATAGAGATCTGGTCTTAGGGGACCTGGGCTCGAATCCTAGCCCTGCTATGTAGTAGCTGTGTGTCCTTGGGCAAGTCATTTGAACTCTGTCTCCATTTCCTCACCTGCATGATGGGGATAATAACAGCACCTAGCTCCCAGGGTTGTTGTGAGCATCACATGAGATAATAGTTGTAAAATGCTCAGCACAGTGCCTGGTACATAGTAGGTGCTATATGAAGATGCCTGTTCCTGCCCCATCTCTGGGTCTCAGTTCTCTCCTCTGGAAAATCAGGGGGTGGGAGTTCTTAGCCCTTGTTGAGTGTCATGTACCCCTCCCCCCTTGGCAGTCTGGTGAAGCCTATGGACCCCTTGTTATATAATCTTTGAGCTTCTCCTCATTCCCCTCCAGGATGTACTCTGGACTTCCTCTACCAAGCTCCAGCTCTTCATCCTGGAGGCTCCCTCCGGCCCTGGAATCCCGGTCCTCGGCCCCTCTTCCTCTGATTGGAAGCCTCCTCCCAGAACTTCTGTTTGAGGAAGGCACCCAGGCCAGTTAAGTCTTATCCCTCTCCAGGCTGCACCTCCCATCTCTGCCCCATCCTCCCCATTCTGCTTCCTTTTATGTATCCTCTTCCTCCCCCGTACCCCACAACTCCACACATTAGAATATAAACTCCTTGAGGGCAGGACTGTCTTGCTTTCTACTTTATTTGTATTCCCAGACTTTAGCACAGTGCCTAGTGCATATTAAGCTCTTAATAAATGCTTATTGATTGCCTACATTTACAATTGAACAGAACCTTGAATTCCACTTATAGGTTATTAAAAAAACAAGTTGCATTTTTTCCCTCCATCCAAGTTCAGAGGCTCCCTGAAATGGATCCACAGACTCCCCCTTTTTGGGGGGGATGGGATATGAGCTGCGTGTGATGAACCTCTGGTCTAGATGGTCACTAAGGTTTCTTCTACATCTAAAATCCCCTGGTTCTCACCCCTCGTTAGCCCTGGAAGGGCTGCTGTGTAAATGTGAGCTATGTGTAACATGTGGTTTTGTTAAGCGAGTATGATTATAATAACTGACATTTCTATAGCTCCTTATAGTGCGCAAAGTGATTTACATACATTATTGCATCAAAGCCTCACAATGACCCCATGAGGTAGGCAGTAACCAGTCAATGAATGAGCCTGGCATTCATTAAGCCTCAGTATTGTACCAGGCATTGAGAGAGGGGCTTGAGAAACAAAGGTAAACAAAGCAATCTACCTTCGTTTAGGGAATGCTGTGGTGTAATATTTTTAGCCTCATTTTTTCAGACAAGGAAACTGAGGCACAGAGGGCTAAAGGCCCCTCAAGGTGTGGATAGGATGCTTACAATAGATAGCAAGTGTCAAAGGCGGAATTTGAACTCACGTCTTCCTGCTTCTAAGTTCAGCTCTCTATCCACTCAGCAAAGCTCTCCAATCCTTTTTCCCTATGCTTTACACATTTTAAACAGGATTCCAGTCCCCAAAATGTATTTTGCCCACATTCTTTCCAGGAGTTGGTGGTTGTGGGCAGGTTATAACTGCCTGCCTAGCAAGCAAGTTCACCATTGGCACTCAGACCCTGTTCTCAGCCCACATACAGTTTGTGGAGAAAATGGATTAACTGGGTAACAGACAAACAAAAGAAGACAATGGATGTGAAAATCCCCCACTATTTACACTCCATAGAGGCCCCTCCTCGTCTCATGCCCACGCACCTTCTTTACTGAGGTCTAGAATGCTGGCATTTCTTTCTGAAAGGCAGCCTGGTGCAAGATGCAGAATCCCCACAGCTGGGCTGGGATTGAGTACTGGCTCTACCACTTATCACCACAGTGCACCGGAGGCAAGGCCCCTCCGTTTGCCTTCCACAGCCTCAGTTTCTTAGCTTGCAAAGTCCAATACAAAGCCCGGCTTCTCTTTCACAAGGTTGTTGGTGTGGATTGAATAAGATGATATGACTGAATGAATCTTTTTTTTTTTTTCCATTTTTGACTCTCCAGGGGTTCACAGAGAGAGCCTTGCACACAGTAGGTGCTAAGGAGACATTTCTGGAATCCAATATCGTATGCAAATCAGTTCATAGCTGTAAAATGCTACATAAATGTCACTGCCATTACAATTGCCCGTATTTTCTTTGGGTTTATTATCCAGATGAGTATTTGGATTGCTGCCCTGGAGTGCTGTCAGGGAAGGAATGAGATATTGACTTCTGCCCGACCGAGGGGAGAGAAAGACATCATCGACAACCCCTTTGCTCTCAAGAAAAGACAAAGATTTCCATAGACTCTCAGGCTTCAAAGGAACCTCAGAAATTACCTAGTCGATTCCCTACCTGAATATTCTTTACAGTAGCCATAAAGCAAGTTTCCCTTATCAGCCACCAGGTGGCGCCATAGTGCACAGAGTCTAGGCTTAGAGTTAGGAAGACCTAAATTCGAATATGCCCTCAGACACTAAGTACGTGACCCTGGGCAAGGTACTTACCCACTGTTTGCCTGCATTTTTTCATCTGTAAAATACCTCTTTGGGTTGTTGTGAGGATGAATAATAATTGTAAAGTGTTTAGCACAGTGCCTGCTACATATAAATGTAGTATATAAATGGTGGCTATTATTATATCCAGGGCAGCTAGGTGGCAGAGTGCATAGCGAGCTGGGCCTGGAGTCAGGAAAACTCATCTTCCTGAGTTCAAATCCTGCCTCAGACACTTACTAGCTGTGTGACCCTGGACAAATCACTTCACTTTGCCTCAGTTTCCTCATCTGTAAAAATGAGCTGCAGAAGGCAATGGCAAACCACTCCAGTATCTTTGCCAAGAAAACCCCAAATGACGTCATGAAGAGTTAGACACGACTGAAAAGTGATTCAACAAGTTATTATAACCTTGACAGGTGGTCACATTGCCTTCACTTGAAAGACTCCAGTGATGGAGAAGTCCCTTCTTCCCAAGGCAGCTCATTCTACTTCTGGGTTTGTTTCCACCAGGAGGAAGTCTTTGTCATCAAGCTCCAACCTGCTTCCCTATAATCTTCACCCATTATTCCCAGTTCTTGCTAAGAGACCAAGCAGAATAAGGCTAATCCCACTACAATAGGAAAGTCCTCTGGATTCATAAAGGCAGTACTGAGTTCCCACCCTGGCTTCTCTCTTCTAGACTAAACCTGCTTAGTTCTATTTACTCATCCTCGCATGATGTGGTCTCCTGTCCCCTTACTATCCTGATGGGGTTCCTGTGGATATGTTCTAGCTCATTAATATCCTTCCAAAAACAATTTCAGCACCCAGGTGTGGTTTTGGCAGGTGAGTGGTGGACACCATGTCCCTCTTACTGCTGCTGAAAATTCCTTTAGCTTTGGGGGAGGGGGAATCAGCATCATGTTGTTGATTCATTGTGTCTGCCCTTCCTTCTCGAAGAGGACCATGACATCTGAAAAATGATGACATGACTTGCAGTTGACTTTGATTTGAATGAGGGAGGGCTGTGTAAGGTCACCAGCCTCACTTTCTCCTGCAGAGCCATTAGGGTCCAGTGGCCTGATACTCACCAGGATGACTGGAGATGGCCCAGGATGCATTGGGAGACCCTGGCCCTTTCAGGCTAAGGCCTTTTCAGGTTCTCACTTTGAGTGAGGATTGAGCTTAGAACCTATGTAATTTTCACACAACCTACTATTTGGCAATAACACAAGTGGCTGTTTAGAAAAATTACTCTCCCTTTGTTCTTGTGAAATTGATTTTTTAAACCTAGTTTTGGGATTTTACATTCATTCAAGACTATTCTGTGCTCTGGATGAAGACATTGACTCATAGTGGAGCCTCAGAATAGGAGAAACCTTAGAATTTAGAGAGCCTAATCCAGTCTTCCTCTCAGTCTGTTCCTGCCCTGGCAAAGGACCCCCAGCAAAGTGTCCACCTTCTCCTTCAATATCTTCAATAGCAAGAAACTCATTACCTCATAAAGGGGCTTGTCTCGTTGTTAGACATCTCTCATAGTAGTGAATTGGCAAGGATTAATTTATTTTATTAATGTCAGTACCTTAGTATAATAAGCCTTGTGGTATAGTTAGGTAGGAAGGGAAATCACACTTATTGAGTACCTACTGTGTGCCAGGCACTGGACTAAGCACTTTACAAATATTATCTCATTTGATCCTCACAACAGCCTTGGGAGGTAGGTGCTCTTATTATCCCTATTTTACAATTGAGGAAATTGAGACAGCAGAAGTTAAGTGACTTGCCCAGGGTCACACAGCTAGTAAGTATCTGAGGCCAGATTTGAACATGCCTTTTCTTTTTCCTTTTTTTTTTAATTTTAGTAGCATTTAGTTTTTCTCCAATTACATATTATGAAAATGTTTTAGCATTCATTTTTACAAGATTTTGAGTTCCATATTTTTCTCCCTCCCACCTTCCTCTCCTCTCTTCTGAAAACGGTAGGCAGTTTGATATAGTTTATTCATGTGCTATCATGTAAAACATTTCCATTTTTGTTACAATTGTGGAAGGAGAAACGAATCAAAAGGAAACAAAACCATGAGGAAGAATAAAGTAAGTGAAAAAATATTCTTCAATCTGCATTCAGAGTCCATCAATTCTTTCTCTGGATACTTATATCATTTTCCTTTGTGAATCCTTTGTACTTGTCTTGGATCATTGTGTTGCTAAGAACAGTTGAGTCATTCATAGTTGATCATCATACCATGTTGCTGATACTGTGTACAATGTTTTCCTGGTTCTACTCATTTCACTTTGCATCAGTTCATACAAATCTTTCCAGGTTTTTCTGCAATCTACCTGTTCATCATTTGTCATAGCACAATAATATTCCATTACATTCATATACCACAACTTGTTCAGCCATTCCCCGATCGATGGGCCTTCCCTCAATTTCCAATTCTTGGCCACCACAAAAAGAGCTGCTACAAATATTTTTGTACGTGTGGGTCCTTTTCCCTTTTTTATGATCGCATTGGGATACAGACCTAGTAGTGGTATTGCTGGGTCAAAGGGTATGCACAGTTTGGCTTGCTTTTGGGCATATGAACACAAGTCTTCCTGGTTCCAGGCCTAGCACTCTATTCACTGTACCACCTAGCCGTGTCCCAGTAAATGCCTACCATCTAGTAGGTGAAGTACTACAATTGGAATCAGAAAGACTTGAGTTCAAATCTTAGCTTTGATACTAGTTATACGAAAGCATGAGTCACTTAAACCAAGTCTCAGCATTTTAATCTTTAAAATGGAAATAATTATACTTGTTAAGTAGTATAGTCAATTTTCAACATTTATGTGGTTAGCTTTTGTGACTTCAAACATTCATGTGATTTTATTAGTAGCCTCATTTTCACTTTTGCATAGACAACCGTGCACACTTGTGGCCATGCGGAGTAGAGAAAAAATGAGAGATGCAATGTGTACAAGTGTGTGGAGTGACTGGTATCCTACAAAGTCATTCCTTGTTCTTGTTCACCCTACTGTTGTAGAGAGCTCCCCGTGCATTCCTTGCTTGTTTTCATTATATGCCTTTAAAAATAAAGTTTTGTGTTGCAGTTAAGCCCCCAAAGCATAGTGCAAATTCTTTGGGTTTTAAGCCTAAATCTGCAAAACCAGTGATATGGCTTAGTGAGAAAATAGAGGTGTTAGATAAACTTCGAGCCAGAAAGTCTGCAGCCACAGTCAGAGAGGAGTTTGGTGTTAATGAATCAACCATTAGTTACATCCACAAAAAGGAGGAAAGCATTTGTAAAAGTGTTTGTGAATCCACTCCAGAAAATGCTAAGGTAACTTCTCAAGTGCACAGTATTTAACAAAAGATTTTGGTGGTTGGGGGAACCTAATCTCTTCCCCCACCATAGGTTCAATGTATCAGCATTTGTATGTTTGACTTTTTGTGCTGTTTTCTAGGAATGTTACCCTGAGAAGGTCGAGGTTGACCATTTGAGAGTTGTTATGAAGTTTAGATGAGATATGAATGTAAATCTCTTTGAAAATCTTGAACCTCTACATAAACATTAACTGTCTTCATCACCACCACCACCATCATCATCTTTTAATTCTTTTTTTTTTTTTGAAGACTGGGTCTCCCAATCTTGCACATGCTGGAAGTACAGGGGCCACTCACCAGTTCAACCCTACTTGGATTGGCCTGGCAGCTTTGGCCTGCTCTGTTTCCAAGCTGGGCCTGTTTGCCTCTTCTTACACAACCTAGCCTCCCCGCTTCCCCATCCTAGGGGCTGATTATATTAATACTGAAGTTAGTTAGTTGTTCATCCTTCGTTGTCAAAGAGGACCAATGGCATCATGGGATGATATCTTGACACATGTGTGAATTGGATTTAAGTGAGGCAGAGCTACCCTAAGTCATCAGCCTCACTGTCTCCTCCAGAGTCATCGAAGTCCAGCAGTACCACACAAGTCAAGACGTGCAGATGCCTGAATGAGTTAGCCCCATAGCAGCTCAGACCACCTGAACTCAAGAGATCTGTCAACCTCCCCTTCCCCAGTAGCTAGGATTTCGGGAGTGCACCACCCTGTCTGATGGCTTTTTTCATTCAGCTAGAAATGGATCTGAGTCAATTTATTGCCCTCTTCTTCATTTGTATTTAACATTTGGTGAATTCTTGTGCAAGTGAATAAAATGACAGATTTTTATAATTGAATGAAAGTGTTGAATGCAGGCTCATCCTCTGAAAGAATCTTAGAGACCACTTAACAGCAGATTGGATGATGGGATCGATGCACACACATACATAATGCATACATGCACATATATGTGTTCATACATGTATCTGCACACATATGTACTTATTTCCACATAGTTTTGACCTTCTACTAGGTGTTTGTATTTTGAGAGCTTTTCATTCTACATAGTTTGAAGATTATGAATGTTTTCTAGGGTAACAGTGATTAAAACTGTGGCTCTTAAAATATTTTTGTAGTTCACTGTAATGTCCCAGGGATGATGGGCAATAATATTCTCGTTCCAGCCCTGCTTATATGCCGAATTCTCAAGGATATTTTGAGGTTTGCATTTGTAATACAGAAGTTTGTCATCTGGCAGTTTGCGAAGCATAGTGAGCCCCTGGTGTATGATTCTGGCCACTTGATCATGTCTTTCTAGGTATTTGGTAGGTGCTAAATTTTTGCAAAACCTGCAGTGACACGTTGCTTAGTTTGTACACTTCCCTACATCGATCAATATGTCCAGGATCCTTCATAATGATCTTTCTGGAGTTTCTGGTAGCAAAGAGCTGATTCTGTATCACTGTCAAGAAGCCCTTTATTTCTGTAAACAAACCCGCTTGAGTCAATTCTTTGTTCAATTTTATTTTTTTTGTTAAGGTATTGTCAGTTGCGGTCGTGTTTCCTGCCCCAATTCCATTCTTGAATCTTAGCCATTTCATGGACTCCTTCCCATGGTAGACTTAGATCAGTTACAGTCAGTAAGTCCAGGAGCGTTTGTCTATTACCAGCCTTTCCCTTTGAGTTCTGAAGCGGCGTCCCTTTGTTTAGCAAGTACTTCTGTATATTTTTAACCCTCTTGTCACTGCAGGATGAGGATAGCTGTCAGTCCTCTTCCTCCTCTTTTGATGAGAAAATGTTCATCTTACTTCTGCCTTTGGCTGGTGAGCCCTGGGTTGTGTTAATATCATATTAGTTTTTGCTTAGATGCTTTTGAAACTCATCGAAAGGCCATTTTACTATGTAATAAATCAAGAATGTGTTAAATGCCAGGTGCTGGGCTAAGCGTCATGTGTTATGTGTTAGGTGCCCAAGATCTAAAGAAAAAAGTGAAGTAGTTCCTGCCCTCAATGAGTTTACGTTCTAAAGGAGGAAACACTGTATACCTGTGTAAGTATACAGAAAACAGAAAGGAAATGAATGCAAAGGAAATTTAGAGGGAAGGTTCTAATAGCTGTGTGTGTGTGTGTGTGTGTGTGTGTGTGTGTGTGTGTTGGGAGGGGCAAACAGAAACATACAGAAGACTGGTATTAAGAAGGTGTTAATTGCTCTACATGTGTTCTTCCTGTTCAATTTTCACTTCAGGAAACCAATAATTCCTGTGACATCCGTAGCTGCTACTTTCTCCCTGATGACTTAATGCTCCATGTGTTTTGCCTGGAGGAGACTGAGATATCTGTAGGTATCATCTCTGTCCTTTGGATCCATTGGACCTCCCTCATGTGAGCTCATAGCCTTCAGTCTCTTTCTCTTTGGTGTTCACTGAAAGTCTTACGTTTATCAGATCCAAATGATATTTTAATATCATTGGAGAAAGTTTCTGTGAGCTGGAGGAGCTGTTTTAGTGTGGTTTTTAAAAAAGGAAACCTTATTATTATTGAGTATTTTTATAGTGCTTTAAGGTTTGCAAAACACTTTAGGGGGAATAAAAAATACACATTTATATAGTGCCTACTATGTGCTAGCCACTGTGCTAAGTGCTTTACAAACATTATTCCTTTAATTCCCACAACAACCCTAGGAGGTAGGTGCTATTATCATTTTCATTTTACAGATATAGAAAATGACTTGACCAGGTTCTTGCAGCTATTAAATGTCTGATTCCAGGCCCCATGCATGCTTTCTCTCCCTCTCCTCTCTCTCTCCCTCTCCCCTCTCCCTCTCCTCTCTCTCTCTCTCCCTCTCTCTCCCTCTCTTTCTCTCTCTCTTCCTCTCCTCTCTCTCTCTCTCTCTCTCTCTCTCTCTCTCTGTCTCTCTCCCTCTCTTCTCTCTCTCCCTCTCTCTCTCTCCCTCTCTCTCCCTCTCTTTCTCTCTCTCTTCCTCTCCTCTCTCTCTCTCTCCCCCTCTCTCTCTCCCTCTCTTTCTCTCTCTCTTCCTCTCCTCTCTCTGTCTCTCTCTCTGTCTCTCTCCCTCCCTCTCCTCTCTCTCTCCCTCTCCTCTCTCTCTCTCTCCCCTCTCTCTCTCCCTCTCTCTCCCTCTCTTTCTCTCTCTGTTCCTCCCTCTCTCTGTCTCTCTCTCTGTCTCTCTCCCTCCCTCTCCTCTCTCTCTCTATCCCTCTCTCTCCCTCTCTTCCTCTCCTCTCTCTCTCTTTCTCTCTCTTTTTCTCTCTCTGTCTCTCTCTCATCTGTCTATACAGCTGTCTGTCCATCTGTCTTTCTCTATTCATCTGTCTATATCTATTTTATTATCTCTATCCATCCCTTATTCATGTGTATATGTATCTATCCATCTATCTATACCTATCTCTCTTTACCTATTCATATACCCAACTATATGTCTGTTGATCTATCCATCTACCTCTCTGTCCAAATGTCTTTTTCTATCCATCTTTTTCTCTCTCTTTTTCTATCTATATCTCATCCATCTAGCTATCTTTGTATTTATCCATCTATCTATACCTATCTTTATTTATCTACCTATCTCTAACTAGCCATCTATCTCTCTCTCTTTCCCTCCATATATCTATTACTTTATTCCCTCTTTCATTCATTTATTCATGTCTGTATGTATTTGTCATAATTGGATCTATTATTTCATACCTGGAGAGAGCTCTTGGTGAAGAACATCTTTTTTTTTTTTTTAAATGCAATTTATTTATTTAACATATTTGGTTTTCAGCATTGATTTTCACAACATTTTGAATTACAAATTTTCTCCCCATTTCTACCCTCCCCCCCACTCCAAGATGGCTTATAGTCTGGTTGCCCTGTTCCCCAGTCAGCCCTCCCCTCTATCACCCCCCTCCCCTCTCATCCCCTTTTCCCTTCCTTTCTTGTAGGGCAAGATGAATTTCTACGCCCCATTGCCTGTGTATCTTATTTTTTAGTTGCATACAAAAACTTTTTTTGTTTTTGAACATCTGATTTTAAAACTTTGAGTTCCAAATTCTCTTCCCTCTTCCCTTCCCACCCACCCTCCCTAAGAAGTTGAGCAATTCAACCTAGGCCACACATGTATTATTATGTATAACCCTTCCACAATACTCGTGTTGTGAAAGGCTAACTACATTTTGCTCCTTCCCAACCCATCCCGCTTTATTGAATTTTCTCCCTTGACCCTGTCCCCTTTCCAAAGTGTTTGTTTTGATTACCTCCACCCCCATCTGCCCTCCCCTCCCTCATCCCCCCCCCCCCGCCTTTTATTTTATTTTATTTTTATCTTCCTCCCTCTTCTTTCCTGTGGGGTAAGATACCCAACTGAGTATGTATGGTATTCCCCCTCAGGCCAAATCTGATGAGAGCAAGGTTCACTCATTCCCCCCTCACCTGCCCTCTCCCCTCCTCCCATAGAACTGCTTCCTCTTGCCACCTTTATGCGAGATAATCCACCCCATTCTATCTCTCCCTATCTCCCTCTCTCAGTATGTTACTCTCTCATCCCTTAATTTCATTTTATTTCTTTTAGATATCTTCCCTTCATCTTCAACTCACCCTGTGTCTGCTCTCTCTCTTTTACATATATATATATATAAACACACATATATATATACACACATACATACACATACATACATATACACATAGACATATACATACATACACATTCACTTATATATATACATAAACATATATATATACACACATACATACATACATATATATATATATACACATATATATATACATGCATATTCCCTTCAACTACCCTAATACTGAGGTCTCATGAATCATACTCATCATCTTTCCATGTAGGAATCTAAACAAAACAGTTCAACTTTAGTAAGTCCCTTGCAATTTCCGTTTCTTGATCACCTTTTCATGCTTCTCTTGATTCTTGTGTTTGAAAGTCAAATTTTCTATTCAGTTCTGGTCTTTTCACTGAGAAAGCTTGAAAGTCCTCTATTTTATTGAAACTCCATATTTTGCCTTGGAACATGATACTCAGTTTTGCTGGGTAGGTGATTCTAGGTTTTAATCCTAGCTCCATTGACCTTCTGAATATCGCATTCCAAGCCCTTCGATCTCTTAATGTAGAAGCTGCCAGATCTTGGGTTATTCTGATTGGGTTTCCACAATACTCAAATTGTTTCTTTCTGGCTGCTTGCAATATTTTCTCCTTGATCTGGGAGCTCTGGAATTTGGCAACAATATTCCTAGGAGATTTCTTTTTGGGATCTATTTGAGGAGGCGATCGATGGATTCTTTCAATTTCTATTTTGCCCTGTGGCTCTAGAATATCAGGGCAGTTCTCCTTGATAATTTCCTGAAAGATGGTATCTAGGCTCTTTTTTTGATCATGGCTTTCAGGTAGTCCAATAATTTTTAAATTATCTCTCCTGGATCTATTTTCCAGGTCAGTGGTTTTTCCAAGGAGATATTTCACATTGTCTTCCATTTTTTCATTCCTCTGGTTCTGTTTTATAATATCCTGATTTCTCATCAAGTCACTAGCTTCCACTTGCTGCAATCTAATTTTTAAGGTAGTATTTTCTTCAGTGGTCTTTTGGACCTCCTTTTCCATTTGGCTAATTCTGCCTTTCAAGGCATTCTTCTCCTCATTGGCTTTTTGGAGCTCTTTTGCCATTTGAATTAGTCTGTTTTTTAAGGTGTTGTTTTCTTCAGTGTATTTTTCAGTATTTTTTGGGGTCTCCTTTAGCAAGTCATTGACTTGTTTTTCATGGTTTTCTTGCATCCTTCTCATTTCTCTTCCCAATTTTTCCTCTACTTCTGTAACTTGCTTTTCCAAATCCTTTTTGAGTTCTTCTATGGCCTGGGGCCAGTTCATGTTTTTCTTGGAGGCTTTTGTTGTAGGCTCTATGACTTTGTTGTCTTCTTTAGGCTGTATGTTTTGGTCTTGTTTGTCACCAAAAAAAGAATCCAAAGTCTGAGACTGAATCTGGGCCTGTTTTCGCTGCCTGGCCATATTCCCAACCAACTAACTTGACCCTTGAGTTTTTCAGTGGGGTATGACTGCTTGTAGATTACAGAGTTCTATGTTCCATGTTTGGGGGGGAGGTGCCAGCTCTGTCAGACCCGCACTACTCCTTCCCCAAGAACCCCCAGTCCAGGCTGGGCTTAGATCTTCAGCAGGCTGTTGCACTCCTGCTCTGATCTGCCACTTAATTCCTCCCACCAGGTGGGCCTGGAGCCGGAAGTAACAACAGCTGTAGCTGCCCCACCTCCGCTGCCCCCGGGGCTGGAAGCGGAACCAGGAACTCCTTCTACTCCCGCAGCTTTTCCCACTAACCTTCTCCGCAGTCTTTGGTGTTTGTGGGTCGAGGGGTCTGGTAACTGCCGCAGCTCACATATTCAGGGCGCTAGGGCCCCCTGCGCCCGGCTTTTGGTCTGGATCCTCCACGCCCCTCAGGCTGGGCTCTGCTCCACTCCGTTCCCAGCTCCCAGCTCCGTGTGGAATAGACCTCACCCAGAGACCATCCAGGCTGTCCTGGGCTGGAGCCCTGCTTCCCTCTGCTGTTCTGTGGGTTCTGCCGTTCTAGAATTGGTTCAGAGCCATTTTTATAGGTTTTTGGAGGGACTCGGGTACGGAGCTCACTCTAGTCCGTGCTTACCAGCAGCCATCTTGGCTCCGCCCACCCAGAACATCTTTTTCTAACACAAATCAGCACTTTCCCTATAACTTATAGTGCTAGAGTTGCCTGGTTGCCCTCAGAGGTTAAGACCAGGGTTACAAGATCAGCATGTGCCAGGGGCAGGACTTGAACCCAGGTCATCCTGAATCTTAGGTCAACTTTCTATCCACAGTGATTTATAGTATTAGTTGATTATGACCTTCGAAGACTATTGGAATATTGGTACTGAGTGGATGGAGCATAGAACTGTTAAGATACAACTTTGTTAATGGAATTTTCCCATCTATTGGGTTGTAAGCTGTCTTTTTCTAGATCCACCCATGGATTCTACTCTACAGACCTAAAGATATCTAATTCTAATATGTACTCTATAGTAGATATTATCTACTATATCTAATTCTAATATCTACTCTATAGACCTAAAGATATCTAATTCCTCTTCCACATGACATTAAAATACCTAAAAATGGCCATTCCATTTCTCTTGTTTTCTCTTTTCTGGTCTAAAATACCCCCCCTTTCCTTAAACCAGACTCATATAGCCTGGTCTCCATTCCCTTCATCATCCGGATCACTCTCTTTTGGAGCTCAATAACATCCTCCCTAAAATATGGTACCCGGAATGGAATACTGATCTCCAGATGGAGTCTGAGCAGCATAGGGGACACAGTTCTCCACAAGAAAGAAACTTAGCATTTTAAAGGAGAGGGAGGGTGGTTCACCAGTGGTTGGGATTTAGCTCCTTTGAAAAATTCCTGCCAAAATTCTGCCAATGGTCACGTCCAAACTGCTGAATGGTCTGAGATTTCTATGGCACTATCCCAATCCTCCCCCTTCCTGGGTGGTTAGGAACTAGCAATAGGAGAGGCCCCAAACCAAGTGTCCAGACTCTTTTCATATTGCCATGAGTGTGAGAAGGGAAAGGAAGGAGTTGAAGATGATGGCATCTGGTCTCATGCATCACTACTGCAATAGGAGGGAAATTATAGCTCACATCTTTACTCAGCTTTTTTATATGTGCTTTTTCCAATATTCTTCTACTTTATGAGGATGGGGATACTGAGGCAGCTAGGTGGCCCGGTGGATGGAGCACCAAGCTTGGAGTCAGGAAGACCTGAGTTCAAATCTGGCTTCAGACACCTACTAGATGTGTGACTTTGGGCAAGTCACTTAACCCTGTTTGCCTTAGTTTCCTCATCTGCAAAACAAGCTGGAAAGGGAAATGGCAAAGCACTCCATTGTATCTTTGGCAAGAAAACCCCAAATGGGGTCACAAAGAGTTGGACACAACTGAAAACAGCTGAACAACGACAATTGAGGCTTAGAGACCTGCCCAAAGTCAAATAAATGAATAAATCAATAGCCATTTATTAAATACCTACCAAGTACCAGGCAATGTGCTAAGTGCTGGAGATGTAAATATGAAAAAAGAAAGCTATTCTCTGCCCTTAAGGAGCTTACAATGAAATGGAGGAAAGCAAAACACAAAAGGAAGCTGAAAGTAGGGGGGTGGATGCTCAATGCACAACTAATAAGTGTTAGAACTAGATTTCAAACCCAGGTCTCTTGACATAAGCCAGTGGGCTCATTCTACTCTTCCGCCCTTTAAGGAAATGCAAAGGAAATGATACATCAGTTGAACAAGCATTTATTAAGAGCCTACAGTTTACAAAACACTGTTCTAAACATTGGTGATTTTATTTTAGTTTATTTTTTGTCTGGACCTGAGATTTCATTGGTATAAGAAGAGATTCATGAGCAAGCTCTCTCTACCAATGGAGGAAGTAAATAAGTAAGGAAACAAACATTTATTAAGCATTTATTATGTGCTAGGCACTGTGCTAAGCATTTACAAATATGTTCTCATAGGAGGCTCACAACAACCTTGTGAAGTAGGTGCTGTTATCATCTCTATTTTAAAGTCAAGGAAACTGAGGCAGATAGAGGTTAAGTCCTTGCCTACAGCCACACAGCCAGGATGTGTCTGAGGTGGTTGAACCCGGATATTCCTGACTCTAAGCCTTGCTCAGTATCCACAATGTGGCTCTCTGCCCCTTAAAGGTAGTGGATATCCTTCCCTTTGTCTTCCTGGATGGTCACTGCGGGGCTACTCATGCTGCCTGCTCCTCACCTCCTCTGCCTCAGCCTGCCTTTTCAGGACAAGCTCATTCCTGCAGGCTTTTCCTTTTCCCCACTAAAGCCTCCCTATCCCACGTTCCATCATCCCTCCAGTGCCCTGCCAGATGCCTAGAGCTAATATGTTTGAATAATAGAGAGCTTGTTTCCTTCAAGAGGCATGTCCCTTCCTGCTCTCTAGGTGAGGACTTTCTTGAGCCTGCCAGCTGTTGGGTCTTCTGTCCATAAATTTACCCGGGATTCATTTGTCATGTATTTTTTCTACTTGTCTCATGTTGCTTATTGGGAACCTTCAACCTACATCCCCATCTCCTCCTAGCTCCCTTTTATGTACTGTCTTCCCCGTTAGAAGGTAAATGTCTTGAGGACAAAAAGTGTCTTTCTTTCTACTTATATCCCCTATGTTTTAGAATTAAAATATTTAGTATACAATAAGAGCTTAATAAGTGCTTATTGACTTGATTTGGCTTATATATGCTTATTTATGAACTCATTGTCTTCTCTGATAGAATGTAAGGTCCTTGAGACAAGAGGTATTTTTCTTTCTGCTTGTATCTCCTGTGTTTTAGAATTGAAATATTTGGTATACAGTAAAAGCTTAATAAGTGCTTATTGACTTAATTTGACTTATATACACTTGTTTATGAACTCATTGTCTTCTCAGTTAGAACATAAGGTCCTCGAGGGCAGGGGCTGTTCCATTTTGGTATCCCTAGAGTCTACCATAGTGCCTGTCACACAGTAGTCACTTAGTCAAGGCTTGATTGATGTAGCATGGTAGAAAGAAGACCGGTCTGGTGTAAAGAACTGGGTATAGAACACCATGGTGGGTGCTGAGTAGAATGGTAGTAATTCATGTTTCCATAGTTCTGTAAGATTTGCAGAGCACTTTCCTCGCTCTGGCCCTCTTGGCTAGGTTGTCTGGGTATCGTAATTCCCATCTTATAGATCGTGAGGGCAGGTGACTTACCCATCATCAATCACACTGCTGAGAAGTATCCGAGGCAGAATTGTAGCTCTCAACCTGGGAGGGCCCTCGGAGGCTGCACTCACAACCCTCTCATTTTACACTTAAAGAAACAGGCTTATGGAGGGGAAATGACTTGCCCAAGGTCATCCAGTAGAAGTGCTGGGATTTATACCCGGCTTTTTGACTCCAGAGTTAGTTTTCTTTCCACCCTACTGCACTGCCCTCCTGACTTCCTCCCCCTACCCCCCACCCCGGTCCCCTGGCTGCAAGGCCAGAGCGCTTCTCCTTACTTCCAGGGCGATGTTTCAGGAATCACAGAAGCCTGAAGTCAGAAGGGACCTCGATGGCCATCTGGTCCAATTTGTATGGGTGTCAGAATGGGCTCTGCCATTTTACTACCTGTATGAACTGGGGTGAATCCTTTACTTCTCTTGGGCTCATTTTCCAGGGTCTATCCTTTCCTTTGGCAGAAGCGCTGTGGCCAAGTTGGAAAAAAAGAAAGTGGGATTCGAACCCAGTACCTCTAGCCACAGAAGCCAGGGGTCTTTCCCCCATCCCATTCCAGGCTCCTCCACTGGCTGCATCCTCTCCAGTTACACTGGAAGTGGGTTAGTAGCGGACGAGCCTGTTCCAGCTGATCACAGCCATGGGCACGGATGTTTTATTCATCCTACATCATGTTTGATTTGTTGTGTGTGTGTATTTTTTCTCCTCTCCTGACTATTTGGGAAAATCTCCTCCGATTGAAGGGAAAAAAATCTATCTGCCTATTGACTTTTGCCCTGCACACTGTTACTTGTCCAATATTGATTTTGCTTTAATCCCTTTGCCCTTGAGATTCTCCTGGCCCTTCCCTGGCCATCGGAGGACAACGCCAGGCCACACAGGTTCCTGGCAATGGCGTTATCTGCACTGCCAGGCCCATGCCATTGTCTAAGGCAGGGGTGATGAAGGTACTTTGGGCTGACGGGCACATAAGTAGAAAGCAACTTAATTTACTGTTGGAAGGTTTTTTTTAAAGAGAGAGAAATATAAACCATTCCACTTGACTGCTTTTTAAATTAAGGACAGGGAACATAAAATTCCATTCAATAAATAAAAAAATACAGATATACTTGAGGTTTATATTATTGTAAGTCAAGGGAGAGAACAGAAGGAGGAGGGAGGAATGAAAGGGAGGAATAGACAGGGAAAGAGAGGCAGGTAGAAAGGAGGAGAGATGTCCTTCTGTGAGGTAGCATCCCTCACCATGGCCTTTTGGGATGCTTCCAAGGAGTCATGATTTCATGGACATGGCCCATCCTCCAAGAGCACAGGTTGTAGCCATACATGCCTGCCCATTCTGGGGGATTCTTATTCATCTACCAATCCTCCATAGGGGTCTTTCCTGACACACTAGGGGCTTTCCCTAGGACTTTAATACTCCATGGATATTGAAGCAAGGTAGTAGGACCTGGTGGATTGAGGGCCAATCTCAGAGTTGGGAAGACCTGGGTTCACGTCCTGCTTTGTGATTCTGTGTAATCCTCATCACGCTTAAGGCAACTCTCAAAGATGACAAATTTCAGGACAATTACTGATCTGCATTGATAGAGGGTTGCTTTCTAATAGGGACATCCCTGTATTGATGAAATATTTGGTGAAAAATATATCTGAGGAAAAATATATTTAAAGAAATCACAGGTTCACATGAAATGAAAAAAGGAAAAATATAAAAGAACCCATGGACTCTTGGCCTGTTCATTGGTGACACTTTTTCTTTGTTCTGCCCCTTCAGAGCTTGGCCCCTTCCTACCTTTTCAAGCTTCCTATGCCTTACACCCTATTCCCTATCCAGATGCTCTGCCATCCAGTGACACTGGCCTCCTGACTATTCCCAATCAATGCAAGACACTCATCTCCTGACTCCAGACATTTTCAGTGACTACCTCCATCCTCACCTCTGCCTCCTGGCTTCCTTCACATCTCAACTAAAGTCCAACCTTCCATAGGAAGCCTTTCTTTATCCACCTTAATGCTGGTGGCTTTCTTCTGTTGATTATTGCCTATTGTGTACATATGTGTACATATGCATGTGCATCTATGTATATTTACATATGTACACATCTATGTATCTTGTTTGTACATAAGGGTTTGCATATTGTCTCCACCATTAGATTGTGAGCTCCTTTAGAATAAGGACTCCCCACCCCCTTCCTTTATATCTCTAGCTCTTGGCATAAGGCCTGGCACATAGTAGGCACTCCATAAATACTTGTTGACTGCCCACCTGCCAGTCTTCTTCTTTCCCAGCCATTCTCAATTCTATCTTTTGTTCCACTTCTTTTTTGCACTATCCACCTCTCCATTGCCCTCTGGGCCACCAGCAATTGGGGTCCCCTGAGAGCGTAGTGTTCATGATTTGTAGCCATGACGCATCAAGGGGAGGGTATTTAGATCCTCTGCAAAGCTCATCTACGAAGATGGGCTTGTGTTTCAAGGAGTCACTCAAGATAATTGACAGTGCCATGCAATTTTCAAAATGGGATCCAGCCCTGTCCCCTCCTCCTCTATGATTTTGGGTTCCAGCCCATTGTCTGTCTGCATCTTTCTTCTAAGACCAATGCACTGATGGACACTAGCTCTTCGGGTCTCCCATCTGGATACATGCAGAAGCTGGACAAGAGCAGTTCTTCATCTACTTGCTTCTTCTTGTGTGGATTACTCCAAGGCCAGTCCCTTTTGACTGGTTGTGGATATCATGAAGGAGGCTTGACAGTTCTCTTGGGTTTGAGGCAATCAGCACAATGCCTCTTGCAAATGGAAGGCATTAGGAAGACTTCCCCATCCCTGGGGAGGCCTTCCTCTGTTTAGACATTTCCCAGAATGACACTGAGGGCTATTGACACAGAAGACAAATAATCATGATTGTGCCTTTATGACTGGTCACGACTCTGGTTCAGACCCTCTTTGTCCCTCACCTGGACCATTGTAGTCGACTCCTAGTTGGTCTTCACATCTCTCAAGTCTCCTCTGACCCACCCTCCACTTGGCTGCCAAAGAGATTTTCCTGAAGCACAGGTCTGTGTTGCCCTCTGCCCAATGAACTCTACCGGCTCCCTCCTGGTATCACCTAGATGCTTCTCTATTCTTCACTTACCTATCTTTCCATCTTCATTGTGTGCTGCTCCCCTTGACCCAAACTGACATTCCTGTTCCTTCATTTCTCATCCTCACATCTGGCACTGGCTATTCCCTATGATTATAATCAACTCACACCTCCCCCCTGCCCCATCCACCTCTTAGAATCTCTTATGTCCCTCAAAGCTCTGCTCCAGCAACACTTTAGGCAGCTAGTCTGTCAACAAGCATTTATTAAGTGCTTACTATGTGCCAGAGACTGTGACAAGCACTGGGAGTACAAATAGAAGCAGAAAGACAATCCTTGCCCTCAAGGAGCTTACATTGTATGTGTGTGTGTGTGTGTGTGTGTGTGTGTGTGTGTGTTTGCTATCTTATTTATTTTCAATAGTTTTTAATTTTTTCCTCCAAATACATATCAAGAATTTTTTTATTTTTACGCCAATTTTTTCTCCCTCCTTCCTTCCCCTCCCCTCTTCTGAAAATGGTAGGCACTTTGACATAGTTTATATGTGTGCTATCATGTAAAACATATTTCCATATTCGTCAGTTGCGGAAGAAGAAATAGAACAAAAGGAAGTAAAACCATGAGAAAGAATAAAATAAGTGAAAAAATATGCTGCTTTGATCTGCATCTGAGTCCATCAGTTCTTTACCTGGATGTGGATGGCATTTTCTTTTGTGAGTCTTTTGTACTTGTCTTGGATCGTTGTGTTGCTGAGAAGAGCTGAGTCATTCATAGTTGGTCATCACAGTGTTGCTGGTACTGTATACAATGTTTTCCTGGTTCTTCTTGTTTCACTTTGTATCAGTTTGTACAAGTCTTTCCATATTTTTCTGCAATTTGCCTGTTCATATTTTCTTATTGCCTAATAGTATTCCATTACATCCATATACCACAGTTTGTTCAATCATTCCCCATTGATGGACATCCCCTCAGTTTCCAATATTTTGCCACCGTAAAAAAGGTTGCTATAAATATTTTTGCACATGTGCATCCTTCTCCCTTTTTTAATGATCTCTTTGGGATACGGACCCAGAAATGGTATTGCTGAGTCAGAGGGTATGCACAGTTTGGTTGCTCTTTAGGCATACTTCCTAATTATCCAAGGAGCTTACATTCTAGGAAGACAATGCATACAAGGGGAGTGGAAAAGGAGGAAGGGACAGAACAAAGGTACCTCATTCTAGGGCACAGAAGAGAAAGTCTTGTGGAGAGGAGTCGGTGGCTCATCCTGGAGAGGAATGAAGACATCTTTGGCCTAGATGTCTTCCTTAAATTGGAGATTCTGGAGGGAAGCAGCCAATCAGAAGGCGAGGCCTCAGAGGCAGGGAGTACTTCTGCTGTGAGAAGTAATTCAGGGGTGGAGCAAGCTTCCAGGGTGAAGAGGTTTTTTGTGACATGGTAGAGGAAGTCCATGTGGGTGTGTTGATAGTACAGCCTGATGACACTAGATAGACAGAGTCCTGGACTCGGAGACAGGAAGATCTGAATTCTAATTCTGCCTTTGGACCCTTCCTCTCTGTGTGACCCTGGATACTTTACCTCTGTTTGTCTCAGTTTCTTCATCTATGAAAAGAAGAAGCTACAATTGATGGCTTCCAAAATCCTTTTCGGCTCTAGATCAATGATACCATTACTCTGCATGAAGCTGTAATGTTAATGAGATGTGAAGATCTTCCCCACCCATTAGTAGGCCTCACATGGAGCCCATTAAGGGAAGCTTGCTTAGGGGAGGCTTGCTTGTAGGAAGGCTTTCATACCTTTTGGTGCTAAGTTAATTAGGCACTGAATCATGACGGTTGTGATGCCTTCTGGCTCTGAGAAGTGTATATATACTCTGGGTTGGTATTTTGCTTTGGTAGGGTTCGCTTATAAGAAGGACCTTGTGATTTATGTACAGAGCTCCCTGACTGCTTAGAGGTAAAGGCTCTCTTGATCCAGTGGAGTATGTAAAGTGTATAGCAATATACTTTGGTTCAGGCAGTTAAGAGCCCTGTCTGTTGGTCTTTGTACTAATTTCTCTGCTTATATTTTCTCTGACATTCAGGGTGCTGACCAGCAAATGTAATTAAATGTAGGACTGTTAACCCCTTTTTTAGCAGTCTTTCCTAGTAAAGCAGATGAAAGAACCTGTGCTAGCAGCCATCCTGGGTATGCTAGGGTGCTTGCTGCTATAGATGCCTTTACTGATTTCTTTCAGCCACATGTTACCTCCCCTCCCCCAAATGCTGTTCATTTGTTGTTTGCTGTTCAGTTGTTTCAGTCATGTCTGACTCTTCGTGACCCCATTTAGGGTTTATAATTTCCTTCTCCAGCTAATTTTACAGATGAGGAAACTGAGGCAAACAGGGTGAAGTGACTTGCTCAGGGTCACACAGGTAGTATCTGAGGCCAGATTTGAATTCAGGTTCTCCTGACTCCAGGACGGGTGCTGTGTCTACTGTACCACCCAGCTGTCCATATTTTATATAGTCTCAGGTAACTTAGTGCTATCCCTGGTTCACTGGCCTGCCTGAAGGACAGACTGTGAGATCCTTGTGAGCAGGAACTATGTTTTACCTTTCTTTGTATCCTCAGCGATTAGCACAGTGCCTGGCACACAGTAGGTGCTTCATAAACATTGATTGATTGATCTTTTGTAGACTGTGTGCTTCTTCAGGGGCAGGCATGGTCTTTTGCCTTTCTTTATATCCTCAGTGATTAGCACAGTGCCTGGCACATAGTAGATGCTTAATAAATGCTCATCGACTGACTGATTGGAGTTGTGAATTGCCTTGGTCACATCTGTTCCCCCCACAGAAGCCTCACTCCCATTGTACTTAAGGTTCTTGCCCATTCTTTTCTCCACAGACCTTGTATTTGTCAGACAACACACTCCAGATTTTCTTTTTGGAAATGCTTTGTACCAAATGATACAGTTATGCCATTTAAATAAATGCCTTTTCTGGAGAACAAAGTGAGTCCATTTGCTGATTATTAAGATGAAATTGGCAGGTGGGGGCTTGTACGCTACAGCTGAGGAGGATAGATGGGAAAGAAAGGAAAAAAAAACAAACATTTATAGACCAACTACATGCACCAGGCACTGTGCTAAGTGTTTTATATATCACCTCCTTTGATCTCTTGGGATAGTCACTGGAAGTGTTGCTCCTAATGCCCTGAGAATAGTGTGAGCTACCCCTCTAGGTATCTCTAAACCCTTTTGGGTCTCTCTCAGGACCCAAACTATCAGTGCCAATACAAGTTGGGGAGTGTTCCCAGAGAGAGGTGCTACACTTCCGTGTGCGTATTGTTTCCTCCAATAGAATGAAACTCTGTGACAGCAGGGATTGTTTTGCTTTTTGTCTTTTGGTCTCTGGCCTACCACAATGTTTGGCACGTAAGAGACACTCGATTTATATCCTGGTGAACTGACTGATCACTTAATCATCTGGAGACTTTCCCTTTAGTCTGGATAAAGTGAAGGCAGATGCTACTTTCGGCCCCCAGACTTGAGGCTCCCTAGCCTTGACTTCGAGGAAGGAGCTGAGATAATATTTCAGAAAGAATGTAAATAGGGCCCAAGAAAATGAGGGCCTTTTGGCACTCTCCTTGGCCCGGCCTCCAAACCGCTGCAAACCAAAGTATTCCTTCCTGGCTTTTGGCTGAGAAATCACATCTCTGGAGCAGCTGAGTCCCAAGCACCCATCTGTGCGTCAATGGCCAAGATGACTTCTTGTTTTCTCCGATAGAATACTTTATTGATTTTTTTTAAAAGTCATTATTTATTCATTTTTAGCATTCTTTTCTTTTTAAATTCTGAGTTCCAGATTCTCTCCTTTCCACTTCACCCCCACCCACCGAGAAGGCAAACGATAACGATATTAATTATACGTGTGAAATCATGCAAAACATATTTCCATATTAGCCACATTGCAAAACACAGCAAAAAAAATAAAGAAAGCGAGAAAGTCATAGTTCAACCCTCAGAGTTGATCAGTTCTCTCCCTGGAGGTGGATAGCATTTTTTCCTCACGGGTCCTTCAGAATTGTCTTGGATCATGGTCTTGATCAGAGTAGCTAAGTCTTTCATAGTTGATCATCGTTACAACATTGCTGTTACTGTGCACAACGATCTTCTGGTTCTTCTCACTTCACTTTGCACGTTCGTGTAGGTTTTGCCATGTTTTTCTTTTTTTAACATTTATTTTTTAATTTTTGGAGGGGGGAAGGCAGGGCAATTGGGGTTAAGTGACTTGCCCAAGGTCACACAGATAGTAAATGTGTCAAGTGTGTGAGGTCAGATTTGAACTCAGGTCTTCCTGATTTCAGCGCCAGTGCTCCACTCACTTTGCCATGTTTTTCTGAAGCCCTGCCCCCATCATTCCTTATAGCACAATAGTACTCCATCACAATCACATACCACAATTTCTTCAGCCATTCCCCAATGGATGAGCATCCCCACAATTTCCAATTCTTTGCCACCACAAAAAGAACTGCTATAAATATTTTTGTACATGTGGGTCCTTTACCCCTTTCCTCTGATTTCTTTGGGATACAGCCATGGAAGTGGTATTGCTGGGTCAAAGGGTTTGCACAGTTTTATAGCCCTTTGGGCATAGTTCCAGATTGTTTTTCAGAATGGCTGAACCAGTCCACTGGACTAAATATTTTTTTAAAAAGTCATGGGAATGATTGTTTGATCACAGGAGATGAAGCTGGCTTGCAACTTTCAACACCTCCAATACTTACTGTCTAATCAATGTGGTCTCAGGGCAGAGATTTATCTAGGGCAGAACAGCTAGAATATTGCCTCAAGGTGCTGAATTCAGGGGGTGCTGACAGCTCTTGTGGAAACAGCGGCCTTAACTTCTGGGTTAGGAATAGGGATT
The DNA here is from genome assembly GCF_011100635.1 of Trichosurus vulpecula. Taxonomy (NCBI): domain Eukaryota; kingdom Metazoa; phylum Chordata; class Mammalia; order Diprotodontia; family Phalangeridae; genus Trichosurus; species Trichosurus vulpecula. The sequence goes on along the minus strand of NC_050574.1, from coordinate 65,304,970 downwards.
GGACCTGTGGGTTCACTGATTACAGGGAGCCCCGGGATCAGGAAAGCTCCCTCTACCAATGCAAGCCGGCTCCTTCTGGACAATTTATAGTCTTAGAATTGCCTAGACTTAGAGCCTAGACCTTTGTTGCTGTTTAGTCATTTTGCTATTGTGTGTGACTCTTCTTGGCAAAGACAATGGAGTGGTTTGCCATTTCCTTCGCCAGCTTATTTTACATATGAGGAAACTGAGGCAAACAGGGTGAAATGACTTGCCCAGGGTCACATAGCTTGTCTGAGGCCAGATTTGAACTCACAAAGAGGAGTCTTTCTGACTCCAGGCCTGGCCCTTTATCCACTGCACAGCCTAGCTGCCCCTGAGAGCCTAGAGCACTGAGAGTCTAAAGTGATTTTCCTTATGTCACACATCCACTGTCTATCAAAGGCAGGACTTCAACCTGGTGCGTCTTGGTTGTAAGGATGGTTCTCTATCTACAAAGCCACACCTCCTCTCAACATCTAATTAGCAAGAATAATTAAACTAGGAAGTCACCAGATGTCCAGAGTAAACCCCTGCCCCACCCCTCCATTACTCATTTTTTTTCTGCTTGCTGGAAGACCCTCAAGTTAGCACCCTGAGTCCTGTGATTCCTTCCCCCCCCACCCGGGTAATGGGGTATCTCTTTCCATATTCCCCACTGTCATCTTGTTGGGCCATGCACCAGGTGCAAATATTCCTAGTCATAATTGCCTCAGAGTATATAAGGCTCCTTAGCTCAAGTAAGTACAAATTGGTAGCTAGGCAGTGCCATAGTGCATAGAGGGTGGGGCCTGAGTTCAGATTCAGCCTCAGATATTTATCGTGTGACCCTGGTCAAGTCACTTCACCCTGTTTGCCTCAGTTTCTCGTCTGTAAAATGAGCTGGAGAAGGAGATGACAAACCACTCCAGTATCTTTGCCAAGAAAACCCCAAATGGGATCAGGAAGAGTCGGACACGACTGAAACAATTGAATTTAGAAAGCTCAGTCTGATGCCTCCAATACCTTACAGAAATAAAGAAAAAATATATAATGTACTCTAAACCAAAAGTTTTGAGATATTATTTTTTTTATCCAGTGCCTGTATTAGTTCCTCAGACAATTTTCGCTGGTGTTATGGATAACGGAGAACCAAGTGTTCTGAAGATGAGAACAATTGCTTCGTCGGTTTCTCTTTATTCTCCACTTTTCTTTGGGTAGCTAACAGTCATAATTACATCTCAATATTCCAAGTCTCAGCGATTTTGTCTGGATGGGTACGCCCACCACAAGCAGAGATTACAAAAGCCTCTCTGTGACTGATGAGACTGCTTTGCAAACCCAAACAACTCAACCCTCAGTGGCCAGCCTTGGGCCAGTGAGGTAAGAGGAGTGGAGCTGTCCAAAGGTGGCCCGGGCTGCCTCGGGAGGTGCTGGCTTGGTTCCTTCTCCCTACAGTCCTCAGGCAGAAACTGGATGTCTACTTGTTGGGGGCTGTGGCGCCCTGAGAGGAGCCCAAGCTTTGGAGTCAGAAGACCTGGGTTCAAATCTTGGTTATTGCTTACTACTTGTATGACCCTAAGCATGTCCTTTTCCCTCTCTAAGACTCAGGTTCCCCATCAGTAAAATAGTACACAGACTAGATGGTCTTTAAGTTTTTTTTTTGTAATTCTAAAGGTAGCTAGGAGGCATAGTGGATAGTGTGTTGGACTTAGAGACGGGATAAACTTGAGTTCAAATTCTACCTTAGACATTTACTAGCTGTGTGACCCTGGGCAAGTCACTTAACTGCTCTCAATCCAATTTTCCTCATCTGGAAAAGCGGGAGGGTAATAATACCACCTACTGTACAGGGTGATTGTTATGATCAAATGAGGTAACATGTAAAGTGCTATACCCTGGAAGTCCAAATCTAGTCTCAGACACTTATAAGCTGTGCGACCCTGGGCAAGTCACTTAACCTCTGTTTGCCTCAGTTTCCTCGTCTGTAAAATGGGGATAATAATATTGCCAATCCTCCAAGGGTGGTTGTGAGGATCAAAGTGGGATATTTGTATAGCATTTAACATAGTGCCTGGCATAGAATAAGAGCTACATAAATGTTAGCTATTATTATTATTGTTATAAAATAAGACCATTATTTTGTAAAAAATTGTTTTTTTTCTAGTCATTTTGGTTGTATCTAACTCTTCATGACCCCATTTGGGGTTTTCTTGGCAAAAATACTGGATTGGTTTTGCCTTTTCCTTCTTCAGCTCATTTTACAGATGGAGGAACTGAGGCAAACTGAGTTAAGTGACCTGCCCAGAGTCTACTTTGAATCTGCTGCTCTGCCAAGGTGCTCCCGCAGACTAGCCTTGGTATCGCCCCTCCTCTCCCTCCCTTTCCTGCTTTCTTTTGTGTGCTGTCTCCCTCCCATTAGATGGTAAGCTCCTTGAGGATGGGGGCTGTCTTTTTATTAATTGTATCTACGGCACTTAGCACAATGCTTGGCACCTATAAGGGGCTTTAATAAATGTTGATCGAGTAGGATTGGATGATTTGTAGGGTCCCTTTCTGTTCTAAATATAAGGTATTCCTGTCCAGCTTGGGGTTGGATTGGATGACCTCCTCAGGGCTCATCTAACTCCAAGATTCTCTGTGCTGAGCCTTTCCCAACTGAAGCTGGTCTTCGAAGGACAGAACTGTGACTGAGCAGGGCCTACTGACCTTTGTGCTTGTTGGCATAACCTTTGAGAGCCCAGGGTGGCCACTATCTGAGGGGGTATCATAGGAAGACTTTGGCTGGGTGTGAAAGACAAAGGTGGAACATTAGCAAGCCACGTCCCCCTTCAGCAGGAGGCAGGTGCCCAACAGCCTCAGAATGCGTTACCTGTCAGTCTTTCCCTATTTGTACTTGCCAGTGTTCTGTTCATGTTGATCCTCATCCAGAATGTCCACTCAACCATGTGATAACAATTGCAACCTGTGGCCGGGTTTGAGCTCATCGTACCTGTTTTTGTTCTAGGTGAGCCTGCCAAAAATGTTTCCTTCTGCTACTGGATGTGGTTGATTTTTGCTTTGGCTAAACATCTGTGCCTTTACCTGAGACCCCTCTCTATTTCCAAGTTCTCTCTGCCATCAGCCCAGGAGAGGCAGGAAGGACAAGGGCCTGCATGGACACCTAAAAAGCCAGGGATTATGGGCTGTCCTCTAGGAATCAGCCTAGCTTAGATGAGAGAGGCTTAGTGTACACATTCTTGGGGTTGGATGGGTCCTGCAGAGATCATCTTGGCCCTGCCAAGAAATTGGCCACTCTTTAGGGGAGGGATGGTGAGGGAATGAGGATCAAGCCAGGACCAAAGATGGACAGAGATGCAGAGGGAGTATCCGGCTTCCAGACTGCCTGCAGTCCTTAATGAAAGCTCTGAATGCTGTGTGTCTCCCCAGGTCGTGTGCAGGTTGGAGAAATGGTTCTCAAGTATTGCTAAAAGTATTTCAATCAGCCACTTAGGTCCTGGCTCACACAATAGATGGGCAGGCAGCAAGAGGCAGTTAAATGGAGCAATTCCTTTCATTATTTGCCTCTCCTCCATCCTGCCCAGCTTCAGGATGAGAGACCAGGATCGACCATTATTTTCTATTTTTCATCCACAAGTAGATGAGCTTCTGAAAACTGAATCCCTCCTCCCCTTCCCTCCCTGCAAATGCAGTCTGGCACCTTCAGCTCAACCAAGACCTGGGATGGAGGGAGGGGGGCGTGTGGCGTCCCAGGCATCAATCAATACCAGGATGCCCAGCTTCAGAGCTCTTAAGTGATGGTTGATATGTTTGGCTTATTCCTGTCAGATCTCCAGGCTGAGAGATCAAAACAACAGCCTGTTGGGGCTGAATAATTTTTTCTGATCTCTCTGCCCAGCAACAAGGAGAATTGGGGACAGAGCTGGGCCTCTGGATCACAGTATCCCCATACTGAGACCTGGAAGAGAGACCCTTGGGGCTCATCTAACACAAATCACTCATTTTACAGATAAAGAAACTGAGTCCCAGGGAGGAGGTTCATAGATTTAGAGTTGGGAAGGCTCCCTGATTTTGAGCTGGAATGTTAGAGGTTATTGAGTCTGACCCCTCCCCCACTTCCATTCCTCCTTCCCCCCACTTTACCGATGAGGAAGGCGAGTCTCTAAAGAGGTTTGGTGACTGACTTGCCCAGTGTCATATCTGAGAGGTTTCCTAATCCAACTCCTTCATTTTACAGACACAGCAACTGAGTCCTAGGGAAGCTATAACTTGCCCACAGTCCCATAGGTAGTAGGGTTCTCTGAGCCCAAAATTTAGTGTTTCTATTGCATGATGCTGTCTCATTCTATCTATATACTTTGACATAGAAAGGGGTATGTAATTTGGGGGACACCAGGAAAGCCTTAGTACCTCCAAAATCTTCCTCCATGATCAGTTTCAGAGGCCACACTTCCCCCTCTACTTCCTTTGCCTCATGGTTGGGAAGACTTGAGTTCAAATTCCACATCAACCTTAGGCAAGTCTCTTAACCTCTTGGCCTCAGTTTCCTCATCTGTAAAATGAGGCAATTGGACTCAAGATCGTCTAAGGTCCTGCCCAGCTCAAAATTCATGACACTATGATACTTCAAATAGAGACCATTTGTCATGAGCTCCATCTTATCCCCAGCTATAGATCTCAAATTTCTGACATCTTCTAGCCATCAGGGCCTACTGTGGGCCATTTATTCTCCCCTCCCTATCGCCATAGGATTTGGTACCTACAAGCGTTTATGTACCTCAGAGAACCCCACTTCTTCAGCATTTGGCTTTTAGCTTTCTCTGGAATTTTGTGTGCCTTTTTCTGGGCCAAGGCTGTTAGTCCTATTCAAGAGGGAATGATGTGACCCAAGAGAGCCTCTCTTGTCTCTTTGTTCCCAGGAGAGCTGGGTAGAAAGGGGCCACTGTCTATGGGACAAATGGGAATTTGTCAAAGCAAATAACTCTAATATTCTCACCCTCCATCTCAGTCCTCCATACCTACTTACCACAAAGGAAAGAGATAGCTCCTTCTCAGTCTCTGACTCAGATAATGGACTGTAAGCTCTCTGAGGGCAGGGACTATCTTGGTTTTGTTTTCTTCATCTTCCCCCCTACCCCATGCATTGGCACCTAGTAGGTGTTTTTTGATCCATTAAATTAATTCAGACATGAGACCATCTCTATGGTAGTGTAGGACCCGCTGAATCCCTTCTTTCTACCTCTAGTCCCCATTCACATCTGTATGGTGAAAATCATCTACCCAATTGACTAGCATTTATTTAGGGCTTATTATGTGTTGGGGACTGTGCTAGGGCATGCAATAAAACAACAAAGCCAGTCTCTGCCCACAAGGAGCTTATACTCTGATGAAATAAATAACAGGTATAAACACAGGCGTAAACAAAATGTTTAAAAAATCAATAGAAAGTAATCTTAGAAGAGGAAGGCACTAGCAGGTGGTGGTGGTGGGAATCAGGACCGTCCTCCTGTAGAAGGTGGGATTGGGTTTTGAAGAGGCAGAGGAACTAGAGGCCAAATTGCCAACATTCACTGGATTATGGAGAAAGCAGGAGAGTTCTAGAAAAATATCTTCTGTTCCGCTGACTACATTAAAGCCTTTGACTGTGTAGATAACCACAAATTATGGCAAGTCCTCAAAGAGCTGGGAGTATCAGATCATCTTACTTTTCTCCTGAGGAAGCTGAATGAAGGCCAAGCAACAACAGTTAGAACTGAACATGGAACAACTGATTGGTTGAAGATCGGGAAAAGAGCATGACAAAGCTGTAAACCTTAAATAAGTTACCTTATTTATTTAACTTATATACAGAGTACATCATGTGAAATGCCAGGCTGGATGAATCAAAAGCCAGAATTAAGGGTGCCAAGAAAAATATAAACAATCCCGGATATGCAGAAAATACCGCTCTGTTGGCAGAAAGCAAAGAAGAATTAAGAAGACTCTTGATGAGGGTGAAAGAGGAGAGCGTAAAAGCTGGCTTGAAGCTTAACATTAAACAACAGCAACAAATCCTAAGATCTTGGCAACCGGTCCCATCACTTCCTGGCAAATAGAGGGAGAAGAAATGGAAGCTGTGTCAAATTTTATATTCGTGGGCTCAAAGATCAGTGTAGATGCTGACTAGATTCATGAAATTAAAAGACATTTGCTCTTTAGAAGGAAAGCTATGGCAAATCTGGACACAATACCAAAAGCAGAGACCTCACCTTGCTGACAAAGGTCCATGTCATCAAAGCTATGGTTTTTCCAGTAGTGATGTATGGCTGTGAAAATTGGACTATAAGGAAAGCTGAATGAGGCAGAACTGACGCTTTCAAATTGTGGTGCTGGAGAAGACTTTTGAGAGTCCCTTGGACAACAAGGAGACCCAAAAATCAATACTCAAAGAAATTAATTCAGGCTATTCACTGGAAGGCCAAATACTGAAGCTTAAGCTTTTAAATACTTTGGCCACATAATGAGAAGATGGGACTCATTGGAAAAGATGCTGATGTTGAGAAAGTTTGAAGGCAAAAGGAGAAGGGGATGGAAGAGGATGAAACAGATAGATAGTGTCATGGAAGCAACCAATATGAGCATTGTCAGACCTTGAGAGATAGTGGAGAATAGAAGGCCCTGGAATGCTATTGTCTGTGGGGTCACGAAGAGTTGGACACTAAGGAACAGCTGAACAACAACCACCACAGAAGGTGGGACTGAAGTTGAGTCTTGAAGGAAGCCTGAGATTCTAAGAGGCAGAGATGGAAAGGGGAGCATTCTAGGAATGAGGCCCAGCCAGTGCAAAGGCCTGGAGCCTGGAGATTTGGTGTGTGTGTAAGGAGCGCAGGGGACCTAGAGAGGAGTAGGATGGAAGAAGACTGGAAAGGTAGGAAGGAGCCAGATCGAGAAGGCCTTTAAATGCCAGATAGTTTAGTTTACCTCCAGAGGTAACAGGGAGTTGTTGGATGTCTTTGAATAGATGGGAATGATGAGGGTGGGGGCAGTGATGTGGTTAGGTCTACCCTGTGGGTAAAAATGATCATGAAGAGAAACTGACAGTGATGAAGAGAGATGCTAGAAAAGGGAGCCTCCAATCTGAAAGGGGTGGAGGGGGGCAGTGAGCCCCAATCTCATCTGAGTCCAGGGGTGTGAGGATGTGGATAAGACAGCCCAGGCTTTCTCAAATGCTTCCACCTTCTTCTCCCATAGCCTGGGGCTGTGTTCCTAACAGCAGCCTCTAACGCATTGGACCCTGGGTAAATCCCCAGATTATAGGGTCATAGATTTAGAGACCACAGAGTCCAACCCACTCATTTTACATTTGGGTAAACTGAGGCATGTAGCAGTTAAGTGACTTGCCCAGGGTCACACTGCTAGGTAGTGTATGAGATGGAATTTGAATGTAGATCTTCTTGACTCCCAGTCCTAACTCTGATCCAGGATTCCACACTGTCTCCTTATTAGCTGACAGTTAGGTGACACAGTCTACGGTGTGCTGGGCTTGGATTCAAGAAAACATGAGTTCAGATCTGGCCTCAGACGCTTACTAGCTGTGTGACTCTGGGCAAGTCACTTCACTGATATCTGCCTCAGTTTCTTCACCTGTAAGTGGGAATAATAACAGCACCTGGTTCCCGGGGTTGTTGTGATATTTTCTCCTCATAACGGACTCTGTGAGATAGATACCCAAAGCATCATTAATGTGGTGGTGAGAGTCCAGACCTGAGCTTTATTATTGTGGGGGTGGCTGAGTATCATTATTGTGGGCATGGGAGTTCCAGTCCTGGGTTTTATTATTGTGGGGGTGGGAATTCAGACCTCTGATTGTACTCCCTGAAGGAACTGCCTATAAAGTCCATTCACCTGGGCAGATAGCCAACTCTTCTGTACCTAATAGCCTTAGGGTGCTGCCTATGGGCACTGAGAGGACCTCCCTAGGGTATCACAGTGGATGTATTAGAAGAGGGATTTGAGCCTGGGTCTTCCTGACTCCAGATCCAGCCCTGGACATATCTCCATTTGAATGATGAGAACACAGACTTAGAATGTGAAATCACATGTTCATAATCACATAGTAAGGTCAGAGGTGGGATTTAGAATGAGCCCAGGTCATGTCTACATCCTTCTCTCCTTCCCCCTCCACCAATGTGGCATCTCTTCTAAGGCCCTGCCAGATGAGAGCTGAGTGCCAGGTGCGGGCTCAGCTAGGTGGAAGGATTTGGACTCTCCTTCTTGATCTCAAGTCCAGCATTTTCCCAACTTCCCCAGGACTCCACCCTCTCAGCCAAGCTCGGCTTCCACCTCCCAGGCCTTCAGGACAGTGGAGTTGTCTCATAACATCCTTCGAACTTCAAAACTTTGGACATTAAAGAAGGCAAAGGAATGTTATTTGAGATGTCCGATGGCAATGAGATTGCGAGGAAAATGTACTTTTCTATCTCCCTGGATCAGTTTGAATCTCTGGGAATGAAAAAGCTAAAAAAATAATGTATGTATATATATCAAGAAGAAGCCCCAGGCCTGAGCTATCCACGTGGTGTTTGCTGGCCTCAGCAAGAGATTTTTTTTTCCTTCCTCAAGATGGATGACTGAGCCGTTCATATCACATAGCAAGAGCTAGCATGGATCTGGGAACCTCTTAAACCTCCTAATGCACCGCTTTCATCATGCCCCTTCTGCCACTCACAAGTTTCTGATGGCTCCCCAGTGCCTATGGGAAATGGTCCAAATTTTTCCTCCATTTGCCTCCATTCAAGGAGCTCTGCCAACTGACCCCAACCTCCACGTGCTGTCTGATCCTCCCATCCTCACCCAAATCAGCTCCCTGCTCCAGGCAGACTCCCCGACTTCTCATAACAGCCCTTTGTTTTGTCTTGAATCTGAACCTTTGGCCCTGATCCTTTATGGCTGAGCTTGAAGGGAAGCCTTTTCTGATCCCTTCTCTCTTCCAGTATCAGGTCCATAATTATCTATTTACAGGCGGCATTCTCCTTCCCCACCCTCACCCCCATGGAGGCTGCTTCAGGGCAGAAACAGTTTTTAATTTTCTCTCTGTAACCCCATGTAACCATCAAGTGGTTTCTTAAACAGAACAGGTACTTAATAAATGCTAACTGGATTGCCTGGAATTCCTACTCCTCATGGAATAAGAAGAACACTTGATTTAAGTCAGAAGATCTGAGTTTGAATGTTAGATTTGCCATTTCCTTGTTCTGGGACTCCCGAGGTCAGTCGTATCTCTTTCTTGCCTGAGTTTGTTGTTGTTAGGTCATGTCCAACTATTCATGACAGCATTTGGGGTTTTCTTGGCAAAGGCTACTGGAGTGGTTTCCTGTTTCCTTCTCTAGCTCATTTTACAGATGAAGAAACTGAGGCAAACAAGTTAAGTGACTTGCCCAGGGTCACTTAGCTAGTAAGTGTCTGAAGCTGGATTTGAACTCAGATCTTCCTCACTCCAAGCCCAGCATTCTGTCCACTGAATCATCCAGCTGTCTCCCTTGCCTCAGTTTCCTCCTCTTTAAATGAAAGCAAGGAAGGGATTATTTATCTTTTCTTGTGTCATGGATACCTCTTTGACAGGAAGCCCTTCCCAATCCCTCTTACTCTGAGCACTTTCCTTTTCTTGATGTTCTCCAGGTTATCCAGTCTGTGTCTTGTTTGTGCAAAGCTGTTTGCATATTGTCTCCCCGGTTAGACTGTGACCTCTCTGAGGGCAGGGACGGTCTTTTGTCTTTCTTTGTTTCTCCTGTGCTTAGTGCAGTGCCTGGCACACAGTAGGTGTTTAATAAATGACTGACAGTCCAATGAAACCTATGGCCCCTTCTCAAAATAATTTCTTCAAGTAATTGAAGGAAAGCTAAATTTCAGTAAGAAAGTTAGGTGAAAGTGAACCTGTAATTTTTTTCCCATCCAAGTTCACACAGATCCCTGTAGACTCTGGGTTAAAGGCCTCCTAGTCTAGAGGATCTCCAAGGCTCCTTCCAGCTCTAACATCCCAGGCTCCCTCCTCCTGATCTCTCTGAGCTCTGTGGGGTAGTGACTGGAGCCAGAGGACCTCAGGGGTTAAGTGACTTGCCCAGGGTCACACAGCTAGTACGTGTCAAGTGTCTGAGACCAGAGTTGAACTCAGGTTCTCCAGTGCTCTATCCACCTAGCTGCCCCCAAAGGGAAGCTCTTTGAGGCCAGTGACTGTGTCTTGTTCTCTATATTCCTTTCCTCCCCCACCAATATGGCCTCCAGATCTCCTGTGGGGTCTCTCCCAAGGCCCAAGGCAGCTGAGGAGATGAGTGCTCTGTCAGCAATCTGGGAATTAAGTGAATTAGGGTTAATTACAAGTTCTCCTTTCATGAAGGAAAGCCCATTTCCTGTTGGGAGGATGAGCTGTGGGATGCCAGAGTTGTGTGTGTAATCATTGATTTGCAGCGGCTCCCCTGCCGAGTCACACTGTCTGCAAGGGGCCTGGCCCCAGATATAGTCACTGAGAAGCCTCCCTCCCACTGAGAATACTCTCCTCTGAGACTCTCCCAGCTCCTCAGGGACCCCAGCCGGGCAGCGAATCCTAGGATTCTTCTTCTGCAGGAAGTCTTCCCCGTCCACCCCAGCTGCTAGGGCTTGTGATGCCTTGGCATTCACTCCCCCTGGATTTATCTATTATTGTATGAATTTGCCATCTCCTCCATTAGAATGTGAGCTCCTTGTGAGCAGGAGCTGTTTCTCTCTCTGTCCTTGTATGCCCCTGCTCTAAGAACTGGGCCTTGGTGCATAGTAAGTGCTTAGTGAGATATTGTTTGCTGATTGATTCTGAGCTGGAAGGACCTTAGAGATTTGGTGCAATGGCCTCATTTTACACATGAAGAAACTGAGACCCGGGAGTAGAAGTCATTCACCCAAGGCCACACAAGTAGCCAGAGTCTGATCTGGCAACTAGACTCATGGCCTCCAAATACAGGACTCTCTCCCTTCCACCATGGTGAAGCCTAAGCCCTACTGTGACAGCTGATCTCTCCTCTTGTACTGAAGGATCTATAGTCACACCCTTTTTTCTGGTGGCCAGGCTTTCCAGATAGCACCAGGCACCTGGGGGGAATTATGATTCTCTTCCATTTGACATAATTCCGTATTTAGTAACTTCCTCCAGAAATCAGTCAATCATACAGTCAACTAACCTTTATTAAGCATTTCTTATATGCCAGGAACTACACTTGGTGCTGGGGATGCAAAGCCAGAAATGAAAGTCCCTTCCCTCAGGGAGCTTACATTCTATCAGGGGAGACATGTACACAAATGTGCATACACAAAAGAAATATTGGGTCATTTTTGAGAGATGAGAGCGTCTTGCTTTTCTATTAGTGTCCCTAGCACTTAGTCCTATGCTTTGCACATAGTAGGCACTTAATAAGCCTTTTTTCATTCATTCATTCTATTTGGGGAGACGACATGTATGCACATCAGCTTATGCAAAATAGATGTGTAAGCTGGCACCCTTACACGTGCAAAATAAATCCAACATAAATTGAGAGGAGGCACTAACCATTAGGGAATCAATTAAGGCCTCATGTACAAAGCAGAGCTTGAGCCGGGCTTTGAAGAAAATGAAGGAATATAATCTAGGTATGGTAGAAAGCCTGTACAAAAGTGCGGAGGTAAGACATAGGATGTCATGTGAGAGAAACAAAGGAGAAGGCAGTTTGGCTGGACCATGCTGTGGACAAAGGAGAGTCATGCATAATAAGGTTGGAAAGAGAGGCCAGACCTGAGATATGAAGAACTTTAGATGCCAAACAGGTGTTTGCATTTGGTCCCAAAGTTAATGAGGAGCCACTGGCATTTATGGAGAAAGGGAGTGAAAGCAAAGTCTTCCTCTGATGTCCCATTGTGGTATGGTGGTGACCTTGGGTTCTAGACGCCTTCAGGAGTGGGTCAGAATAATTTTTAAAGGCTAAGAGTGTATTCTCAGCAACGTCCTGAAAGTCTGTCTGTTGCCTGAGAATCAGCCTAACTAAACTGGGGGAAACTCATCCCCTCGTTGGTTATGGGGGGTGAGGTGGAGAGGGTGATGCATTTTCGTTCACAATTTACCATTTGTAAAGGAATTTAATTCTAGAATTTATTGAAGGATGACTCATAGCAGTGATAACTTTTTTCAGTCATGGTCGATTCTTAGCGACCCCATTTGGGCCGTTCTTGGTAAAGAAATTGGAGTGGTTTGCCATTTCCTTCTCCAGCTCATTTTACAGATGAAGGACTGAGGCAAACAGGGCTAAGTGACTTGCCCAGGGTCACCCAGCTAGTAAGTGTCTGAGGCCCGATTTGAACTGACTCTAGTTCCAGCACTCTATGCAGTATGGCGTCACCTAGTGGCAGCACAGGTGACTACACTATGCTCTCTATTTTGTCCCACTATACCACTTCTAAGCCTCTGTCGGGGTGTGCTGGTATTCATTATCCAGGCTTTCTCCTTATCTATTGAATCTCAGAATTTCAGAGTTGGAAGGGTCCCCAGTGGGCAAGTAATTCATCCTGTAACTAAAAAATTGAATTCCTACTAAAACCCAACTGATAAGTGGCTCTCCAGACTTTTCCTAATGATTCCAATGCAGGGAAATACATGGCTTCTCATTCCAGTTTTGGAGGGGCCCCATTGTTAGGAAATCTTCCGTTATGTTCAAAGCATAAACTTGGCCCTTTGAAATTCCCACCCCCTTGCCCTTCTGTATTGGGAATCAAGATGGGCACTTATTCAACCAGGTGCCCTTGAAGAGTTTGGCTTTTGTTTCCTTGATTAAATTAGGAGTCCTTGATGACCTCCTTGCCTCAAGGGAAAGCCTAGTTTACATGGGTTTGAGTGACATGTTTGTGACATCAGAGGCTTTTAAACCACATGGGCTTAAGTCTCATTTTTGTGACAATTTTAGGTCATGTGGGTGAGTCGCATGTGTGACTCACTTTTGACCCTGAACAAGATATATAAGCCCAGAGATTGGCTTTCTCTTTTAGAGCTCTGAGCCACAGCAGGAGTGGTGCGAGACTCTAGGCAAGCTGTTGTTATGAGCTCCCCGGCTTTGAAGAAAACCCAGATGTTGGTGCTTCTCTGGTAAGTGTATATTGTGATTTTGTCAGACAGAAATCTGTCTGTTGATTTGTGTTTGTTGGCTCTGTTTGTATTTGCTCTGAAGCTCAGGGTGCTGGCTTTTTCCCCTGAGCTGAATGGTTGGTACTTGTATGTTGGATTAAAGTAAGATTGTTAACCTCTTAGTGTTGCTTTCCTTAGTAAAGCATATCAAAAGAACCTGGACTTGAAGCATTCTTGTTGTTGGGCTTATGTTGGTTTTTCACCCCCACAGTAGCTGCTAGCCAAATTGTTGAAACACCTTCGTTCAAATCTAACCCCTTGTCTTTAAATCATCCACAGAGGGGCTGCCCAGGGAGGGCGGGGAGGGCTTTCTCATGAAGCACAGTGGAAATGCCAGCTGGTATGACTTGGATTTTCAGATGGCCCTAGATTTTCCTTTCATCCTGATGGTTGCTGCTTGCTGGGAGGGATGATGCTCGAGGTGTGGCACCTAGTGTGATTTATTCTAGGCCTCTTTCCTGACTCCTGAGGGATGGCCCTGGGGATGGGGAGAGAGGAAGCCTCTGCCAGGACCCTCAGCCCCTTTCCAGCTCATTCTCCTGCTTTGTAACCTCAGGAGCAGGCCCTGCTCAGCCCAGCTGTCAGTCTCACTGTCACTGTCTTCTGGGGTTCCTTTGGAATCAGCGGTTGTTAAAGAGATTATCAGCTAGGTGGTGCAGAGTGCTGAGCCTGGAGTCAGGAAGACCCGAGTCAAAATCTGATCTCAGATTCTAACTGGCTGTGTGACCCTGGGCAAGTCACTTTACCCTATTTGCCTCAATTTCCTCAAATGAAAAATGAGCTGGAGAAGGAAATGGCAAACCAGTCCAGAATCCTTGCCAAGACAACCCAGATGGAGTCATGAAGAGCTGGACACAAGCGGGAACCAGTGAGAGACTATTGGGAGTGGTGGAGGCTGTGATACAATTGTGATTCTGGAGCTCCATTGCATGCAGGCAGCAGTGGGTAGAGCAGGAGAAAGGCTGGAACGGGAGTCTGGTGACCCAGGTTCAAGGCTGGGGCTGATCTTGGGTGGGTCCTTTCCCTGTGCTACAACTTGGGGCTCTCCAAAATGATGATATCTGTCTCTCCTTGCTGAAAATGACTTTGTGCTGTGGTTTGTATCTATTCCTCTCTGTTCTCATCCCACCCCCTCCCCAGTAGAATATAAGCTCCCTGAGGGGCAGGGCCAGAAGTCTTGTCTCTAAATGCCAGTTCAGGTAGTGCAGTTCTTGGTATACAATAGGTGCTTAATATTTTTTTTTACATTGAATTGAATATATCAGTCGCTTTCCAACCACCACTGCCAGCCATCTTATTATTCCTCCATGCCCACTCCCTCTTCGGAATTTAAAATGCTTCACAATCTGACTCCAGCTTCTCTTTCCTTTCACACTCAGCATTTACTGGTCTCCCTGAGGTTTCTCATTCACATTCCTTCTTTGTGCGTGTATTCTGAAAGAATGGATCTGACCATAACACTACACTGCTCATGAAGCGTCAGCGGCTCCCTGTGGTTGAGGCCATAAAAACCTGGATGGGAGGTGAAGACGCCTGACCACTCTCTGTGAAGTCCTATGCCCCAACTAGCATCGTGAAGGGACCACAGAGTAAGGGAGAAGTGGAAAGTGTGTCAGCCTTAGAGGCAAGAGAACGTGGGTGTGAAAATGTTGACTCTAACACGAGCTGGGAGACCATAGGCAGGCTGACTTAATGGAGTGACTGCTATGTGCCAGGTCCTAAGTGTTGGGGAAGTCATTTCTCTGAGACTTCTCAGTTTTCTCATCTGTAAAATGGGGATAATCTCCAAAGTACCTACCTCACAGGAGGTCCTGTAAGGAAAGTGTTTTATAAAGCTCTCTGTCACTTTTATAAAGCTCTCTGTCACTTACTGTGTGAACTGTCAGTTTCCTTATTTGTAAAATAATAACTAACTTTTATATAGCACTTACTGTGAGCTCTATAATTATTATCATTTGATATGCACAACAACTCTGGTAGGGAGGTGCTATTATTATTATTACTTTTAAAGATGGGGAAACTGAGGCAGACTGAGGTTAAGTGACTTATCATGGTGCCTAAATCTATGAGCCTCTGATCATAATGAGATGTGAGCTGTTATTACCGTCCTTTGTGATGCTGCCTGCTCCCCATCCTACGCCACTCCTTCTCCTCCTTCCCTGCTCACCTTCGATGGCTCCAGCTGCCTCGTGGTCTCTCTCCTTTTCCCATCAAGACCTGCCAAAAATGAATTCATTCCCACTGAGGGGAGTGGGCTTCATTTCTACTTCTGGTGTCTGGGGGAGAAGGGATAGGAAAAGGGAATTAAGAAAAAAGAGTCATAGAGGTGGCTTGGTGGGGAGGAGGGGAAGGAAGCTTGGTGAAGTGAATCAGAGGTTGAATTTGGGGAGAAAAATTTGAGAGAGATCAAGGAACACACCTTCCTCTCCCATATACTGTTCCAGATTCTGCACCTGGGTTGAAAGGGGAGCTGAGTCAAAGGCGATTGAAGATGATGTAAAAGGACCAAAGACAATTAATCAATAAGACCTGAAGACCCATGAAGGAAAAGAGGAAGACAGTTGTCAAAACAAGGCAGGTGAGAAAAGGGAAGGAGACACTTAGGAGCAGAAAATTGATAAAGTGGGTCTCTGGGTGTATATTGGGGATCCTCGAAGAGTTTGGCCTTTGTTTCCTTTGATTAATTCAGTATCTTTGATTGAGTCTTACTAGGTGCTAAGCCCCGTGCCCAAACCCCTATTTATTAGGTGCTAAGCCTATGTGGGTGTGAATTGGTAACTAAGGTGGGGCTCCAGGTGGGGCCAATGAAGGGAGGTGCTAACACCAGAGCCAATCATACAAGCCTAAGTTCTGGTCACTTAGATGATGCTTGATGATGTCTGAAACTGTATAAAAAGGGAGAACAGAGCTATTTGCTTAAGGCTCTCACTCCTGGAGGTGTGGGACTCTGAGCAGCCCGCTGTAAGGGCCTTCGGGCTGAACTCAGATGTTGATGGTTTTCTTGGTAACTATGAATTGTATTTGGTCTGTAATTTGTTTATATTTGCTCTGAAGTTCAGGGTGCTGGCTTTTTCCCCTGAGCTAAGTGAATGATATTTGTATGCTGGATTAAATTGAGATTGTTAACTCCTTAACTTCCTTAGTAAAGCAGATCAAAAGAACCTGGGCTTCCAGCGTTCTGTGTGCTGGTTGTTGTTGGTTTTACACCCCCCACAGCAGCTGCTAGCTGGATTGTTGAAACAGGGTGGGGCAAATTGGTGAAACCAAACCAAGGGAGGTTGGTACCAGGCTGAAGAGGAGTCAGAATTGTGATTAAGGAAAGAAAGAGGAGTGGTATGGTCAAGTTACTAACTAGACGTAACCATTTTAACCTGCTTTGGCCTCTCTAGACCACCATGACTCAACTGCCTTCTCGCCATGGAGCACTGCACCACTATCCCAGAGTTACCTTTTATGTGTTGTCATCCCTTTTAGAATGTAACCACCCTGAGGGCGGGTACTGTCTTTTTGCTAGTATTTATACCTACAGTGCTTGGCACATAGCAAGCACTAAAAAAAATTGTTGCCTGCCTGATCAAATGTAAATGCCCACAAGTCATTAAAGAATAAGGCAAAACAATCAAGGCTGAACATCTCCATTACAGAGACTAGAAGACATTACACATTGCCTTGCACGGAGTGGATAAAGTTGATATTTCTCCCTCTGTAACTAAGTGAGTGAGTATTATGAAGTGTAGGCTGATCTTCCTAGAGGAGAAAGTGAAGAGCCTCGAAGAGCAATCTCAACACACTCTAGGTTCTTAAGGGGAATGAAGTGTTCCTGAAGAAAACAAGATTGAGGCTTCAATGGTGGTAGGGGGGTGGAGAGAAAGATCTACAATGGAGAATGGAAAGCTTGACCCTTGGATGTTGGATAGTGAAAGAATCTTTACACAGGTAAAAGAGGAAAGGGAAAAGTCCGTCATATGGTTAGAGCTTAAGATCTTGAAGAGACTTTCCCAGATGCTCTTAGGAGCAGGAAGAAACTGTTCATTCTTCAAATAATGACATAGTAGAGTCTTAGTCATGAGGCAGCTACATGGTACCATAGCATGTAGAGGGCTGGACCTAAAGTCAGAGAGACTCATCTTCCTGAGTTCAAATCTTGCCTCTGATATTAGCTGTGTGATCCTGGGCAAGTCACTTAACCTGTTTGCCTCAGTTTCCTCATCTATAAAATGAGTTGGAGAAGGAAATGGCAAACCACTCCAGTATCTTTGCTAAGAAAACCCCAATTGGGGTTACAAAGATGAGTGAACACCAAGAGTCATAGAAACTATTAGGAGAGATCATTCAGTAAGGGTCAGAAGAAAAATGGGAGGGTGGTTGTTGTTCAGTCCTGTCCAAATTTTTGTGACTCCTTTTGAAGTTTTCTTGGCAAAGGTGGTTTGCCATTGCTTTCTTCAGCTCATTTTACAGATGAGGAAACTGAGGCAAACAGGGTTAAGTAGCTTGCCCAGGGTCACACAGCTAGTAAGTATCTGAGGCCAGATTTGAATTCAGGAATATGAGTCTTCCTGACTCCTGGTGCTCTGTGCAATGTGGTGCCAACTAGCTCCTCCTTCTGGTGATTCCATGCTCAGGGTTACAACTGGTACCTCAGGGGTATTTGTTGACCTCACAACAAAGGAGAAGTCTATTGACTTCCCAGGGCATATAATCAAGACATTATAGAGAACTTCTCAACACTCTCCAGAACAAGTCCTCTTCTAGTAATTCACATGAGAAGTATGAATGATGCTCCCAGAAGGAACCCCGAAAGTATTGTCGTTAATTTTCAAGTCTTAGCTAATAAATTGAAGATCATAGGGACACAGGTTGTGTTTTCTTCATTAGATCTCGTTGAAGGTAAGAGATGCGGAAGAAAAAAAATGAATTTCTGAAGTGAACAGTTTACTAAGAAAGAGGTTCCCATGTGAGAATGGGATTTGGATTTCTGGACCATGACTTTAAATATAAGGGTGACTGTTTCTGGCCAGAGTTGGAGTGTATATAACAAAGGATGGTAAGAATGTATTTCCTGGATGTCTGACAAATCTGAGGCAAAAAGACTTTAGACCACAAAGGATGGGGAAGGTAGTAGACTGCCTGTGTATATTTCCCAAGCTAGATACCATAAACAGGAGCAACAATGAAGAAAAGTTCAAAACAAAAACCAAGAAAGGAACCAGTGGCAAAACTCATGGTGTCAGTCATCTTTAGACAAATTCCCGAAGTTTAGGCAATAAACAAAAGGTCCTAAAACAAGGAGACAATTTTGACCTCATAATATCACTGAGAGTTGATGGAGTGAAAGTCACAACTGGACTTTAGCTCTTGATGGAGAACTACTTCATTGAAGAGAAACAGGATTAGTAAAAAGAGGAGGGGTAGGTAGCCTTGTATATTGAGATGTTATATTTATGTGAGGAAATACAGGAATCAGAGGGGGAAAGGATGACAGAGTATTTGGATGAAGGTCAAAGCAGAGAGAAACAGATAGGATTTTAATTATTGGAGTACCACAGACCACCTGAACAGAAAGAAGAAAAAGATGAGGAGTTTGGCATATAGGCACATAGTTTGACAAGGGTCTTCAGTTATTTAGAAATCTGCTGGATATTTTTCTCTGCTTCAAATAGAGCTACCGATAACTTCTGGACTTGCCTTAATGATAATTTCTTCCTTCCAAATGTGGAGAAACCAACAAGGAGTATTTATTTCTGGATCTGATTCTCACTAACAGTGAGGAGCTGTTTTCTGGGGTGGAAATGATGGGAACTCTGGAGAGAAGCAACCACTCCCCCTTAAGATTTGTGATAGAGGTGTGGAAATCCAGGCTCTTTCTGGAACATACATGTATTTTGGGAAAACAGATTTTAAAAGGTTTGAAAGGAAAGAGAGGTAGGATCCCATGAACTAAAATGCTACAGGGGAAGTCAGCCCAAGAATGATGAAGGATGCTCATCAATAAATTCTGAGGATGCAAAGGGAAATAACTCCTGTTGGGCGGGGGGACGAGATGGGATTTATCTGAAGAGACTGATGAGGATGCAAAGGGTACCTACAGATCAATCGATGAATAGGAAGGTGTCGGTTGAGGGGCTGACCACCTGCTAGGTGTGTCATATTGTGTTTAGAGTGGACTGGATGGTCTATGAGGTCCTTTCCATCTCTCAAATTCTATGTTTTCCTTCCTTTCCTCCTTTTGTGACACACCAGCATGAGGTAGTGGAAGGATGCTGCTGCAGTCAGCCCCAACTGAGAGCCTATCTTTAAATTTTCAGTGTGAGCATTTACACTTTGGAAATTAGCAAATGCTACAAATCAGGGCTCGATTTATGGTTGTGTTGATTGCCTAGATTTTGGAAAGTGATGGAGAAAATATTGAGTGCAAATTAAACTTAAAAATGTGTCACACATACATCCCTTCTTCCCCCACAAGTCCAATGTTAAGCACTTACTGGCACACCCCTGCCTGGAACCCAAGTCAGGAGCTTTGGGTCCTACTTCCACTGACCATAATTCTGATCTTTGGCAAGTTGAGGCCACAATTTCCACATTTACCAAATTGGAGATTGTAGAAGACTTTGTCTCCAACCCCCAGGGTGAAATGAAGAGGAAATTATGAGTATACATGCAAGAGGGAGGTAATTTTTGTTTTATAATTTACAAAGCTCTTCCTTCCTTACCACCACCACCACCACCACCACCACCACCTCCTTCTCTTTTTCCTCCTCCTCCTTCTAGTTTTTCTAAGTCTTGTTTTTGTTCTTCTTCCTCTTCCTCCTTCTCCTCCTCTTCTTGTTCCTCCTCCTCCTCTTCTAGTTCTTCTTCTTCCTCCTCTTCTTCCTCTTCCTCCTCTTCTCCTTCTCTTCTTCTTGTTCCTCCTCCTTCTCTTCTTCTTCCTCTTCTTCCTTTTGTTCTTCTTCCTCCTCCTTCTCTTCTTTTCCTCCCTCCCTTCCTTCTTTCCTTCCTTCCTCCCTCCCTCCCTTCTTTCCTTCCTCCCTTCCTTCCTTCCTCTTCTTCCTTTTTCTTCTTTCTTCCTCTTCATCCTTTTCTTCTTTCTTCCTCTTCATCTTTTTTCTTCCTCTCCATCTCTCTCTGGACCTGTCTGTTTCTTTCCCCCCTCTCCCTACAGAAATAGCACACTCCATTCTTTCTTCTCTCTCCTTTTCATTTTTACATCTGAGTTAGGGACTGTTGAGCTATAGGACCTCATGTCACACAAACTCACTAAGACCTGGGAGAACTATTGATTTATAATATAATTCCATCCTCTTTGCTGGAATGTATGTTTACCTGTATTTTAGGATTCATGTTAAAAATTATATTCTCAATTTATGGAAGTTTCTTTGGACAGATTTACATGTTTATATTGAGCTAGCGATGTCCTCTGTAGGTCCATGTGCTTGTCAGTCTGACCCATAAACCATTCTTGACTTTTCAAGCCTTGTATACAGGTTTCTTTTCAAGTCACTGTACCAGAATATTCTTTTGACTGAATACAAAAGGTACCTGGCTGAGCTGTCTGGGAAGGGGGATTAACTTGAACCTTGGACTCCTTCCTCTAGTAAAATGGTTGGATTAAATCATCTTGAAATTTCCTGCAGCTCTTAAATTTTATGATCATGGATTCGAATGCTTACTTTTCCAGGGAAATTGACCTCTTTATTTTTTTTTAAAGACTGTGTCTCCTTTTTTTGCCCAGGCTGGAAGTGCAGGGCTAACTCATGGCCTGGTCTCACTCTGATCTGATTAGCAAAAGAGCTTTAACCTGCTCCATTTCTGACCTGGGCTGGTTTCCCTCTCTTCAGTCAACCTGGTGGCCCCCTGCTCCCAGGGACTCACCTTATCAATGTTGAACTTAGTAGGGACACAGGATCCCCCTAGCCCACTGCATCTCAAAACTCCTGAGCTCAAGTAATCCACTATCCTCAGACACCCTCATAGCATAGCCCTGCCATGCCCAGCAGAAAACTGGCATTTTAATAGAAGTAGTATGAGATAGTGGGAAGAGCCCTGGATTTATCCTTTAAAGATCTGGGGTCACCTGGTCCTGATGTTGTTGCCTGTGAGTGCCCCTACACAGCTTGAATCCTTCGATTCTTAAAAATAAATGTGAATTAGTGTCTTTTGTTTTTATATCACTGACATTTAATCTCCCAGAGACCCATCCCTTATAACAGAAGACATCTAGGTGGAAATATACAATAGGTATTTGGTCATATGGGACTGGAGTTCAGGAGAGAGACTAGGGCTGCATATGTAGATCTGGGCATCCTCTGCATAGAGATGATAATTGAACTTATGAGCAGCTGTGGTGGCAGGGGCTAGAGCGCTGGGCCTGGCATCAGGAAGACCTGAGTTCAAATCTGGCCTCAGATATTTACTAGTGGTGTGACTCTGGCAAGTCATTTAACCTCTTTGCCTGCCTCAGTTTCCTTAACTGTAAAATAGGGATGATAATAAGATCTCTCTATATGTTATGAGGACTAATTGGTATAATATTTATAAAGAGCTTAGCACGGTGCCTCGCACATGTGTTCAGTCATTTTTCAGTCATGTCCAACTCTTTGCGACTCCATCTGGGTTGTCTTGGCAAAGATACTGGAGTGGTTTACCATTTTCTTCTCCATTCTGTCCCTCCCCTTTATGTCCTTCATTCTCTTCCCCCTCCCTCCTTCCTTTTGTCCTTCTTTCTTCCTCCCTCCCTCCCTTCCTTCTTTCCTTCCTTCCTTCCTTCTTTCCTCCCTCCCTCTCTCCCTCCCTCCATCATCAAAGCCATTGGTTCTTATGATTAAGAAACTGCTGGTAATTTTGGAGATAGAAGTTTCAGTAGGCTAGAGATCGGAAGTCAAGATTCAAGGGGTTGAGAAATGAGTGAGAGGTGAGGAAATAGAGACAGCTCTTCCCAAGAGTTTGGTTGTGAAAGGGAAGGGAGATACTGGGGCCATGTTGGGTGGGGTTCTAGATGGGTTGGAGAGGAAATGGAGCAGGGAGGGAAGATGTCCCTGGGTCTCCATGAGCTTTAACACCTTCACAGGGGCAGAACCTCAGCTTTGGCGGGGGGCAGATGTCCTGTACCCAAGACTTCTGGCTGAGAGCCTCCTTCTACTCTCTTTTGTTAGCCCCCAAAGCTCTTCATTCCTGAATTTTGCTTCTGATTGAATTCTGCTACTCTTGGGAACTGCCTTTCATCTTTTGTCTAGCCTCATTATGCAAAGCAACTCTCTCTGCATTATACAAAAGACACTGTAACAACAAGCCTGCCAGGTGATGAAGGCTCCCATTTTTCAGAATGGATTCTAAGTGCATCTGTCTGTTGTTATCTTCAGGTGGGGCAGTTTAAATTCAAAACCTCCTACCTGCTCTAAAGGAAATTGATGTCACAGTTAATGGGATACCAGCCCTTAAGAAGAATACTCACTTAAAACAGTTAACGGCTTTCCTCCCCTCCTCCCCTCCATTTGGAATTGTCTGTCTACCTGGGGATTTCTGGAAGCTGAAGGGCATGGAGAAGCTAGGTATGTCTGGATGGGGCTGCCGGTCCCCTCAATGAGGGGAGCTCAAATCCGAATGTTTGGTTAAAGACGTCACTTCAAGGACTGGCCCCAAGTTAATGAATTGTATCTTCCTTCCTTCCTAATTCCACCTTCCTCTCCCACCCCCTTTCCCCAGTCTGGATGGGAAGTAAACTGATACTTATTCAAGCAACTCCCCTTGGGAGTATTTACATCTTAAGAGAAGAGACGTTAATAGTGAAATTTCAGACATTGGGATAGAGGGAGTGGAAGAGATGGATTTTTTTTTTTTTTTTTTGCTGGGAGAGAGCATTCACGTGTCTTACTCACAGTTGTAGGATCTCAGGATCAGTTAGATGTTAGAAGTAAAAACGTCCTTAGAAATCATCCTGGTGCAACCCCTCCCTGCTCTTTCCCCCCATTTTTAAAAAACTACAAATGAGGAAAATGAGGCTCAAATGACTTGTTTAGGGTTTCTTATGTAGATAGTAGGATCACGGATTTAGGATTGACAGGGAAATAGTTATTCATCTAGTCCAACCTCCTCTTTTTTAACAGATAAGTAAACTGAGGCCCAAAGTGGTTGAACAATGAGTAGTAAAACTGGACTTAAAAGAAGGGGCGACGGTATATTTCTTGACTCTATTATTTGGAGTCCAAATCCTGGGCTCTTTC
Source organism: Trichosurus vulpecula (assembly GCF_011100635.1). Classification (NCBI taxonomy): domain Eukaryota; kingdom Metazoa; phylum Chordata; class Mammalia; order Diprotodontia; family Phalangeridae; genus Trichosurus; species Trichosurus vulpecula. The sequence continues at coordinate 65,281,603 of NC_050574.1, read as the reverse complement.
CATAGCTGTGAGGAGTCCTCTATTGGCTGCTTTTCAGGTGGGAGGAGCTAGATTTCCAAGAATGGGACAGGATCCTGGCCTAAACCCTGCTTCTGGTCCCTTGGGAAGTGGCTGCAGTGAAGGGGAGAAAAGGACCACAAGCCATGCAGATCATAGATGAAGAGCTGAAAGGGACCTCAGAGATCGTGTAGGTCCAATCTCCCTGTTTCACAGGTGGAGAAACTGAGATCCAGAGAAGTCACTTGCTCATCTGCAAAGCCAACTCTAAGTCCCGAGCTTTTCTACTGGGCCATAATCACTTGTGGATGCCTTCCTAGGGACTCCTTAGTCTTGGTAATTAGCACCATGGTAGCTGTGCCTGTTTTCCTCACAGAGAGGATTATTCTTTCTCCCTGTGATGGTCCCCTTTCCCATCTCTGGCGCTGTGCTGTAATGGGAACAGCCCAGCCTTTGGCGTCTGAACACCTGGGTCGTATATTCCTCTCAGCCTTCTAAAGCACTGTGTGTGTGCATGTGACCTTGGGGTCAGAGTGGGGATTTGGACTAACAGGTTTCTTGGTGTCCCTGCAATCCTGTCTATGGCCTGAGAAGGACTGCCCACCTGGAAGGTCTGGACTTGCCTTTGGCCTAGTAGAGGCTCCCTGGGAAGGCCTCACTTTCCAAAATTCTTCCCCCCCACCCCAATGCCAGAAATTCCACTATTAGAACATTTATTCTTGCCTTTCTAAGTTCCTTATTAGATACAAAACCCCTTGGTTTTGCACATTTAGTCCTTCTGGTCTCAGAGTCAAAGAAAAATTCCACCTATTTTATTTGGGGCCTGGTCCTGATAGAGCGAATGCTGAATAAACTTCTGCTGATTTACTTCACTTCTTCACTTCATTTTTTCACCTCTGCATTCCATTTCTTCACTTCATTCCTTTACCTCATTTCTTCATTTCACTCTACTTTGTTCCACTTCATTTCACCTCACTTCATCTTACTCCTTTTCACTCTAATAAGTATTTATTAGGCATCTTTTGTTTGCTAAGAATTTCACTGTGCACTAGAAATACGTATAATCCCTGACCTCAAGGAGGAAGGGGAGGGAGGGAATGAGTATTTATTAAGTGCCTACTACGTACCAGGCAATGTGCTAAGGAGTTTACAAATATCATCTTACTTGAGGTTATATGGGGGAGGGGGTATGGACACAAATAAACAAATATGGAATATATACAAAATCAATACAAAGTCATCTTGGTGGAAGGCAGAAGGAGTTTGGGGATCAGGAAAGGGTTTGTGGAGTAGGCAGCACAGGTGTTGAGCTTTGAATAGGGCTAGGAGGATTCCAAGAGATCAAGAGGTGAGGAAGGAAAGCATTATTGTGCAAAGGCTTAGAGGTGAGAGATGAAATGCTGTGCCAGTTTATTTCCTCCGTGGATCTTGACTAAGTAGATGGGTTGAAAAAAGGTCACCTTTCTAGGACTCTGGCTATGTCTGCCTCTACGTTCCTCTCCCAACTCCCTTCCCGAACATTAAGACATCAGTGAAAGACAAGTCCACAGGACCCTGGGAGCTCCTGCCCGGGAGATGAATGGCAGGGCAGTGGGTCTCTGTGGGGAGGGAGAGAATTGGACAATAGATAACTCTATTAAGCTCAGCTCTTAATAAGGTGCTGATATTTCATGAAGTTCTGTTTTGTTCGATCAATAATAGCCAATTTCAGGCAGTGGCATGTCAGCGGCATGAAAATGCAGGCCTCGAATGAAGAGATGTGGGAGCGTAGCCAGCTCCCCAGAACACTGAGATGGGGCCCTAGTTCTGGGTTCCCAGTGCTCTCATCGTCAGCTCCTGGATAGCCATGGCCTCCTTCCACAGGCGTGCCAAATGGGCGGTGCATTAACCCTTTAGGCCTCCCTGAACTACTGATCAGCCATCCCTGAGTGGGACATCCTATAGATGTGCAGCTGAATTTCTGGGAGCACCGTGAGATCTTCCCATTTGTTCCAAATGTAGCCCTTCTCAATAGGTTGGGCCCATTGTTCTCACCTATTGGCATCAGATGGCATGGACCCTCCCTCCTTCACAGCCAAGCTCAGGAGACCACTCTTATATTTGGTTGAGGTTGAGTGGACACAGAAGTCATGGGAGTTGTGCTTAAGTAAAACCTAAATTAAAAAAAAAAGAAATTGTATATAAATGGTCTCAGGAATAAAAGCTGTCACAGCTGCAAGGTATTTCAGAGGTCATCTGTTCTCACATCTTTATTTTACAGATTAAGAAAATGATTCCCAAAGACTGGGTAGGATTAGGAATGGGGGAGCCCCGGGGCCAACCAATGATGACCCTTTTCTACCTTTCCAGGCTTCTTATACATTTTCCCCCCATGCATACACTATGATCAAGAGACATTGACCTTCCGGCTGTTCTTTGGGCATTGCACTCAGCTCCCCACGCTGTCCCACATACCTGGACCTCTCTCCCTCCTCACCTCCAGATTCTCCCTCCTGGAAGACTCAGCTCAAATCCCACTAGGCTAGAGGCCTTTTGTGGTCTTCTTTCCCGTGAGATGACTCCCATTTACACCATCTTTATCTTGTGTGTATGTAGTTGTTTGCATGTTTCTCCCCTATTAGACAAACTAGGAGCTCCATGAAGTCAGCAACTTTCTTTTCCTTTCTTTGTCTGTCTGTCTAGTGCTTAGTATAGTGCTTGGCACACAGTAGGTGCTTAATAAATGCTTGTTGACTTGATTCCTACTGGATTCCTTAAAGAGGATGGATCTCTCTCTCTCTCTCTCTCTCTCTCTCTCTCTCTCTCTCTCTCTCTCTCTCTCTCTCTCTCTCTCTCTCTCTCTCTCTCTCTCTCTCTCTGTCTCTCTCTCTGTCTCTCTTTTTCTACTTCCCTCTCACATCTCCCCTCTCTTCCTCTTTCTCTCACACATCTCTCCTTTATAATCTCTTTCCCTCTCTTCTCTCTCTCCCCTCTCTCCATCCTTCTGTCTCACATCTGTCTCCCACATCTCTCTCCCTCCTCTCTCTTTCCTTCTTTTTTTCTCCCCTCTTACATCTCTCCTCTCTTCCTCCCTCTCTTATATCTCTTTCACATACCTCTTCTCTCTCTCTCCATCTCTCTGTCTCTCCCTCCTCTCTCTCTCTCTCTCTGTCTGTCTCTCTCAACCTCATTTTCTCCCTTTGTAAAACCCCCAGAGTTCCAACCATATCCTCTCTGCAGATGACTCCCAAACCTCTATCTCCAGACCTGAGCCTCAGATCCACTTCTGCTGGTGTCTCCACAACTTTTCCACTGGAATGTCCCACCACTACCACCACCACCACCACCTTACACTCAACAGGTCTCAAATTGGAGCTTATTATGATTCCCCTAACTCTGCTCTTCCTTGTGACTTTGGCATTTCTGTACTCCCACCATTCACCCCATTCAATTCACTTAACAAAGCTTAATTAGGCTCCAACTATGTGCAAGCTGCTATTACTTGGCACTAGTGATACCCAAACAAAACTGGATAGTCAAAGAGTTTGCTTCCATTCCAGCCAGCTCCCCAGGTTTTCAATATTGGGGTTATCTTTGACTCTTCTCTCTTCCTCATTTCTCATTTCCAATCAATTATAATTACTGTTTCCATGGTATCTTTCCCATCTGTTCTCTCATAATAGTGATAACAATAGCTAACACTGATAGAATGCTCTAAGGCTTGCAAAGCACTTTACATGTATGATCTCATCTGACCATCACAACAACCATGTGAGGTAGGTACCATTATAAATCCCCTTTAACAGATGGGGAAACTGAGGTTCTCTTCCCAGTGCCATTACCCTTATACAGGTTTAATTATGACCTGACCTCAATTATTGCAATAGGTTTTCTATTGCTATTCTCTCCCTTCTCCAATCCTTTTTTCATGGTTCTGTCCCCCCCAAAATCTTTTAAAACTTGGACTTAAAAGGCCACATCCAAGGACCTAGAAGGCCACATGTGGCTCAAGGTCACATCACACCTCTGCTCAAACATCTTTAGTGGCTCCCTATTTTCACATTCCTTTGTAGAGTGTTTGGGGCTCTCTGCCGTCTTGGGTCAGGCCTATCTCCTATTCTTTGCTGCAGACAAACTAGTTAATTCTCTGGTCTGTGTGTCCATTTGCTGTCCCACTTGGACACCGTCATTCAAGATACCCCCTGTGCTTTTGTACAGGTTGTCCCCTCTCTACTTCCTGAAGTGCCTGTAATTCTCTCTCTCCTCACTCACTTTGGCCATTTAAAATCGCTCACTCAGCTCATGTTGGAGACTTTTCCTAATCTCCTTAATGGTTAAAGCTTATGCCAGCCTCCTCTAAGGTCGACATCTATCAATCTGTTTGTTCATTGTTCTCCCCACAGTGGACTGTACATTCTTTGGAGGCAGAGATCACCATTCTTTCTGTCTTTGCATCCCCAGTATCTAACATAGGGCCTGGCTAGAAGTTGCTGCTTTGTAAGCACACTTGAAATACACACTCTCCTCACCACTTCCTCCTCAATCCCAGAATTTCCTTCAAAGCTCTGCTTTGAATAAAATGCCAGTTTCCCTGGGAAGGGAAGCCTGTTAATTTATTAACACCTCACTGTGTGAGCAAATTTCTTGGAGAAAGGGCCCTTGGTTCCTTAAAGGGAAGAGTGTGGCAGCTGTGGGTAAAGACAAGCTTGACCAACCTCATAATTTTGCCAATACCCAACAATGCTAGGTGCTGAAAGGAAAACAAGAGGAGATTCCTGCCCTCTAGGTGCTTATACTCTATTGGAGGAGACAAGATATATGTGAGGAAAACACATACGAGTTCAGATTCCTGGCATCAGAAAAGTTTTGAATGGGTTGAGTTCCCTGGGGAAAAGGGGAGGAGGTTCAAATCTCTGCTCAAACCTGCCTCTAAACATGACTTCTTATCTTTTACATTTCTTAACAGAGCTGGAAAATGAAGCATCTGCCATGTTCCCTCCTCTTCCCCTCCCAGCCCGCTAAATCTCCCCAAATACCATGTTGCCAGTGACAGGGAACACTAACAGAGAGCTGGGAAATGTCAGTGTGTCCCCTGCTCCCAAGCACCAGGCAGGAGGATGCTTTGGAAGGCTGAGAGCCAGCACAGCCAATTAAGCATGAATCCTTAATTGGTCATTAATGTCTGCCTAATTACTCAGAGGAATATCGCCTTGAGGAGTCCTTGCTGTGAGATCAGGCACCCCCCCCACCCCCCTACCCCCCCCACCCCCACCCCCGCCCCAGAATTCCGGCCTTCTACACCCACTGGATGAAGTAAAGACATTGAAATGACTCAGGTGTCAGTGACGGTCTGAGCTGGGAAGGAAGGAGGAACATCAGTCTCCCTCCTCCCCTCCTTCCCTCTTCTAGGCTGAAATTGTAACTCTTCCTGGATCTTTTGGATGCCAGAAGAGCCAGGAACCTGGGAAGGATAACACCTTCACTATCAGCTAACACCTTAGCCATCTGTGAGTTCATCAAATCACCTTCCCACTCTTATAGGGAGCTGAAAGCAGAAAGAAGACACAGGATATTAATGAGAGGTAATGGCTACAGAGTGCTTTACCAATTGCAGAGAGCTCTAAATACAGCCTGGGATAATGGAAAGACAGCTGACTTCAGAGTCAGAAGACCCGGTTTCAAATCTCAGCTATAGCTGCGTGACCTTGAGCAAATTGCTTAAACACTCTGGGCTGCAATTTCATCAGTTGGAAAAATGGAGGGAGGGTAGGCTGGCCCAGTCTTCTTGTACCTTATTCCTCTCTATATAGTCTTGGATCCAGTGACACTGGTCTCTTGGCTGTTCCATGAACAAGATACTTTGTGTCTTGACTCTGGGCATTTTGTCTGGCTATCCCCCATATCTGAAATGTTCTCCCTCTTCAGATCTACCTCTTATTTTCTGTGGTTTACTTTAAGTCCCAGCTAAAATCCTATCTTTTACAGAAAGCCTGTCCCCATCTCCCTTAATTCTTTCAGTCATATCTGACTCTCTGTGACCCTATTTGGGGATTTACTTGGCAAAGATACTGAAGTGGTATGTCATTTCCTTCTCTAGCTCATTTTACAGATGAGGAAACTGAGGCAAACGGGGTGAAATGACTTGCCCAAGGTCATACATCTAGGAAGTATCTGAAGCCAGATTTGAACTCAAGAAGATGAGTCTTCCTAATTACAGGCTTATTTACTTCCTTATTTATGCATATTTTGTATCCTCCACCTAAGAAAATAAAATTAGGGCAAGGACAGTTTCATTTTTGTCTTTGTATCTCTGGCAGTGCTTAATGAGTGGTTATTGAATTGATTTGAGTGGCCACTTCTCTTTGCAAATGCTCACAAGGACCCATTTAATAATGTACTCTGGAGTTTTACCAAGATCTGGAGTCAAGCTGATTCCCTACCCCTTGCCTCTTTCATATTCTACCTTTAATTACTCTTATTCAGGTGGAGGTTGCATCTCCTATTATCCTATGAACTCCTTGAGGGAGAGACATTTGTTTTTCATTTTTGTAATCCCAGCACCTAGGAGGATGCCTTGCACATTTTTGTTGTCGCTCAGTTGTTTCAATTGTATCTTCCTCTTCGTGACCCCATTTGGGGTTTTCTTGGCAGAGATACTGGACTGGTTTGCCATTTCCTTCTCCAGCTCATTTTACAGATGAAGAAACTGAGGCAAACTGTGAAATGACTTAAGGATCTGAAGCCAGATTTGAACTCAGGAAGGTGAGTCTCGCTGATTGCAGATCTGGTGTTCTATCCACTGTGCCACCTATTAATGTGCCTTCTGTTAATTATTTATCCTGTTTTGTCATTTATTTGTTTCCATGTTGTCTTCCCCATTAGACTGTAAACTCCTTGAGGGCAGGGACTGTCTTTTGCCTCTTTTTGTATCCCTAGTGTTTCACACAGTGCCTGACAAACAGCAGGCACTTAATAAATGTTTATCAATTAATTGGTATCCTCCAAGGTCCAGTATCTTTGCCAAGAAAACACCAAATGGGGTCTCCTTTTGTCTGCTCATCATTCCTATTATTTTCTCCACAACGCTATGAGATAAATACTATAGGAAATATTATCGGTCCTACTCTGCAAATGAAAAATTGAGACTCAGAGAGTCACTTGCTCATGGACACATAGAATCATAGGTGGGTTTGAACCCAGTTCTTCCTGATTGCAAATTAGGCATTCTTTCTATTATATCATGTGAGGCCTTAGAGAGGGAAAGATGGAGGAAAGACGGACATCCTCAAAGATAAATCATCCACTTTCCCGATTTTTTGGTACATGAACTCAGCCCAGGCCATAGAAGAAGCACTGACTGCTATCAGCTTCTTCTCTTCTTCCTACTGTCCTCCTTTCTTTGGCAGTCTGGACTTCCACAAGCAGATAGGAGGAGAAAATCAGGAATGCACTCTGAGATTGAGTAAAGATGTGAGAACAACTGGCGTGTATCATAATCAGAGTCCCTCCTGACCTAAATAGTCACTATATTTATGTATTTAGGTGTGTTGCTTCTTCTCCTTCTCCTTTTCTTTCTCCTCCTCCTCTCTCTGTGATTTCATTGGTTGGGGAACTCCCAGATGGAAACTCCCTCCACTTATGCAGATGGGCAATTTCTCAACACTAACTTAGAGTTTCAGGTTGTAGAATTTAGAGATTTGGGGGGTGGAGCCAAGATGGCGGCTGGAAATCAGGGACTACCGTGAGCTCCCTGCCAAGTCCCTCCAAAAACCTATAAAAATGGCTCTGAACCAATTCTAGAACTGCAGAACCCACAAAATAGTAGAGGGAAGCAGGGCTCCAGCCCAGGACAGCCTGGATGGTCGCTGGGTGAGGTCTATCGCGCATGGGGCTGGGAGTGGAATGGAGCAGAGCCCAATGTGGGCTGTGCGGACCAACCAGACTGTGAACTGGGCAGAACAGGCCCCAGCACCCTGAATCAGTGAGCTGTGGCAGTTGCCAGACTTCTCAAACCACAAATACCAAAGACAACAGAGAAGAACTGCAGAACCCACAAAATAGCAGAGGGAAGCAGGGCTCTAGCCCAGGACAGCCTGGATGGTCTCTGGGTGAGGTCTATCCCGCACGGAGCTGGGAGCAGGGCAAAGCCCAGTGGGCCACGTGGAGGGAGCGGGCCCTAGCACCCTCAATCAGTGAGCTGCAGCAGTTACCAGACTTCTCAACCCACAAACACCAAAGACAACAGAGAAGGTTAGGGGGAAAAGCTGCTGGGGACAGGGTGATAGAGTTAGCAGTTTAGCCACCACCCGGGGGGCAGCAGCAGTGGGGCAGCTACAGAACTACAGCTGCAGTTGCTTCAGGGCCCAGGCCCACCTGGTGGGAGGAATTAAGTGGTGGATCAGAGCAGGAGTGCAGAGCCTGCTGAAGATCTGAGTCCAGTTCAGGTTGGCGGTTCTTGGGGAAGGAGGAGTACTGGTGTGGCAGAGCTGGCTGTAATAGCTCTGAAAACAACAGCGCATCCCCTCAAGCTTGGAACGAAGTACTCTTTACTCTACAAGCAGTCATACCCTGCTGAAAAACTCAAGGGTCAAGTAAGTCGGCTGGGAACATGGCCAGGCAGCAAAAATGCACTCGGATTCAGTCTCAGACTTTGGAATCTTTCTTTGGTGACAAAGAAGACCAAAAAATACAGCCAGAAGAAGTCAACAAAGTCAAAGAGCCTACATCAAAAGCCTCCAAGAAAAACATGAACTGGTCTCAGGCCATGGAAGAGCTCAAAAAGGAGTTGGAAAAGCAAGTTAGAGAAGTAGAGGAAAAATTGGGAAGAGAAATGAGAAGGATGTGAGAAAACCATGAAAAACAAGTCAATGACTAGCTAAAGGAGACCCAAAAAATACTGAAAAATATACTGAAGAAAACAACACCTTAAAAACTAGACTAACTCAAATGGCAAAAGAGCTCCAAAAAGCCAATGAGGAGAAGAATGCCTTGAAAGGCAGAATTAGCCAAATGGAAAAGGAGCTCCAAAAGATCACTGAAGAAAATACCACCTTAAAAATTAGATTGGAGCAAGTGGAAGCTAGTGACTTTATGAGAAATCGAGGTATTATAAAACAGAACCAAAGGAATGAAAAAGTGGAAGACAATGTGAAATATCTCATTGGAAAAACCATTGACCTGGAAAATAGATCCAGGAGAGATAATTTAAAAATTATTGGACTACCTGAAAGCCATGATCAAAAAAAGAGCCTAGATATCATCTTTCAAGAAATTATCAAGGAGAACTGCCCTGATATTCTACAGCCAGAGGGTAAAATAGAAATTGAAAGAATCCACCGATCACCTCCTCAAATAGATCCCAAAAAGAAAACTCCTAGGAATATTGTCACCAAATTCCAGAGCTCCCAGGTCAAGGAGAAAGTACTGCAAGGAGCCAGAAAGAAACAATTTGAGTATTGTGGAAACATAATCAGAATAACCCAAGATCTAGCAACTTCTACATTAAGAGATTGAAGGGCTTGGAATATGATATTCCGGAGGTCAATAGAGCTAGGATTAAAACCAAGAATCACCTACCCAGCAAAACTGAATATCATGCTCCAAGGCAAAATATGGATTTTTAATAAAATAGAGGAGTTTCAAGCTTTCTCAGTGAAAAGACCAGAGCTGAATAGAAAATTTGACTTTCAAACACAAGAATCAAGAGAAGCATGAAAGGTAATCAAGAAAAAGAACAAGAAAAAGAAATTGCAAGGGACTTACTAAAGTTGAACTGTTTTGTTTACATTCCTACATGGAAAGATGATGTGTATGATTCATGAGACCTCAGTATTAGGGTAGCTGAAGGGAATATGCATATATATATATATATATATATATATATATATATATATATATATAATGTGTATGTATATATATATGTGTGTGTGTATGTATGTATATATGTATATATATATATTGTATATATATGTGTATATATATATATATATATATATATATATATATAGAGAGAGAGAGAGAGAGAGAGAGAGAGAGAGAGAGAGAGAGGGCACAGGGAGAGTTGAAGAGGAAGGGATGATATCTAAAAGAAATAAAATCAAATTAAGGGAGGAGAGAGGAATATATTGAGAGAGGGAGAGATAGAATGGGGTAAATTGTCTTGCCTAAAAGTGGCAAGAAAAAGCAGTTCTGTAGGAAGAGAAAGAAGGCAAGTGAGGAGGAATGAGTGAATCGTGCTCTCATCAGATTTGACCTGAGGAGGGAATACCATACATACTCAGCTGGGTATCTTACCCCACAGGAAAGAAGGAGGAAGAAGATAAAAAGGGGGGATGATAGAAGGGAGTGCAGATGGGGGAGGAGGTAATCAAAAACAAAACACTTTCAAAAAGGAACAGGGTCAAGGGAGAAAACTGGATAAAGGGAGATAGGTTAGGAAGGATCAAAATATAGTTAGTCTTTCACAACATGAGTATTGTGGAAGGGTTTTTCATAATGATACGCGTGTGGCCTATGTTGAATTGCTTGACTTCTTAGGGAGGGTGGGTGGGAAGGGAAGAGGGGAGAGAATTTGGAACTCAAAGTTTTAAAGACAGTTATTCAAAAACAAAAAAAAAGTTTTTGCATGCAACTAGAAAATAAGATACACAGGCGATGGGGTATAGAAATTTATCTTGCCCTACAAGAAAAGAAGGGAAAAGGGGAAGGGAGGGGAGTGGGGTGACAGAAGGGAGGACTGACTGGGAAACAGGGCAACCAGAATATATGCCATCTTGGAGTGGGGGGAGGGTAGAAATGGGAGAAAATTTGTAATTCAAACTCTTGTGAAAATCAATGCTGAAAACTAAATATATTAAATAAATTAAATAAAAAAAGAAAAAAAATAGAGGTTTGCTTGGAGGTACTGAGGGGTTATTAGCCATATGCTCATGATCACACAGTCCGTATGTATTGGAGGCAGGATTTGAACCCAAGTCTTCCTGATTCGAAGGACAGCCCTTTATCTGGTATACCAAACTGCCTCCCTTTTATTGGCAGAGTAATTTTAAATTTTCTATACTCTCTCAAAAAGGGCAGCTAGGTGGCCCAGTGGAGAGAGTGCTGGGCCTGAAGTCAGACCTAACTTCAACTCCAGTGTGAGACACTTATTAGCTAGGTGACCATGGGCAAGTCACTTAATCCCATTTTTGCCTCCAATTCCACATCTGTTATATGGGATGGGAAAAAATAGCAAACCACTCTAGTATCTTCGCCAAGGAAATCTCAAATGGGGTCACAAAGAGTTGGACAATACTGGAAATGACTCATAACAACCACAACAACAAAGCACAACAAACATACGCTCTCATATCCAGTAGCTTATTTGATTCTTTTAGTATCTCTCTGAGGGCTGGAATTAACCTGCCCATTTTACAGATAGGTTCAATGATTTGTCTAAGGTTGAACATCCAGTTAGTGGCGCACTCCCAGTCCAGTGCGGATTCCTATAGGCTCCCAATCCTCAAATTACATCAATCAATACATCTGATTAATACGTTTTAAAATTTTTTCAATTAACTGAGCGGTTGGATCTGTCTCCTCCCAGCTCCCACACTTGGTATGAAACATACCAATAAAGCACTCTTTTAGGGTGGACAGTGTAGACCAAACATCCTGTTGGTGGACTGCATTTTTCCACTTTGCAATCTCTTCCTTGGGTATCTGTCAGGCTTTCCTAGCCGGTTGGAGCCACACTGTTCCTTCTGACAGTCGGGATTTGATGAGATTCATGAGACCTGCAGGAGAAGACCTATCTGGTGAGGACAGTACCCCTCCCGCCACATCCATCATGTTATCAACTTAACCTGCCTTCTCCTCTCTGAAAGCTCCAGTGACCGAGTGACAAGGGGGCAAGGTCACAGTGCCCTTTGTTCCGGGGTTTTCTCTGGGCAATTTCATGCCGCAGCACCAGCGACTGCTGTCAGGCTGCTAGAGCAATACCCAGCTTGATTAAACTGGGGAAGGCAGCTGACCAGAGAGCCCCTGGGAGCCCTTGTCTCCCTCCTCCACTTGGCTCCGAGCCCTGAGCTCAGGAGAGCCCTCCCAGGTCTTGGGACAGTCTATCCCCTCTTTCCCTCTTACCTTCCCCTGGATCTAGAGCACGCAGATGAGCTAGGGGCTTGGTCCAAGGCCTGGCCTTATTGTACCTGCTCATCTTTTTCCTTATCGACTCTGAATTGAGAGCAATTTTCTTGAATTGATGGCTGGAGACAATTGAACAGGGCTGACACCGGCTCCGGCACTCCAGCGGCCAACCCCTCGGTGATTGTAGCTAAGGGGAGATAAATCCCTGCCTAACTGGCAATAAAAACCAAACACTGGGTTGTGGTTTTTTTCCACCTCTGAGGCCACTCATAAGATAACAGGCAGCCAGGGAAGATCCAGGTTATTGATCCCTGATGGATATTTTATGCAGTTGAACAAGAGAGCCTGACAGCTCATGGATTTTATCTTTTACATCACACGCCCACTGTCTGTTGAAATTTTCTGGGATTGTCTGGTTTGTCTGGGACCCTCTGAGGGTCCAGTGGAACCTCTCATTCTGGCCATTATCCATTTAGAATCTAAGAGAGACAATGCTTGATGGTGGAGCCCTGGGAGACCAACAATCACTCTGAACTGGGTGAGGCAGTTTAACAACAAGCCAGACTCAATTTTTTCCCCAAGGATTGATAGATGTTTGGGCTGATTTGACAGAATCATTAGTGATAGCTTATGTTGATAAGATGATTTATGGTTATGAACCACTTTTAAGATATTATCCTATCTGTACCTCACGTGGGAGGAAGTACCAAGTGTCAGGGTCTACATTTTGCAGATCAGTACACCGTGGCTCAGTGATAGGGACAGGAGAAGGAAGGTAGAATACACAGATTGCTCTCTAATTAATTTTACACTCTCAATATTTTATGTATGTATGTATATATTATATATAGATAGATATAAAGTATATAACATCCTTTATACTCTCGATTAATGGAGCATCAATTCAATTTAAAAGACCTACTTTCTCTCATTCTGAGCTCTGGGATTAAAAGAAGATAAAAACAATGCTCTTTTCCATCCCTAGTCCCCAAATAATCTTTGCCTTCATGGAGGTTACATTCTAGTAAAAGGGAATGCACAAACAGAAGCCCAGGGTGCTTTCCTGGGTTGTTGTAGGATTTTTACTAGTGATCCTGAGCAAGTCTTTTCACCTTGTTTGCCTCAATTTCCTCAACTGTTAAATGAGCTGGAGAAGGAAATAGAAAACCACTGCAGTATCTTTCCCGAGAAGACCCCAAATGGGCTCATGAAGAGTCAGACATGACCGAAAAATGAGTCAACAACAACAAAAAAGGATTTTCATGGTTAATGAGTGCCTATCATATTTTAAAACAATCACAACCATAACAACCCTTTAACCTGCTGTACTAAGCCAAATTTGGGTGTAGCCCACAACAATCTTCTCTTCTCCCTCTCTGTCTTCTCTCTCTAAGGGCATCTCAACGGTTTCCATGGGTTTAACAGCTACCGTCTCTATGCAGATGACTCTCTGTTCCTGTTTCTGCCTTTCTCTCCCTCCTTCCCTCCTTTCCCACCCCTCCCATTTTTATACACTTGGTTAGGTACGTAACACGTCCAGAGATAGGCATGTGATACATATGAATACGTGTAAGATGTGTGTGCTGCCCACATAGGTTGTGCATGTTCACGTTCATGACTGTCTAACTACAGCTGGTAAGGAGGCATTGATAGATAGTCTCAGCAAACTTGTCTACCCCTCTCCTCTTTCTGTTTCTATGGCACAACCTCTCTCACATATCACTTTTTTCTCCACTTGCACAACTACCATTTTCCTTTTGACCCTTATGATTTCTTGCCTGCCTTAGATTAGATTACAGTTATCCCTTCCACGTGGGGGGTATGGCGGCCCCCCCCAATCTAGAAAACCTGTGTAAAATTTTTTGGCCCTCCCTTCATACCAGGGAAGTCTGAATTTTTTCTCTTCCTTTATGGGATATTTGCAACTACCTTATTGTAAAATTTGGGTTAAGCATTTGGCCATAGTCATCTGTTGGGCTTCACTTATCACCTGTGACTTCTTCAAAACTCTCCAAGGATTCCCATTCAATTTCTTATGCCGACCTCCATGATATATCAAAACCACAAAAGGGAAAGTCATGATGTAGAAGGGATAACTATAGTTGGTTTCCCAGCCTAAAGTCTCTCTGCATCTTAGGTCCAGGCTGTCCTATAGAGGGTTGCCAAGGTAAGTGCCCTTAAACTCACACCTGACCACATCCCTCTCCTATATTACCACTAGGATAAAATATAAACTCCCCTATTTAGCTTTTAAAATGTTATAAAATATGCTCCCAATCTATCTTTCCAGCTTCATTGACATTATCTTCCACAGGCTGTGGCTCAGACAAAATGACCTTCTCTTGGTTTTCTCGCTCACAACCCTCCATCTCTCATCTCCTTGTCTTTCCATTGGCATTCCCTGTGCCTGGGATGTTGTGATTCAGTCGTGTCTCACTCTGTGACCCAATTTGGGATTTTCTTGGCAAAGATATTGGAGCAGTTTGTCATTTTCTTCTCCAGCTCACTTTACAGATACGGAAACTGAGTCAAACAAGGTTAAGTGACTTGCCCAGCATCTCACGGTTAGTAAGGATCTGAGGCTGGATTTGAACTCAGGTTTTCCTGACTCCAGCTCCTGAGCTCTATCTACTGCGCCACCTAGCTGGGTCTAATCTGGAATATACTCCCTGCTTACATCTGCCTTATAGAGTCCTTCTCTTCTAAGATGCAACTGACGCACCATCTTCTGCAGGAAGACTTTAGCTCGTGCTCTCCCTCCCAAACTATATTAAATGCTTTGTATTTATTTCTATTTTTTCATTTGAATAAAGGTCCACAAACAAAAAGGGGAAACATGGTTATGTACAAAAATATACATAAATGATTTGAATGTTAGACTAGAAGTTCCTTGAGGGCAGGGATCATGGCAGAGCAGAATCTTTCTTTGTAGCCCCAGTGCTTAGCAAAGTGCCTGGCACACAGTAAAAGCTTAATAAATTCTGCTTTTTCTGCTTTAAAAAAAGAAAAAGGGGGCAGCTAGGTGGCGCAGTGAGTAGAGCACCGGTCCTGGAGTCAGGAGGACCTGAGTTCAAATGTGGCCTCAGACACTTGACATACTTCCTAGCTGTGTGACCTTGGGCAAGTCACTTAACCCCAATTGCCCTGCCCTCCCCCCTCTAAAAAAAAAAAGAAAAAAAACACAACCTTTCTTTGTATCCTGATGTTTGTTTTTTTTTTTTTTTTGGCTGGGGCAGTCAGGGTTAATTGACTTGCCCAGGTTCACATAGCTAGTAAGTGTGGAGTGTGTGGGGTCGGATTTGAACTCAGGTTCTCTTGACTTCAGGGCCAATGCTCTATCCAACTGTGCTACCTAGCTGCTCCCCCCTTTTTTGCAATGAACTTTTATTATAGTGCTGGCACATAAAATTTGTTGACTGACCAGCTGACCTAATTGTTACTTTGTGTTGACAGAACACAAAAGACACAGAACTCAGGCACTACACTTCACTGAAATACTCCATTCACTGCCAATCCTTCCTCAAGCAGATCTTCAGCTCTATTATTTTTTTCTATGACCTCACATCCCTCAGCATTTCCTGTGCTTGCTTTCCATGCTGGGGACTGATTGTGTCTGGGGGCTCCTCCATCATTGGAGACATTGGTCATGGAGGCATTGGGCATGGAATCATTGGGCATGGAGGCATTGGGCAGGGAGGCACTGGGCATGGAGGTATTGGGCACAGAGGCATTGGGCATGGAGGCGTTGAGCAGGGAGGCATTGGGCATGGAGTCATTGGGCATGGAGGTATTGGGCACAGAGGCATTGGGCATGGAGGCGTTGAGCAGGGAGGCATTGGGCATGGAGTCATTGGGCATGGAGGTATTGGGTACAGAGGCATTGGGCGTGGAGGCATAAGTCATGGAGGCATTGGTCATGGAGGCATTGGGCCTGGAGGCATTGGGCAGGGAGGCACTGGGCATGGAGGCACTGGGCATGGAGTCGGGTCCCTCCTTGGATATTTTCTGGTGATGTAGTTGTTCCTTTGTTTGGGGTCGGTATAACTCTAGGCTCCCCTCCTCCTTCCCCAGCCCAACTTAACCAGATCCATCTTGTAGAAAAGCTGCTGGGAGCCCTATGTTCAGGCTCTTAATAATGGAGCAACAATGAAAGTGACAGAGGAAACGGCAGTAATAGCAATGAATAAAACATCCTTATTCAAATTTAAACAAATGTAAAGAAAACTTTTTTCCATTTTATATATTTTATATGGTTATTTTGTGTAATTATTTTTATACATATTTACATTTTTATACATTTACATATGTTTCTCTCCTTTCATTTTAGGCACGTGAACTCAAGAGTGACCTATTTTCAGCCTGGCTCCGCATTTTTCCTGCTTTTTCCCCCCCTCTAGCTGGACCCTCTCTTTCTAGAGTCAGGAGCTGGGGTGCTTCCCTTGTGTCTCTACAGAGGCAGCATGGGACAGTGGAAAACAGCCTTGCATCTGGCGGTAGAGGACCTGGATTCAAATCCTGTCTCTCACCTGTACTACCTGTGTGACCTTGGGAAAGTCAATTCCCTTTTAGGCCTCGGTTTACTTATCCATAAAATGAAGGCATTGGACTAGATGATGTCTAAGGTCTCTTCTGGCTCTTGATCTCTGAGTCTATGACTAGTGTCTGACATTCTGTAACTAACCTTTTCTATCCCAGAGATTTCCAGATCAAATGGAATAAACTATATTCACTGGTTTGCTGATTTTAAAGGGCTATATACATACCTTTCACTGCTACAGCTAGGCAGCTAGGTGGTGCCATAGTGGATAGAGTGTAGGGCGTGGGGTCAGGAAGATCCAAGTTCAAATCCAGCCTCAGACACTTACTAGCTGTGTGACCCTAGGCAAGTCACTTAACTGTGTTTGCTTCAGTTTCCTCACCTGTAAAATGAGCTGGAGAAGGAAATGAGAAACCGCTCCAGCATCTGCCAAGAAAACCCCAAATGGGGTCATGAAGAGTCGGACACTACCGAACAAAACCAATGATTTAAAATTATGAAAATTATGTAAATTACATAATTATATAAAGTATTTAACTAACAATTATTCATGCTAGCTAGCTTCTACATAGAATTTTAAGGTTTGCAAAGTACTTCATATATGTTATCTCCTTAGATCCTCATGACTACCTGCTAAAGTAGGTGCTATTATCATCCTCATTTTCCAGAAGGGGAAATTGAGGCTAAGAGAAGTTAAGTAAGTGACTTGCCTAGAGTCATACAGCTAATAAGTGTCTGAGGCAGGATTTGAACGTGGATTTTCCTGACTTCAGGTCCAATTCTTTAATCAGAGAACCACCTTGTGAGCTAATTGCTAAACTCTCTTCATTCTATCTGCTGAAGAAGTTGGAGGTGCTGTGCCATCTCGGTGCTCCAGGCCTCTCTCTCCACCTGGACATTGTAGAGAAGATGCTTGGCATTGGCATTGGCCAAGGGGAGTCTCCTTCTCATCCATAGAGTTCCTGTATGAATTAAATCATGTTCCTTTGTATAGAAGATGGGAGACAGGACAGGGATCAGAGAAATGGATAGAACAGCATGTCCTGATCCTGTAAAAATAGTGATAGTATTTATGACAGGAGGGACAACGGAGGTCGAAATGAGCTGAGGTTGAAAGGTATGCTATGGCAACAAGAGCTATTTTGGGAAAAGGAAGAGGATCAGGGAAGGCATAGGACATTTACTTGTGGCAGATAGAATGATGACAAAGAGGACAGACAAAAGGCAGACCATTCAACTTTTATTTGTTTTTATTTTCTCTGCTTAAGGAGAAAGGTCTTTGGGTTGGAAAGAACAGAACAAAACCTGATAACACAGGATTGAAGAAGTGGCATTATGGATAGAGTGCTGACCTCAAGCCTGCAAAGACCTGGGTTCAAATCTTGCCTCTGACACATACCAGCTGTAAGATCATGGGCAAGTCACTCAAGTTCTCCCTACTTTAGGCAGCTTTCTAAGACCGTGTGGCTCCAGAGGAGGTGCCAGCTCGTATTGGTAGAGGGAGTTCCCACACTGATGAAATCAGAGATTTTGTCCATATCCAGAATTAAATAAGTCCCGTCTTCTGCAAGAAGTCTTTCCCCATCCTCCTTCATCTCAGTACCTTCCCTCTGAGACTGCCCCAGATGTCATCCATATATATCTTGTTTGTTGGGGCAGCTAGGTGACTCAGTGGATACAATGTTGGACTTGGAGTCAGGAAGACCTGAGTTCAAACATGGCCTCAGACACTTCTTAGCTGGGTGACCCTGGACAAGTCACTTCACCCTGTTTTCCTCAGTTTACTCATCTGTAAAATAAGCTGGAGAAGGAAATGGCAAACCCCTCCAGTATCTCTGCCAAGAAAACTCCAAATGGGGTCATGGAGAGTATTCACGACTGTAATGACTAAACCACATCTTGTTTGTATATAGTTGTTTGCCTGTTGTCTCCTCTGTCAGACTGGTAGCTCATCAGGGACTGCTGACACCTTGCCTTTCTTTGTATCTCCAGCACTTAGCAAGGTGCCTGGTACTTAACAATAGCTGACATTTATATAGTGTTTACTATGTGCCAGGCATTGCACTCAGCCCTTTATAATCATTACCTTACTTCTTCCTCCCAACAACACTGGGGAGCAGATGCCTATTTTATAGACAAGGAATCTAAGGCAAACAGGATCACACAGCTAGTTGGTGTCTGAAGCTGGATTTGAACTTGGGTCTTCCTGATTCCCGCCACACCAATAGCTGCCCTGATTGTTGTTCAATTGTGTCTGACTCTTTGTGACTCCATTTGGGGGATTTTCTCGGCAGAGATACTGGAACAGTTTACCATTTCCTTCTCCAGCTCATTTTATGGTTGAGGAAACTGAGGCCAAGAGGGTGAAGTGACTTGCCCAGGGTCACCCAGTTAGTAAGTGTCTGAGGCTAGATTTGAACTTGGGAAGATGAATCTTCTTAACTCCAGGCCAGCAACTCTATCCACTGCACTACCTAGCTGCCAAGGGATATTTAGTGAACATGTGGATGGGACAGTGGTGATTATAAAAAACCAATGTGTCTTTGCCAAGTAGGCCATGCCAGGCTAACTTTTGCAGACCAGGGGACTGGTATAAACAGACTTTCCCTAGATTTCAGCAGGGTATTTGGCACAATCTCTCATGCTCTACCCAGGGAGAAATGTGGGCTTAGATAGAGGCGATCAAGGCTGGTAGTCATTGAATCCAAAGCATAGTCATTGACAGGCTAATGACAATTCAAGGGAGACCTTTGGAGGAATGCCCTGGAGATCTTTCATTGGTTCTTGCGCTGTTCAAAGTTTTTACCAATGACTTGAAGGATGGTGTGCTCATCAAATGTGCATGGGACTCAAAGCTGGGAGGGGTAGCAAACACATTGGACAACATCCTTATTCTGCGATCCCATCATAGTGTGCCATGTTGCCCCTCTTTGTTTGGCTTCTAGTGAATTGATCCTTTCTGGGAGCATGTTACTTTCATGGGGAATCTCTGACAGAGGAGCCTGGGGGTGGTGATGGAATAGAATGCCCTCAGGCTTCCTAAGGATTACTAATAATAGGAAACAGCTTTCAGGCTGTCATCTTTAGCATCAGGCTGTATATGAGGACAGATCAGGGCTCTGGGAAGATGAATGTAATGGAGAATGCCCAGATGGGCACCGGCCATAATAACTAGTATTTATATAACACTTTAAAGTTTACAAGGTGCTTTACGTGCATTATCTCATTTGATGCTCACAAACCACCATGAGCTAGGTTCTATGATTATCCCCACTTTATAGACGAATAAACTGAGGCAGGCAAGGGTGACGTGACTTGGCCAGAGTCACACTGCTAGTAAGTGTCTGAGTCAGGATTTGAACTCATGTCTTCCTGATTTCATGTCTACTGATCTTGCTCACTTCACCTATTTCTTATGGACATATATTAGTTCTCACCACTTTGTCATCCTCTCATTTTCCTGTCAGTCCAAGCCCCTCATAGCTCTGCATACAGATCTCCAACCTAAAGGGTTTTCTTCATTAATGTTCTCTTCAGCTGAATTTACTGAATCACAGAATCTCAGAGAAGGAAGGAAGCTCAGAAGCCAGTTAGACCAACCCGTCTTTGAGCAGGAGTCCCCTCTATATCCTACGTGACAAACCTTTTCTTGAGGACTTCCAACCCTCTCTCCCCTCCAAGTCAGTTAATTCCCTTGGTTGGTAGCTCTGATGAAGATATTTTATTTTTTTAAATTTTTTAAAATTTAATTTATTTAATATATTTAGTTTTCAGCATTAATTTTCACAAGAGTTTGAATTACAAATTTTCTCCCCATTTCTACCCTCCCGCCCACTCCAAGATGGCATGTATTCTGGTTGCCCCGTTCCCCAGTCAGCTCTTCCATCTGTCACCCCACTCCCCTCCCATCCCCCTTTCCCTTCTTCTCTTGTAGGGCAAGATAAATTTCTACGCCCCATTGCCTGTGTATCTTATTGCCTAGTTCCATGAAAAAACACTTCTTTTTGTTTTTGAACATCTGTTTTTAAATCTTTGAGTTCCAAATTCTCTCCCCTCTTCTCTCCCTGCCCACCCTCACTAAAAAGTCAAGCAATTCAACATAGGCCACATGCATATCATTATGTAAAACCCTTCCACAACACTCATATTGTGAAAGATTAACTATATTTTGCTCCTTCCTAACATATTCCCCTTTATTGAATTTTCTCCCTTGACCCTGTCCCTTTTTGAAAGTGTTTGTTTTTGATTACCTCCTCTCCCTGTCTGCCCTCCCTTCTATCATCCTCCCTTTTTTATCTTCTTCCTCCCTCTTTCCAGTGGGGTAAGATACCCAGTTGAGTATGTATGGTATTTCCTTCTCAGGTCAAATCCGATGAGAGCAAGATTTACTCATTCCTCCTCACCTACCCCCTCTTCCCTTTCTACAGAACCACTTTTTCTTGCCACTGTTATGCAAGATAATTTACCTCATTCTATCTCTCCCTTTCTCCCTGTCTCAGTATATCCCTTTCTTATCCCTTAATTTAATTTCATTTTTTTAGATATCATCCCTTCATATTCAACTCACCCTGTGCCCTCTGTCTACATATATACACATACATGTACATATATACATACATAGACACACACATATGTGTGTGTGTATATATGTATATATATACACACACACACACACACACACACACACACACACACACATATATATATATGCATATTCCTTTCAGCTACTATGATACTGAGGTCTCGTGAATCATACACATCATCTTTCCATGTAGGAATGTAAACAAAACAGTTCAACTTTAGTAGTCCCTTATGATTTCTCTTTCTTGTTTACCTTTTCATGTTTCTCTTGATTCTTGTGTTTGAAAGTCAAATTTTCTATTCAGCTCTGGTCTTTTCACTGAGAAAGCTTAAAAGTCCTCTATTTTATTGAAAATCCATATTTTGCTTTGGAGCATGATACTCAGTTTTGCTGGGTAGGTGATTCTTGGTTTTAACCCTAGCTCCATTGACCTCTGGAATATTATATTCCAAGCCCTTCGGTCCCTTAATGTGGAAGCTGCTAGATCCTGTATTATCCTGATTATTTTTCCACAATACTCAAATTGTTTCTTTCTGATTGCTTGCAGTATTTTCTCCTTGACCTGGGAGCTCTGGAATTTGGTGACAATATTCCTAGGAGTTTTCTTTTTGGGATCTTTTTCAGAAGGTGATCTGTGGATACTTTCAATTTCTATTTTACCCTCTGGCTGTAGAATATCAGAGCAGTTCTCCTTGATAATTTCTTGAAAGATGATATCTAGGCTCTTTTTTGATCATGGCTTTCAGGTAGTCCAATAATTTTTAAATTATCTCTCCTGGATCTATTTTCCAGGTTAGTGGTTTTTCCAATGAGATATTTCACATTGTCTTCCATTTTTTTCATTCCTTTGGTTCTGTTTTATAGTGTCTTGATTTCTCATCAAGTCACTAGCTTCCACTTGCTCCAATCTAATTTTTAAGGTAGTATTTTCTTCAGTGATCTTTTGGACCTCCTTTTCCATTTGGCTAATTCTGCCTTTCTTCTCCTCATTGGCTTTTTGGAGCTCTTTTGCCATTTGAGTTAGTCTGTTTTTTAAGGTGTTGTTTTCTCCAATATTTTTTTCAGTATTTTTTTGGGTCTCCTTTAGCAAGTCATTGACTTCTTTTTCATGGTTTTCTTGCATCATTCTCATTTCTCTTCCCAATTTTTCCTCTACTTCTCTAACTTGCTTTTCCAACTCCTTTTTGAGCTCTTCCACGGCCTGATACCAGTTCATGTTTTTCTTGGAGGCTTTTGATGTAGGCTCTTTGACTTTGTTGACTTCTTCTGGCTGTATGTTTTGGTCTTTTTTGTTACCAAAGAAAGATTCCAAAGTCTGAGACTGAATCTGAGTGCATTTTCGCTGCCTGGCCATGTTCCCAGCCAACTTACTTGACCCTTGAGTTTTTTGTTGGGGTGTGACTGCTTGTAGAGCAAAGAGTACTTTGGTCCAAGCTTGAGGGGATGTGCCATTGATTTCAGAGCTATTTCTGTGCAGCTAGCTGTGCCACACCAGTACTCCTCCTTCCCCAAGTACCACCAACCCAGACCTGACACAAATCTTCAGCAGGCTCTGCACTCCTGCTGTGATCTGCCACTGAATTCCTCCCACCAGGTGGGCCTGGGGCCAGAAGCAACTGCAGCTGTAGTTCTGTAGCTACACCACCCCTGCTGCCCCTGGGGTGGTGGCTGAACCACGAACTCTTTTCACTCTGTCCCCTGCAGCTTTTCCCACTAACCTTCTCGGTTGTCTTTGGTGTTTGTGGGTCGAGAAGTCTGGTAACTGCCACAGGTCACTGATTCAGGGTGCTAGGGCCTGTTCCGCCTGGCTCCTCGTCTCTTTAGTCCTGCTGCCACCCATGCTGAGCTCCGCTCCCCTCCGATCCATGCACGATAAACTGCATAGAGCGACCATCCAGGCTGCCCTGGGCTGGATCCCTGCTTACCTCTGCTATTTTGTGGGTTCTGCAGTTCTAGAATTTGTTCAGAGCCATTTTTATAGGTTTTTGGAGGGACCTGGCGGGGAGCTCATGCAAGTCCCTGCTTTCCAGCTGCCATATTGGCTCCCCACCCAATCCTTGTCCCTGATGAAGATATTTTCCACAAAATCAAACACATATCTGTCATCCTCAAGATTTTACCCATGCTCCTCTAGGGTCAAACAGAACAAACCAACTTCTTCCAGACAGATAGAGATGAGAACCCAGAGAGAGGTTTTAGAAGGTGAGGGGGAAGCAAATACTGGCAAGATAAGGCAAAAACTCATCAATCAGAGCCCAGGGTACCCAAGGATGCAGTCCAAGGTACCAGTGGAAGGGAGATAAGAATAATGGCCCCAGGTTAGTTGACAATTTGTGTCAACACCACAAATGCAAAGCCCCAAACATCCTTGAGAATTTAATGAAGAAAGAGTATTGTAAGCAGAGCATTATCACAGACAAAACTGTGGCCCATAAAATTTTAGAACGTTTTTAATAGCTATCATCACACCAGATACTCCTAACCAACAATGGAGCTTTTCAATACATAGAGATCTTGTAGAAACCATTAAAAGCAGATGGGAGCAGGATGAGGTCCACACTACTGCCATCATCCTGTCTGCTGCTGGAGCTGTCCAGCGATGCTTTCAGGGAGCCAGCAAAAGATGAGCTGACAACCTGACAATTTTATTCAGGTACAGAAAGGGATCCTTTTATTCATCCTGTACAATTGTCTGCCAGACAGTCAGCCCAGAAGAACAATGGCAGGCGGGGACTTGCCTTGATTCTGTTTCTACCTGAGCTCACTGAATAGAGGAAGAGATAAATGAAATAGTGATGACAACAACAATGATGATGATGATGGTGATGATGATGAAGAAGATGATGGTCATGGTGAAGATGATGGTGAAGGTGATGATGGTGATGGTGATGATAATGAAGAAGATGATGATGGTGATGATGATGGTGATGATGACGGGATCTGTTGTTTCATTATAGGGATATAAGGAACTCCCAAATGAGAAAACTCCTTCTAACTGTATAGGTTAGCACCTTTTCCCTAGTGTGTGGAACACATTTGACTTCTCACCATGACCCTTCCCTTGGTACCTGGGACCTTCTCATCCTGGAGCACCCCTCCACCATGCTGGCCCCCTTCTCTCATTGAGTTCCTTCCAGGATCTCCATTTCGGGTATGAGCCCAGGACACCCAAGCTTCATTCCTCTCCTCTCTGTGCTTTTGACTCTCTGGACTTCCTTCCACCTTCCCCCTCTTCACCGGTCTCCCTCCCCCCACCTTTTCAGCTCCCTTCTATGTGTTGCTTTCCCTTATTAGAACTTAAGCTTCTTGAAGGCAGGGGCTGTATTTCTTTTCACTTGTGTTTGAATCCCCAGCACTTAGCAGAGTGCCAATCACACACTAGGTGTTCAGTAGATGCTCGTTGCCTTGCCGGCTAGTGAGTCCTTAGTAAATTCTTTTGGGCTTGATTTCTCTGCAGTGTACAGTCTTCGAGGGTTGCCTACAACACTGAGAAGTTAAGTGATTTGCTTAGGGTGAGTGTGTAGCAAAAGCAAGATTTAAAGCCAGGCCTAACTGGCTCTTAGGCCAGCTCCCTCTTTTCTACTCTCTGCCTCCTTTTTATCATTAGCAATAACAACAACAGCTGGTATTTATATACACTTTAATGCTGTGTTTATACCATATCTACAAAGTCATTTACATATATCAAGCCATTTGAGTCTCAGACCAACTCTATCAGGTAGGTACTATGTAGATCATTCCCATTTTATAGATGTGGAAACTGAGGTGTGAGAGGTCAAGTGACAGTTGTAGCTACTAAGTGTCAGAGCAGGATTTAGACCTGTCTTTCTGAATGAGAGCTAATTCTGCTGCAACCTCCCACCATCATCCCCGACCAGCTAAATGCCTTTCAAACCCCTGGTGTCACTAGGAGACATTAAATTCTCACTAACAGGAAGGGAAGAGATCCAGACTGCTTCACTTTTTCCAAAGATTCAGGATTTCATTAGTGTGGTGCTCTATCCAAGTTGGTTCCACCTTGGTGGCTATTTCTTTATGAGGTGCTAATCGATCCTCTACTCTTTTCAAAAAAAAAATCAGGACTTGGTGTTCAACTCTCCAGGAATGAATAATGATACGCGTTATGACATCATTTCTCCAGTTCCTATACATCATTATCAGTCAACAAAAGAAGCCCTGAACTGGGGATCTCACCCCGAGTCTGCCACTGATCATGTGTATGACCCTGGATATGTCACTTATCTTGTTTATAATGGGTATGAGGGAAGAGAGCAGCTGAGACTGAAGCAGGCACTGCAGAGTGCTTAGAGCTTGGTCAGACATTGAAAATTCCAGGATCATCCATTGCATCCTGGGCCCTCGCCAGTTGTCTTGACTCTCGTCCTGCCACTAGACTTTGATGGAAAATAGAGTGAGGCTAACAATTTTGTGTAACTCTTCCTTACTTAAACCAAATTCACACACAAGTCACACACATCACCTTGTGATGTCATTGGTCTTCTTCAAAAATAAAGGATAACAACGATAGCTGGGACCATGAACTGGAAATAGACTATGTCAGCTCCACCTGCACATGGGTTGCTGAAGGAGACATGGGGTCAATTCTAGAAAATAACACTAGTGTACAGATGTCAAACTAGTCAAGCTTTGGTGATGTTTACCATGCCATGAATGGAACAGTGGAAGGACAACTGGCTAGGGAATAAGACTCTAGGGAACAGCGCATAGGCACAGCTGTTCCCTTCAATCCTTTTGTGTTTTGATTATGGATGTTGACTCCATGGGAGGGTGTAATGTTAATGGAATAGGAAGACCTTCCATTAATAGGCCTATGTGATCACATGTGTTCAACCATATCTGTGATACATCCTGAGTCACATAGAGCCCATTGGGTGAGGAGCTTGCCTAAGAAGAACTTGCTTAAAGGGGAAGCTTGCTTGTGGGGAGGCTGCTTGTAGGAAGGCTTTCACACCTTTTGGTACTAAGCTAATTAGGCACTGAGTCAGGAGGGTTGTGATGCCTTCTGGCTCTGAACCTGAATTAGCCAAAAGTGTATATATATCCTGAGGGTGGTATTTTGCTCTGGGGGTTGGTTTATGAGAAGGACCTTTTGATTCTCTAGATGGCACTCTGAGTAGCCATTTGTTCAGAGCCCTCCGCCTCCAACTACTCAGATGTATCTGTGCTCCCCTGATCCAGTGCTGTATGTAGTTACTATGATCAGACAGCTGGAGCCCTGTCTGTAATTTCTCTGCTTGTATTTTCTCCACTTTCAGGGTACTGACCTTTCCCCTGAACTAGCGAATGTAATTAAAGTAAGATTGTTGACCCCTTTAAAAAGTTACCTTTCCTTTAAAAGCAGATCAAAGAACCTGTGCTAGCCGGCCATCCTACGTGTGCCAGGGTACTTGCTGTTACAGAGGGGAAGACAGAAACTCGTATAGGATTTCGATGTTCCTAGGTATCTGTGTTGGGGTCTGTGGTTAGGTCCTCTGCATCTGTAGACTCTGGAGAGGGTGTCAAAAAGGGGATTTGTGACTAGCATTGCAGATTCGGTCTAGAGGTGCATGAGTAACTCAGTGGATAGAGGGCCAGGCCTGCAGTAAAGAAGATTCAAATCTTGCTGCGTTAAAATCTGGCATCAGATATTTACTAGGTCTGTGACCCTGAACAAGTCACTTAACCCTGTTTGCCTCAGTTTTCTCATCTGTAAAAAATGATCCGGAGAAGGAAATGGCAAACCACTCCAGTATCTTTGCCAAGAAAACACCAAATGGGGTCACAAAGAGTCAGACATAACTGAAAAAATGATTGAACGACAAAAAATGTTGTGCGTCTGATGCCCAGTGACTGAGATCAATCCTTTTGTCCCTAAAGAGGGTGGTGATGACAGGCATAAGGATGAAGTGTAATCTCTTTGGGTCTATTTCTGCATTTGTAAAGTAGAGGTAATAATTACTGCCCTGTCTACTTCCCAGGGCTGTTATAAGGTTCAAATGACATTGTCTGTGAAAATGGTCTGGAAAGAAAGTCATTTTTAAACTATGTACACAAATTGGATCTTTCTTTCTCCTCATTGTTTTCCCTTTAATTAATAACTCAAGCAATTCCAACTCCCCAGGATATTTGTGGGGAGCTAATTAAACAGAGTTTGTTGCTTGAAGGTCATTCATTGAAGGGTTGAGCACGGATGGAAATAAATGATGTTGTAATGGTACTCAATGATACCGTACAGGAGGATGCATATGTTGGCTTTTCTCATCCACAGTTGCAGGGCAGAGATCTCAGTTGCCATTTCCCCTGGGAAGAACGAATAATTTAGATGTCACTCATGGTAGAAGGCTTCCTCATCTGTTCTGTGACACTTTACACAGCAGACCAGACTGTCCTGTCACTTTGGCTGTTTAGTATCCCTGGAAGGATTTGGCCAAGGTCCTCAAATACTCCTTCTACTGGACTGGAAGAAGGAGCCAGGGAGGGCAGTTCTTGGGAACCCCTTCCTGTAAGGACCCCATCATGGATAGAATTCTTCCTTCCCCAGGGCAAGGTCAGGGTCCACATCGTGATCTCCCAGAGCAACACAGCTCCCTGACCTTCCCTCCCTGGGCAAGGCTGTGCTATAGACCTCTATTCTCATTGCCTCATCAAAACCTGATTTCAGGAAACTGAGCCTTTGGAAAAGTGCCGAAGAACTCATTACCATTAGGGACTTGATGACAGATAATGACTGAAGATGTTATTCCTCTCAAGGGAGTTTAAATCTTTAGAGGAGGGCAATATACCTTAATACAAAAACGTGTCTAATGGTGGAAATTCAGGCACCATGGCAGGTTAGTAGAAGAGAAATTTTGGGGCAGGGTGTTGTACCTAGGACTCCCCAGATAATCATCATAAAAACAATAACATTAGCACCTTATGCAGTTTCTGATGTGCATTCACATCTGGTTAACTTATTTGTTGCTCAAAATAGCTCTGTATGGGAGGGAAGGCAAGAATCATTGTCTCCTGTTCTCAGATGAGAAGCAGGGTCTGAGAGAATAGAAGTGTTATGTCCAAAACAACAGTGCCAGTCAGTGGCATATGCCGGCCTACAAGCCACAGGATGCCCACAACAATGACTGCGATGATGGAGAAGAGAGAGCACTGTTCAAAGGCAGTTAGGTGGTGCAGTGGAGAGAGTGCCAGGCCTAGAGTCAGGAAGGCCTGAGTTCAAACCCAGCCTGAGACACTTCCTAGCCGTGTGATCCTGAGCAAGTCACTTAACCCTGTTTGCCTCAGTTTTCCCATCTGTGAAATGGGAACAATAGCAGCACCTCTTTCCAAGGTTCTGAGAAACAAATGAGATCCCGATTGCACAGCTCTTAGGGCAATAAATGCCGC
This sequence comes from Trichosurus vulpecula, assembly GCF_011100635.1. Taxonomy (NCBI): domain Eukaryota; kingdom Metazoa; phylum Chordata; class Mammalia; order Diprotodontia; family Phalangeridae; genus Trichosurus; species Trichosurus vulpecula. The sequence goes on along the minus strand of NC_050574.1, from coordinate 65,253,005 downwards.
ATAAATGTTAGTTATTATTAAAGGGACTCAGGTAGATGCACAGGGTACTCTTTATACAACTTTAAAGGAAAAAGGAACAGCTACAAAAGATGAAAAAAGGGTTAGGTAAGAGGAGAGGAATGCACGTAATGCCAGGAGATCGAAAATTCAGAATTAATCGTGCCAGGTGATGGATGGAGACAACAATTTTTTTAAATTGTTTTCTCAGCAATGCTGGAGGACAAAAGAAAAACTTAAGAATGGAAAGGAGTGTTGCTTGGGGTGAATAGGATGATAACAACAAAGAGAAGGCAGAATCACTTCTTTTTTTTGCTTCTGTTTTCTCTATCAAGGAGAATGACACCAACAATAAGTAAGGAAATAGCAAGGGAGTGCTTAGTTCCCTTGGGGGGAGTTTAGGTCATCGGGTCTAGGTGAATGACGACCCAGTATGCTGAAAGAACTGGACGATGTGAATGTTGGGCTGCCGTCAGAGATCTCTGAAAGCTCATAGAGGACGGAAGAATTGCTTCAGGACTGGAGATTGGGAAACATCCCAGATTTCAAAAAGAAGGAGGGCGTGGAGGCTGCAAACTCTTTCTGGAAGAAATCTGACAACTGTGCTTACTGGGTACATTGGGAATTCCAGCTGTCCAACCTTGACCAGGCCCTGACTGTGGTTGGGCCATCTTTTTGCTCCTTCCTAAATGATTCCCTATCCTACTTTCTGCAGAAGCTGTTATACCAAACCCCCTCTTCTCTCCTCAAGTCTCCGATGCCTATCCCTCCCCCTTCTCTCTCAGTTGAGGACTTTCCTCTTATCGTACTGAAGAAGAAAAACCTGAAGCCATTTGCGAGGGCTCTTTGTTTTACCCTCCCCTGATATCATCTCCCAGTCTTTCCTTTTCTTCCCTAGTCTCTGACAGAGAGGTGGCCCTTCTCCTTCCCACATGTGCAGTTGATCCTATCCCTTTCAGTCTTCTCTAAAGGATTGCACCCTCAATCCCAACTTCCTCTCCTCGCTTGAATATTTAACTTCTTTTGTCAACTTCTTCCTTCCCTATTACTTTTAAACATGCCCAAGTCTCCCCCATCCACAAAAGTCTTTCACTAGACCCTCCTGTCCCCTCAAACTTATCTTCTTTTCTCAGACAAACACCTTGAAAAAATTGTCTACACTTGGTGCCTTCACTTCCTCTCCTCATTTACTCGTTTTTACAATCTGGCTACTAACTCCCTCATTCAACTGAAACTGATCTCTCCAAAGTTACTAATGACCTCTTAATTGCCAAAACTGATAATCTTTTCTCAGTCCTTATACTTCTCATTCTATGTGCTGCATTTGACTCTATCAACCACCCTTTGCTCCCAGATGCTCTTTTCCCTCTGGGTTTTTAATGACACTACTCTTTCCTCATTCAACTCCTACCTGTTTGAGTGTACCTTCTCAGTTTCTTTTGCTTGATCGTCATCCATATCATGTCCCTTAACTATGTCTCTCCAATGTTCTGTCCTGAGTTTTTTTGTCTTGTCCCTCTACATTCTCTCTCTCAATAACTTCATCAGATCCCATAGACATCTCTAAGCAGACAACTCCCAGACATGTATATCCAACTCCAGGCTCTTCTATGATCTTCAGTTTCTCATCATCAATTGCTTTATTAGACATATCAAACTGTATGTCTTAGAGATGCCTTAAATTCAACATGTCTAAGACTGAGCTACTTATCTTTGCATCTAAATCCCTCTCTCTTCCAAACTCCCATTTCTGTTAAAGTCTTGGGGCCTCTTCTCCCTCTATACTATTTCACTTGGTGATCTCATCAGTTCCCACAGATGCAATTATCTCCATTCCGATGATTCTCAAATTTACTTATTCAGTCCTAACCTTTCTTCTGACCCCCAGCCTTGCATCTCCAAGTATCTGTGGAACATCCTGAACTGTATATCTTGGAGACATCTGAAACTCAATGTATTCTAATCTGAACTCATTATCTAAATGCTCTTTTCTTCTAGACTTCCCTCTTACTGCTCAGGGTACCATCTAGTCATCCAGGCTGGAAACTGATTAGATTTGTGGTGATGAATCTAGAATGATTCTTAGGTTACAAAGGTCACTGACTGGAGGATGGTGGTACCTTCAATAGAAGAAAGAAAATCTGGGGGAGAGGCAGGTTTAGGAGAGAATATAATGAGTTCCATTTAAGACTTGTTGAATTTGACATGCTGATGAGAAACTAAAGTGGAGGTATCCTTCAGGAAGGTGGTGGTATGGGACCAGAGGTAAGGAGAAAGATGAGTTCTGGATACAGAGATTTGGGAGTCAACTTTGTAGAGATGGTAAGTGAACCCACAGGAGTAGAAGAGATCAGGAAAGAGCAGGTCAAGAGAGAAGATGACCTAGTAGAAGACCTTGAGGAAACCATCCCCATGTTTAGGGGATAAAGAATGGACAGGGATTCAGCAAAGGAGACTGAGGAGGGGTCAGAGCAATACAGGGGACCCAGGAACATTGGGGAAGACAAGGGAGGACAGATTACCTAGGAGAAGCCTGTAGTCCATAGTACTGCTTTAAAGTCAAGGAGGATGAGAACTGAGGCAAACCCATTGGATTTAGTGGATGAGATGATTACTAACCTTTGAGAGATTTATTTCAATAGAGTTGTGGTGTCTGAGGGCAGACTTCAAGGAACTGAAAATTTACTTGAAAGATTTCTTAACCTGAAGGAAACCTGAGCATGTCGATGGGCAGTATGGATGG